>NC_061107.1:38905656-38933156 GCF_015104395.2 Macrobrachium nipponense | reverse complement strand
GACTTATATATATATATATATATATATATATATATTATATATATATATATATATATATATATATATATATATATATATATATATATATATATATATATATATATGTAATAAATACATTATTTGAAACAGATAACTTACATATCTGTAAATAGAATCCATGACCTGAGGGGTTCATTGGTGGATTAGGAGCGTCCTACGTGACTATCACAAATCTAGATCACGCTGTGCAATGCTTGCAATGCCGGTGGTACGTTTGTTTGAAAACATCATTGATTCATGAATTTGTTAACTTTTATAACACCTTCCATGGAAGCGTTGACCTGTTAACCTTCGCCGGAAACTTGTACTTCCAAGCCGGCGGACTACTTATTTTCTTTTGCTATGAATCGCTGAGATAGCTAGTGTTTCGCTATCGACACGATGCTTTGAGAAGCAGTTCTATTCTAGTGATCAAACGGAACGGTCCTCCTGACCGAACCATCCCTCTTGTGATGGAGTTGAGAAATAAAGTTGTTTTAAAGTTATCAACTTCTCCGTTTGAAATCATCTCCCTTATTCTAAGAAGGATCCACTATACTAAGATACAAACTTAGGGGAGAAGAAAAGAAGAACTAGTAATGCTTACGAACAACAGTCGTAAGAAAAGACAAACAGTCTTTCGCCAAAGCGGAAGAACATAACAATGGTGGCAGCTCTAAATAATACCAAACTTAAACAAGAACCATATCAGCCTACCGCAAAGTAACTTTCAATCATCAAATTCCAGTTATAAGTCAATAATAAACTGAGGAAACGGGATCTTCAATCCACGCAACTGTAAACATTCTATGAAGACGTCTGAGTGACTGTTATCACATATCTCCAAGAATCAAAACCGGACGCGAAGCAGCATCGAACATCAACAGAAAGAAGAAACAAATATAGGAAACAACGCGCGATCACAAGCAAGGACGTGGAGATTAGGCCCAGAGGAAGCTGCGCGAGGAAGGGAGGGAGACTGTGACGTCATCACGACATTGACTTCTTCCAACGTGAGAGAATGAGAGGGAGGCTGTGACGTCATCACAACATTGACTTCTTCCGACGCGAGAGAAAGAGAGAGAGGCTGTGACGTCATTGGATGTCAACAATCTTTCCCCATATAAACCAGAGCTAAGTAGAACTTATCTATTCAGGTTTTTTTCAGTGAAGTGTCTTACATCAAGAGTCGTTCGTCAGTATTCTGGGGTAGTTTGGGGGAGTTATTCGCAATCTTAATCTTCATTCATTACAGGAATCAATCTTCAACTGCGAGTTCTCGCCGCAGACTTTTTTTTTCTCGTTGTTGCTAATCGCTTTTTCTTCCAGGAGTTCTCCGAATAATATCTTTATCAAATTATCTGTATTAATATTATCTTTTTTGGGAGATTTTCCTATTATTTGCAACACATTTTTATTTTATATTGAATATGCGTTTGCGCAGTGGACGTTCGTATCTATACAGTGTTAGTGAAACAGTTAGGAATCGTATCAGTCGGAAAAAACACGAATACAAGAGGTACACCTATAAAACCAAAAATCCAGTAGTAAAATTAACTTGGTTCAGGACACTAATTTTTCCTGTTCAAGGTCCTGGAGGTAAATATAGTATGGGTTCTTCGAGTTCTACGCGTAACCAAGCTTCTATGGATCAGCCTATGTGTGTGGAACGGGAGGCAGTAATTGCCGACCGGTTAAATGAACATCAGGAAAACTTACGTAACTCCACGTGGGTTACAAGATCCAATATCGCTGTGAATGTTTTCATACACTTGATATATTTAATCTGTATGGCAGTCATGTTGCCTGTAGCTTTAGTGCGGTGTTGTGTTAAAAAGCTAACGCCTGACAGTACGAACTAGATGTGTATTAAACAAATAAAAAAAACACATGTCTAAATGTACTGACCTTGATCCCTCGCTTACTCAAGTTTTTGCAAAAAATGAGAATAAACCACAACAAGTAAACGTGGTCCATAATAATAATCAAGCTGCAGGGATGGTTTGTTATAACTGTAAACGACCAGGTCACATGATTTCAGACTGTTGACGCATTTTTGTTCAATACATAATAGTTCCACTCATTCATATAATCGTTGCTTCTTCTCGCGGAATCAACAGCAAAATCCTAAAAACACGCAAACAGTTGCCAATGATAACAAAAAGAAGGGTCCTCAGTACTATAAAAAGAAACAAGCAAACGGTAATGCTGCTCAACAGCAGAAACAAACAAAAATCGGTGCTTCAGGTTTCCTCTGTTCCTGGGCCGTCTAGCCAGAACTTGCAATGTCAAGCGAATTTTCAAGGAGTGCAAAACAAAGCAAATACCACGTAGTTAGCTCCAGGGGGGGAGAGGACGATGTTGGGTCATCCATATCAACATCTTTTGTATCAAATAATCAGTTTAATCATTTATCAGATCATTGTGAGGCAATCGATTTTCCTATGAAACACACGGCCGAATCCAAAAAATCTGTGCAGGTTCCCGTAGATTTGCAACAAATTCATGCAATTATAAGTCAAGTTGAGTTACGACCAACCTTACATGCAGTAAATTTGGACCATAAGTCATTTACTTGGTCTTGATTCTGGTAGTCCACGTAATATCATGGATTTGAGGACTCATCATTTACTCTTTTCAAACTTCCCTATAGAGAAGTCCGGTAGTAAGAATCTCGTGTATAGGAAATAATGAATTAATTGTGGTAGGAGTAACTCATGTTCAGTACAAGGTCGGGGAAGCGCACGTTTTCCGATACCTTTATCGTTGTACAAAACATTAATATGTATCCCGCAGTAATTATCGGATACCCGTCTATGGGCAATCAAAACATTATATTAGCCCCTGCAAAACACGGCGTGTATATCAAAGGAAAATTCTATAAGTCTTCTAATACCCTAAAATCAGTTTTAGCTAATAAGGAGCCAGAAAGAGTAGTAAATCATTAACGAAGAACCAATCACTTGTCTCATGAACCAAGATAATCCACGCGACCCAAAAGAATTCTCGTCCTCACCCGTAATATCAGCTTGCAACCCCCCCCCCGCAAACTCTCCGAGCCGAACGTAACTCGAACATATTAGTGCGTGTAAAGAAAACCTTGCCGGGATCTGAAATGTTATCCTTTCCGACACTCTGAAAACATACGGGATTATCCGTCACACAAGCCATTTATACAGTCGGCTCACAACAACAATGTAACATCGAAGTCTGTAATCATTTGAATACCACTTTAGTAATCCACAAAAATCAACAAAACTTGGATGTGGAAGTTTTTAAACATCGCATTCTTACCGTAGCTGAGATCAATCACGCTCAATCAGTTGCGGATGAATCCCTTTTGCAATATATAAAAAATAAAATCAACAAAGACATTCAAGAAGAAGAAATTCAGCAGAAATTTTTGAATCTTTTAACTGAATATCATGATGTTTTTTTCCACTTCGGATGGAACCTTAGGAAAAACGGATGTCATCGAGCATCAAATAAGGCTAAAGGACAAACAGAAAGTAATCTATGTACCTTCGTACAGACTTCCTATGAAATTCCAGAATGAGATAACTGACGAAGTAGGTAAAATGCTAAAAGAAGGAGTCATTAGGAAATCAAACAGCCCTTATAATTTTCCGTTAATAGTTGTACCGAAAAAAGATCGAACCTGGCAGATATGAGTCGATTTTCGTCATTTAAATGAGGAAACAATCCCTGATCGATTCCCAGTGCCATGTACTGACGATATTCTATCTTTTCTAGGTCAGAACAAATATTTTACCAGTTTGGACTCACTAAAAGGCTTCCATCAGATTCTGTTGGAAGAAGAGAGTATCCCATACAGCTCCCTTGCAGCCACAGCCAGGGGACATTAAATAATTTTTGCATATGCCTTTTGGTTTACGTTTTGTTCTCCCATAACTTTTACTAGAATGATAAACATTGTGTTTGGAGACTTGTTAGAGATATCCTACATGCCTATATGGACGATCTCGTAATCTTTTCTAATACCTTAGAAGAACATCTACGTAAAATTAGAGTTAGTGCTACAAAGACTAAGGCAGCATAACCTAAGGGTAAAGATAAGAAAGTGGTGAATTTTTTTAAAACAGAACTAGGTCTATTTAGGTTTCATGGTCTAGTCAAGGTCTTAAAGTAGTCCATGATAAGGTATCAGCTATCGTAACTTTCCGAAATACCTACTAACGTCAAGGGGAATACAGCAATTTCTAGGATGTAGTGGCTATTATCGCCGCTTTATACGCAACTACTCAATCATAGCCGCTCCCCTAACCGATCTTATAAAGAAGGGCGTAGATTTCATATGGTCTGAAAAACATCAACAGGCGTTCGATACATTGAAGGATGAACTGTGTAGTTCTCCTATCTTGAAATTTCCTGACTTCGGTAAGGAATTCTTTATTGCAACAGACGCCTCAGACCTAGGAGTAGGTGGTGTATTGCTTCAACAATATGATAAACAGTTTCCCTATAGCTTTTTATTCACGTAAAACTGAGACCTTCCGAAAGTAAATATGCAGTAATAGACAAGGAAGGCTCGTTATTGTTAATTCACTTGTGCATTTTAAGTTCATAATATACAGTTATCCCGTCAAGGTTCTCACTGATCATAAGCCCCTAACCGACTTCTTTAAAGGCTTTAGTCACAGCCCTAAGCGAACTCAGTGACATATGATCATCCAAGACTCTCGCGCGAGGATCGGGTATTTACCTGGGAAAGCAAATATCATTGCTGACGCATTATCACGCAACCCCTCGTCATCTTGTACGGAGCCATTACCTGAATTAATAGATATATCAACCTCCACGCCCATTGTTAAAACTATATCTGAACAGGAAGATCTGGGCTGGAGTGCTGAACTATTACAGACGGAACAAAGGAAAGATCAGCAAATAGAAAAAATCATAAATGCGTTAAACGGAAATCCAAAGGAAAAGGAATATATAAAGTATAAGCAGCAGAATGATATAATCCAAAATAATATCCTGTGTTGATCCGTGGCGAGGAAAACCCGCAACACACCACAACTGAATAACAACCAGGTGGTGGTACCTATCTCACTCATACCCACTGTCTTAAAATGGTTGCATGAAAATCCACTGCATGGACACCCGGGTTTTACCATCATGTCACAGAAAGCCAAATCCTTATTTTATTGGCATACGATGCTTACAGATATAAAAAAGCACATAGCTAATTGTCGCACTTGTCAAGAATACAAATGGCACAAGAAGACACCTGTCAGCCTAGGGGCTTATCCCGTGCCAAATCAACCCTTTTGAAAGAGTACACTTAGATTTATTAACAGGGTTTTACGAGTCAGACCGAGGAAATAAGCACCTCCTAGTAATCATAGATGCCTTGACTCGGTATACAGAACTGATAGCGCTTAAAACAAAAACCGCAGTCGAGTGCGCTAGGAAGTTTTACGAGTGCTACATTTGTAAACATGGAATTCCACACACAATCATATCAGACTCGGGCGGGGAGTTCAATAATCATTTCCTTAACTCCTTGTGTGAATTCCTTTGCATAAAGAAAATCAATACCATGATCTATCACCCAGAGTCTAATGGGCTAGTGGAAAGGGCAAATCGTAAGGTTTTAAACATTTAAGGGTCACCTTAGGGGGGGACAGACCCCAACTGGGACATTGCAATACCTGCGGTACTAAGCACACTTAATCACTCATATCATGTGTCTATTAAAAATGACACCGCACGAGCACTGTACGGTATCCCAGCTAGAACACCTTTCCATATCTTAACGCCTACAACCAATTTATCAAATCCTCTAAAGGATGTTATGGATGCAAGCTAAGTCGATATAATATACTTCGTAAGAATCTAGAAGAAGCACAAATTATAATGAAAAGAAATCATGATAAAATAGCTAAGCCAACTAGAACATATGCCGTGGGCGATAAGGTATACATACAAGTATACGTACGTAAAGGTTTAAACTACAAACTGACACCTAAGTTTGAAGGCCCGTTTTAAACATTTTAGAAACATTAACGGCCAATAGATTAGGGTTCAAAACGTATCCCAACCAACTGCTATGAGAATCGTTCCATTGGCACATATCAGAAACTAAAGAAGGGTAGATGGAGTGAGGGAAAAATGGTTGTTTTTATGAACTTGTATAATAATTTATATATATATATATTTATATATATATATATATATATATATATATATATATATATATATAGATATATATATATATAAATATATATATATATATATATATATATATATTATATATATATATATATATATATATATATATATATATATATATATATATATATATATATATATATATATATATATATATATATATATATATAGATATATATATATATATATATATATATATTATATATATAATACTATATATATATATATATATAATATATTATATATATATATATTATATATATATATATATATATATATATATATATATATATATATATATAATATATATATATATATATATATATATATATATATCATATTTGTATGTAAACATATTCTTTAACATGAGTTTATTACATTATATTTTACTCATTACAGGTTTCCAAAATGAATCTGTTATTGTTAGGAGTGATATTGTTCGTTCAGACATGTTTGTCGTGTGGGAAGAGCGCTAAAACGAAAGAAATAGAATTAATCATCGGCACAATTATCGAAAGAACCGAAGACATTTTCATTACATCGAGTAATATAGTCATAGAAGTGGACATGCAGGCGATATTTTTGCCTGAAGATGACGTCCTTAACCTAAAGAATGACCTGTTGAGGTTTGCTGTTTCGTTAAAGGAAATGCATCACCGTTATTTTCATGCTAACTCAGAGATTTTGCTAGCTCAAACCCTAAGCGTCGCGGAAATGTTATCTTACGACTTACAGAATAAAACTGCTGAGGCAGAGGAACTTGCTCGGGACTTGCTGATGTGGTCTGTGCGGCACAATACTCTCGAACGTCGCAACCCGCTTATTTTTTGCTGGACTAAACATCTTGGGATCTGTTGCAAGTTTAGGCTTAGGAATTTCAAATCGCCTTAAGATAAATAATCAAAATAAAAGAATTGAGTTTTCTCAACACAAAACCGAATTAGCTTTGTCCGAACTGCGCAGCCAGTTATCCTCAATCAATCAAATAATGAGTTGGTGAACGAACATTCTAGTAATATCGATCAGATTATGGAAGTTCAACACTTGCTGGCTACGTTAGCTTATTATAGTTCAAAAATAGATTATATCCGTATCAATATCACATTTTTATTGAGAAATCAAAGGACTATGTAGAAGCTATTACGTTTAGCAACAAAGGTGTTGTTATCTCCACACCTTATGCATATTAAGGATCTGACTTTAACTTTGGAGAAACGGACGGGAGAAACTAGGTTATATTCGTTTATTAGGACGCCATAAAATAGAGATTTTATTATAGCCTAATATCAGTCTGCATTGAAAATTTATAGGATTATGATCACTATCCCTTTTGATTCTTCCGATACTTGGCAATCATACAAAATAGCACCGTTTCCAACTTTCATGACGAATAACTCAAGTCCAGTAATATCCAATTTGACGGGACATGTTCTGATTTCCCCCTCACTCACTGTTCAGAAGCCATGAATAATAAAGTTTGTACAGCTGACTCTTTTGAATTCTATCCTATATCAATGGATTCATGTGAGTTAGGCATAATGCTAAACGGTTCTCTCTCCCATACACGCGAATGTCTGAGAAACTTTATCCCTTTTACAGTAATAAGTCAATTACAGAATGAACAATGGCTCCTGGATCCGATACGACAAAGACGGTTTCAAGTGTCATGCCCGGAAGGGACCACCGCCCATTCCCAAAGTCTTTGTAGCAGCTGATGGCTGTACAGGGACATCTACAAACTACACGGTCAGAGGGATCAACACGATAATACGTGAGAGGTCTTTCTTCGCGAACTACACCTGGGCAACTACAATTATCCCATCACTACCTCTCCCATATAACGCACGGGTGGCTCATCGTTTGGCGCAACTGGCTGAGATGGACCACGCGTTACTTATGCAGGAGGAGAAAATCTTCGTTACTACGTGCTGTTAGCCGTGTTTGGCGTTACGGCAATATTGATTATCGCCGTTAACATCTTTGCTTGGCGTAGGTTGAGGCGAACACAGAAGGATCTTCAAGGGAACGTTTTGCCGTGTCCAGACGAAACTCCTGTTGCGTTAAAAGCGTATACATTCAGGGCCGTCTGAAACTGGCCATTTCACCTGGTGCCTAGGAAAACTGTCTGGAATTGTGTTGTGTGCGAAAAGCGGTCTGTACGCTGGGCAATATGTAGGACAAGAAAGACTCCAAGCCTTTGCATTTTGAACAGTTAAAGTATCCTTCGGGCACCTATAAAATATTGTAGCCCAATATATATATATATATTAATATACTCAAAAAAGTATTTTTCGGGCACCTAATAAAATATTGAAGCCCTATATATTAAACTATTGGTGCGTGTACGTACCTGGATCTATATCTGTGCACACTTATACATTATACAATTGTACAATTATATATTACAAAGAGTGACAAGTGCTCTTTAACAATTATCCATGATCATGTTTGTATATTCTAAGTAACCGCTATTCTTAATCAGGTTACCTATTACCATAATCTTCATGTATACATGTTAACCTTTTAATTTTTTTTGGTACCTAATAATCATTATTATCAAACATGGATCTATATTTTCCATGCATTTCTCTTTATTTATGAATATGTCCAAAAAGGGTATGTAACAGAACCTTTTTTATGCATTTAATCACTTGTTATGATTATATCTAAATATATGTTACAAGCACACTCCTAAGAAACCATGTTTAAAGTAACTTTTGTTATTCAAGGCTTGAATGGTAGCTGTCCAAGCCTAATGTAATAAATACATTATTTGAAAACAGATAATTACATATCTGTAAAATAGAATCCATGACCTGAGGAGTCATGGTGGATTAGGAGCGTCCTACGTGACTATCACAAATCTAGATCACGCTGTGCAATGCTTACAATAGCCGGTTTTACGTTTGTTTGAAAACATTATCGATTCATGAATTTGTTAACTTTCATAACACTTCCATGGGAAGCGGTTGACCTGTTAACCTGCGCCGGAAACTTTGTAACTTCCGAGCCGGCGGACTACTTTATTTTCTTTTGATATGAATCGCTGAGATAGCTAGTGTTCGCTCTCGACACGATGTTTTGAGAAGCAGTTCTATTCTAGTGATCAAACGGAACGGTCTCCTGACCGAACCATCCCTCTTGTGATGGAGTTTGAGAAATAAAGTTGTTTTAAAGTTAACAACTTCTTCGTTTGAATCATCTCCCTTCTTATCTAATTAGATCCACTATACTAAGATACAACGTAGGAGAGAAGAAAAGAAGAACCCAGTAATGCTACGAACAACAATCGTAAGAAAAGACAAACAGTCTTTCGCCCCAAAGCGGAAGAAAACATAACATATATATATATATATATTTATATATATATATATATATATATAAAATATATATATATATATATATATCTATATATATATATATATATACATATATAAATATATATATATATATATATTATATACGTGTGTGTGTGTGTGTGTGTGTGTGTATGTGTGTGTGTGTGTGTGTATAACATGAAAAAGTACAAGCGCAATTTTATTATGTGTGAATGAAGATGAGAAGTAAATAAGAGAAGAAAAAGCACGCTTCACTTCCTTCTATGGGAAGATTGTGTTAAACGAATGTGACCCTCAATCGTTAGCATTAGTTTTAAATTTTGATAAATTAAGGCTTCGAGTGAAAATAACTGAAAAAAAACTAAAGGAGTCAGACTTTAGAAGCTGACTTCAAAAGCTTTGCACAGCGATATAAGCAGCATTTTTGGCATCTCGGATGAAAATACATGAATGCATAAGGGCCGTTCTTTGATCTCATGTAAAATCTTTATTCGGTATCTTTTTTTTTTCCACTAGCAACACTTTCCTAAAAGACGGGACGGTTCTCTCTGTAAATTTTCCTGAGTTCACTCTAAGGCCATTCTATGAGCTTTCTGTAGCAACCTCTCAGGAGAGATGGAATTTGGAAAGAAGGAGATGAGCATTTTTTTCTTTTCTTTTTTTAACCCAGCTTAAGTAACTTTGTGTCTGTAAACATCGATGAAAACTGAAAAAAAAAAACAACGACTCTAGTATAGCGTCAATTAATAGTATTTTATTTTTGGCATCTTTTTGAAAACTGATCACAAGGCCCTTTCAATTGAAAACGTTATCATTGAAAATAACGATTTTACATATATGTTTTATAGAGAGTCTTATGTTAATAAAATACTGCGGCAGTTTTATTTCTAAAGGCTTCTTGTAATATATCAACTAATATCTAATATGCATAAAACAATTTGATAACCGAGAAGTTATTTTAGTTAGTTGGCGGTCGCTCATAAAACGTAAAATTAAAATCCAATCTTCGAATATCTTACGCGATCAAAACCTAGGGAAAAAATAAAGTACAAACTGCGGTAGCTTTCATAAGGGAAGTTTACCAATAGTAACTGAATTGATGAGGAATAGCACAAGGCAAAACTATATCGTAGATATGATTATACCATTATCCAAGTAAAATTTTAAATGCCATGAACCATGAAATTATGCAGTAAGCCTACACAAAAGTAAATAATCTAAAGTGTGGAACGTTGAAAGAAAGAATAATATATGTAGCGAGATATATAGGAGTATGTACATATATAGTATATATATATATATATATATATATATATATATAATATATATATATATATATATATTATATATATATATATATATATTTGCGTGATTCATTTCAATAAATGTAGGAACAATTATAAACTAACGCAGATGAATAAGTATATATAAGTAATAAATTAACCAATAACTATGAGATAGATAAATAAAAGAGGTAACTATAAAGCACATAGAAAAAGTCTATTACTTGAAGCTTAAAGTAAATGACATATTGGCTAGATGGCGCCGGTTTACCGGCCAACCAACACTCCACAGCTCTCTAATAAATCCGTTTAAGGTACTCAAGACTTCCTTTAAACTACTGACAACCAGCTAAACGAATTTCGTAGAGAGCTGTGGAGTGTGGTTGGCCGGTTAATCGGCCGCCATCTAGGCCTAGACAATATTATGTCATTAACTGTTAAGCTTCAAGTAAGATACTCTTTCTGTGTCTTTATAGTTACCTCATTTATTTATCTATCTCATATTACTGGTTAACTTATTACTTTATATATACACATTCACATTCATCTGCGTTAGTTTAAACATTTTTCCTACATTTATTGAAATGAGTCAATCAAAATATATATATATTATATATATATATATATATATATATATATATATATATATATATATATATATATATATATATATATATATATATATACTATATATATATATATATATATATATATATATATATATATATATATATATATATTATATATATATATATATATATATACATATATATATATATATATATATATATATATATATATATATATATATATATATATATATATGTGTGTGTGTGTGTGTGTGTGTGTGTGTGTGTGTGTTACCCACCCTGAAACCTATTACCAGCCAAGGGTATTTGATAGTTGGTATGCGTTTAACCTGAGTGTAAGACGAACTGATTACTCACTCAATCTCTCCCCCCCCCCCCCCTCTCTCTCTCCTCTTCTCTCTCTCTCTCTCTCTCTCTCGAGGTGATCATGGCATAGCCTCCTCTCTCTCTCTCTCTCTCTCTCTCTCTCTCTCTCTCCACTCTTCTAACAGGTCATCAAATGAGAGTCAGAGTTATATAAAAAATATAATATTTTATTTCAACAATCTCTTTCGAAAGATAATAATCCCACATCTCACAGACAAACTAACTCAGTTAACCCCCTAGCATTTAAATGTCTAAATCAGTAATTAGTCACACCAATTATCTCTTCTCCAAAACACAGTCCCTCACTAGGACACTTAGTCCCCTCCACTAGGACACTTAGTCCCCTCCACCAGAAAAGCCTGTTACAAAGACACGAGAACATACTTGTAAGCACACACAATTGTAAAGACAAAGTCAAAGATTAAACTCCAATAGGTGATTTAATGTTACCACCCTTTAATAGTTCCAATTATTTTAAAGGTGCTAATGACACGATGTCAGAACAAGAAAGTTGTTGATGGATAGATAATGGCGAAAAGAATGCAAAACAGTTATCCTTAAACCTTATCAGTCCTGAAACAATTTTGTGTGCCTGGAAGATCCATAAATACATGCAATACTTTAATTAGAGATACTGGGTATTATTGTAGTGAGAAAAGCGTTGAAGGTGCTATTTTAAATCTGATTGGTCGAAACAGCATTTGACCGTGTTGATATTAATTTGTACTTCGGATTCTTGAAAGACTAGGATTTTTTGTGATAAACTGATTTTCTTTATAAGATATTGTACACGAATATTGGAAGTTGTTGTATTGTTAATGGTAACACTGGTAAATATTTTAGTGTGCAGAGTGGAGTTCGGCAAGGCTGCCCTCTTTCTATGCTCTTTTATGCTGTTTTCCGGGAACCTCTGTATATTGCTATAAAAAGAAATAGTTGTACTGAACACTTACCCCTACCAAATGAAAACCACCTTAAAATTCTTGGGTTTGACGATAATGCAAATATTTTCGTTGCCAGTGAGAAGGGAATTTTGGAGTTAGCACATTAATGTCTAAATTTGAGGCAGCCACGGGTTACATGCTAAATGAAAATAAGACGAAAATATTTGGATTAGGCCCATGGGGTGATAGATTTGTTTAGCCTTTATCATGGCTTCAAGGGTATACAGGTTCTTTATAAAAATTTGGAATTTTGTTTTCTGATAGTTACGAAATGGCTGTTAACTGTTCGTGGACTAAAATATTACGTAAAATTAAGAATACTTTGACGAGCTTTCACAACAAAAGACTTGCATTACATAAAAAAGCTGCTATTGTCAATACCTTGATTTTTTTCAAAGACATGGCCCGTTTCCCTTATTTACCCTTTGTCTGTCAAATATGCAAAACTATAATAAATGTAAAGAAATTTCCTTTTACATTTGGGGGAAAAAAGAGAATTTATCAAAAGACACTTTAACAAAGTCAAAGATTGAAGGAGGGATGAGAATGGTAAGTCTTTTATGGAAGACACAAAGCATTCAAGCTGCCTCTTTCTTAAGATTACACAGTGATGAGGAATACAATTTTATTTCAAATTATTATAACAATTCACATATGAAGGGCTTGGTTACCGGAAATTTAAGACAAAGCGACAATTCATATGTAATGGCACCTATGTATTCTGAGGTCTTAGTAACAATTAGAAAATGTAAAACAGCTCAGAATTTTCCTTTTCTTAAATCGAGAACTATATTTGTGAGTTTATTACCAAATGTACAACCCATTGTTGAGAGTAGATACCCCCTCTATAATTGGCCTCTCATTTCGGAAAACATCAGCATGAAGTTTCTTTCTGCTGCTGCTAGGGAAATAATATATCAATATATTCACGAAATATTACCCAATAAAAAAAGGTTAAAAGAAATGAAAATAATTCAAGACTCTCATTGCCAGTTTTGTGATGCTGAGGAATCAAATATTCATATGGTATATTTCTGCAAGAAAATTGCAAACGTAATATTATGGTTAAAAGGAGTTTTGAAGCTATTTTCCAACTTTGTTCGCTGCAGTTTCATTAGAATGATGTATTTTGATTTCCCAGAGTCATCGAGGAAACAAAGGAACGCTGCAACTTTAATTTTGTCAAGTTAAATATATGGTTGTTCAATGACAAGAATATGACTGAACGTTTAATTATAAATAGAATAAAAAGCAACGTATTCTAGATGAAAATGTATGTAGTTCTGGATTTGTTGTAATGTTTTGTAAATAATTTATTGAGTAAAAACTTAAAGAAATACAAATGTTTTGTCTGCAATTCGGAGAGAGAGAGAGAGAGAGAGAGAGAGAGAGAGAGAGAGAGAGAGAGAGAGAGAGAGAGACTCTTTAGTAACGAAATATAAAAGTATATTTCTGAATACTCGTATCATTGAAAAATATTTATAAGTCAAAATCGATTGTGCATACAGTTTACAAAGCTGAACTAATTATATGAAAGACGATATTATTACTGTGTGACTCGAATGAAAGTAAAAAAATTTGTACTTATTAAGAGATATAATGATGATTAACTACTAACTGGCACTGGAAAACACACATCGCAATATCAGAGCTGCATTGCAAAACGTAGCGCAACAGAAATAATAAGCCACGGAAACTTCATATACCTGTGTATCTACGTAGTATGTGTGTGATTCAGTAAAAACTCTTCATGAAGATATGTATCCAACACAGACATTCTAGAAATGATACAGTGAATACTATAAATGGAGGTCACAGACAATGTTGTATCAAACTATATTGCTATAACTTGCTAGCATTTAACTGAGATTCTCTAGTAAAGAGCATTTATATATAACAAATTTATTTTTATACTATGGAACAGGCGTTAACTGATACTTTACACCTCTCCGTCAGGGATGAGAGTGAATACAGCATATCAGGAGGCAACGAAGACGGTTTCTGTGCCGGGAGCTGTTCAGCACGGTGAGTCATCTGTTTCCGTGTGATGTCTGTACATCAATGCATTCACACAGACTGAAGTTGTAAAGACTGCTCACCATTCGATACAGTTAGCGATATGTTAAGAAGTAATACTTCATATTTGACTTAATTCCACATATTAATGTTTTCCCATTTAATTTTAACAGATATTCATTTATTTCCATTTGGAATAAACCAGTTATTGACAACAAAAATATATATGCATTAACAAACTACAGAGTTGTTGTCATGAATGATTTGAATAACCTATTAACGTGATCATTTAACTTTAGCCCATATCCTTCATGTTTGCTCTTTGGATTACACCAGTTATCGATCACAAAAAAAAATGTAATCATAAAATCTCCAGAATTAGAAGCACCACTGGTTTACATAAACATCAAACATTCTGACATTCTCCCTATTTTCCTCTGAACTGCGCCTTCATAACAACATTCCCTTCAAGCCTGAGGAGTCATTAAAACATCACATCATATTCACTCCACTTCGCCAAAGTTGTCTCCCTTGCCTAATGGGAAAAGCAACCCCTTTCCGACCTCATTTGTATCATTAAAACGCTCTTCCTTGCCCTGTTTTATTACGTAAGTCTTCCATTTCGTCTTTTACTAGTGCCGTAAGTGTCATCTGGTCTCAGCATTTTGTTAAGCTTCCTTTGATGAAGAGTTCATATGTGAATTTAATGATCAGTCTGTGGAGGGAAAGTTAAGTTAACAATAGAAAATTTGCACATACATGCAGTGTGTATAGATTAATGAGAATGCACTGTAGTAATCTAAACAGAAATGATAATAATGAGAATTCTCATACCACCAATAATGATATCAAAAGTAATTTGTTCCAGTACCTGACTGCTATTTGTATAGCAAATATCAGTAAACAAGAGAGAGAAATTGTCTCTCCATGTACTCAGGGAACAAATTAGGATTAGGGAAGATTGGTCGCTTGGAGGGACAGAGAACGAGAGACTAATAAAATTACCGGATGGGGTTAAATTGCGCCATAAAATGGATTGTGAATCTGTAAGTTACAAATCAGTTTATTGAAGCAAAAGCTTTTAGATATATATATATATATATATATATATATATATATATATATCTATATATATATATATATATATAAGATATATAATATATATACTATATATATATATATATATATATATATATTATATATATATATATATATATATATATATATATATATATATATATATATAATATATATATATATATATATATATATATATATATATATATATATATATATATAATATATATTTATATATATATATATATATATATATATATATATATATATATATATATATATATATGTATATATATATATAATATATATATATATATATACATATAGATAAGAAGGCGGGGAAGTAATCCAGAAAACATTCATGTATTTACACTGTTGCGACGTTTGAAAGTTCCAGGCTTAATTTTCAAGCAATTAAAGAACACAAGATAAAACCTGAAACAATAAAAATGCGTATATAGTAAATTTAAAAAAAGTGAAGGTTGAAATTATATACAATTTCAAATTAAGTTAAAATTGCATCGTAAAGTAAAGATTACAAAAATAATAAAACCAAGGTAAATTACAATAAGTAAAGGTTAAAATGATACACACTTCAAGTTTGAAGATGAAAACATACAAAATGAACAGTAAACTCGTAAAGACGACCAGCCATAAGATGTGTTAGGAGAAGACTGACGGAGAAATGGGGGGAGACAAAGTGTGTTGGGGGGTAGGGGGTTGGGGGAAAGGGGAAAGGGAGCGGCTCAAGAGAGATAGAGTGGAATGGACACCGACTACTGCACTTATAAACAACCGATGACTGCAGCTCAGTTTTATCACATCCTTGAACCTGAAGAGTTTTTTGCAATGTAGATTTTGGCTTCAATACCACCCGAATGTATATTTACCTGTAGAAATCATGCATTAGCTTAGCTTGCCTTTTCTTTACATTAAGGACCTATTCCCAACAAACCCGATGGGAAGTAGCTGCTCTGGTGACAGTGGCAGTTGTAGGTTTTGGAAGTAATACATTTTTGAAGTTCCTTCCTTATATACGCATTCGTATTTGTTTTTTTTTAAATCCATTGAAATATAAACACTGCATTATGAAATTATTCTAAGTCTATACTAACATAATTGAACATATATTAAAATTTTTCTTAAACTCATTAGGAATAAACAAATACATTTTGTTGGTCAAACCCGTGAAAGTTGGTTACCTATAAACAGAAGTAATAAAACCATTTCAACTGAGACTGATCAGCATGTTGAGAAAGGCAGGGTTTTATTTTCTTCTGACTCATTTTCGGAAGTGGTAATTTGACTAGAAATCTGCCTGATCTATGAGCTTCTCGAGTATGCAAACATCCGGCGAGAGGCTCTGCTATTTGTTCTTGCTTTTTAAGTTTAAGAAGGATTTTCGAATATCCATTTTGCTCAGGATTGTGTATGGAGTGGCAGTTGATACATCAGGCTTAGCATTGTTATTGTATAGTGTGTTGCGGTGTTCATAAAAGGCAAAGTTTGTGCGGTGGGAAGTGCCGATGACGTATGGCCGGGGAATGAATATGACCTGGGCACTTGTGACGTCTCAAACACGTCTTTCAAGATGTAGGATGACTACTTATTCCCCACATGTTCGGAGACAGGGCTCATATGGTTACTTTTACTTTCTTTTATATATATATATATATATATATATATATATATATATATATATATATATATATATATTATTGTTTTTTTTTTAGCTCTGACTATAATGCAGTTTGTGGTGTAGGTTTTGATATACTGAAAATATCGTTGGTTTTCAACAATTAAGTAGAATAAAATGTTTTGAAATTTAGAAAGTCTGCCGCTTTGCACACTTTTTGTGAAAGTTATGATGAGAAAGATGATGACGTTGGAAATGGGAAATCTGTTCGATTTGTCAACTTCAGCTGACATTATACAGACATGTCGATTGGCTTTGCTTCTTTTGATATGGAAAATGATGTTCTTTTTAAAGGATTCATGGGAATTTTGGGAAAGTTTTTGGAATAGGATTGAACAGGTTTTTATACGGGAAAATTAATGGATTATTAAAAGGCACTCGCACAGCAGGGATGGAATTGAAATGGAGCATACCCTCATCACTGAATATTCAGGGACATGATGTGGGATTATATTATAGCGGTCAGGACAAATATGCTATGAATGTGGTAGGGAGAATCGAGTGGCTGCTGGATGTTGTTATATGAACTGGATGATAGAATTAATATATATAGAAGCACTGATTTCCCTGAGATTCAGGCTAAACTGGGCAGTGCAATTCATGAAGAAGAGAGTTAGGCAACTGAAAAGTCTGCATGACGTCAGTGATGATGAAGATTTAGTTACAAGTAACGTTAAGAAACATGAGAAGGAAAACGAAACGCAAGATAGTCAGCACGCATGTAAACTTTCAGATATACCATCAAAAGAAATTTAAATAGCCAAAGCGGTAGATCCAAGAGACAGCTGAAGTGTATATAGAGATACAGAATGTAGTGGTATAGATGCACAAGAATATCCTCAGTCAATAAATCGCCAATGAAAACGACGAAAAAATGTCTGCTGCGTTAGGTAAGCTGAACGAAACAGAAAATCGTAACGATGAACAGACAGAGGACATAAATGATGAACTATTCGAAACCGACGACAAATCACCTAGTGTTATATGGATGATTGAGAAGCAACTGAAGATAGATATAAGGAACAAAAGTAATAGCAGTGGGTGATAAAAGTAATGAAACGGAAGTAAATTTTGATAAATAAAGAATCAAAGCAGAAAAAGAACTAACATAAAGGGAATGAAATTGGTCGTATAATTGCCGATGTATTCCTTTGCCTGACAACTCCCCACCCCCCTTTTTTTCTAAATATTATGGCTTTGATTGTTTCAGCATTAAATATCAATGGCTTGATAATAAAAGAAAGCAAATGAAACTGTTTTCACTTGCCAGATTTTATAAATTAGACGCAATAATGTTGCAAGAACATAACATTAAAGATAGAAACCCACTAGCTCACTTAAGTATAATATGTTAGAAGTGTTCAATGCAAACACGCTACTCTCTTAAAGGGTGATGTTGCCATATTAATCACCAAACGCCATGTCACCCATTGCTGTTATAAGCAAAGAGATGGATCATGATGGGAAGGGTAATTAGCTTATGGATATGAGTCGATGAAGAAATATTTAATTAACTCAATGCATATGGCACCCTGGGTCGAATAAGAGAAAAGAATGGGAAAGTTTCTTTGACAGGCTTTTGTATTATTTTAGACACAATGCCGAAAATATAACATTAGTAGGAGACTTTAATTGTGTAACTCATACAAAAGAACTAAGTGCTTGGGATAAAAATTTTCTTGGAACTGATTAAGGCAACTGGTGCGAAAGAAGCCACAAATAAGAATTTGATAACAAAATATACTTATGTTAAGGAAAAATATGCTTCCCGCAAAGGTAGAATGTATGTAAAAAGTTTGTTTAATCACACTACTTCCTATATTGCTGTTCTCGTTTGCATTTTCAGGCCATTTGTATGGTGATTACTTGTCTTTTATTGCTTGACATCTATAAAGGATAAAGGAACATGGAAATTAAATGCCAGTATTTTATCAAGAAACGAGGTTAAAGACCATTTTAAAGCCCTATGGTTGTTTTTAAAATGAAAGAAAAATCAATTCAGTGACATTATTAAGCGGTGGAATTACTGTAATGAAAAATGTACAGTGTTTTATATTAAGATATCAAAGAAAATTTCATCAAAGAGATATGGTTTAATGAAATGAAGGCAGCACAAATTAAAAGCATTATAACAAAGCGCCAATGCTAAGAAAGGCAGATTTTGAGGCAATCACTTCTTTAAGGAGTAAAGTCGAAAAGATGCTAAATTAAATTTCTGAGGGAGTCACATTAAGGGCCAGAATCAAAGACAATTTTGAAGGAGATAAAATTTCAGTTTTTTATTTTATTTATTTCTTTTATTAAGGAGACATTTTTGTTATTGTTGTTTTATTAAGAGACATTGTTGAACTTACGTTGTAGGCA
Source organism: Macrobrachium nipponense (assembly GCF_015104395.2). Taxonomy (NCBI): domain Eukaryota; kingdom Metazoa; phylum Arthropoda; class Malacostraca; order Decapoda; family Palaemonidae; genus Macrobrachium; species Macrobrachium nipponense. Next base: position 38,913,269 of record NC_061107.1, on the reverse strand, counting down.
ATTAAATAAAGTAGATTGTGAAAATTTAGCTTCCAGTGTAAGCAGGGTTAAATTAGGAAATGTAATTAAAATGATTTAAAGACATGGAAAGTACCAGGATTAGATAGTTTGCCATCAAATCTTACAACAATTCTATCATTTATTTATAGAGGATTTACTGGAGGTTGCGAGGCATGTTTTAGACAGCCAGTAGTTTTGTTCTTTAGGAAATATGGGTATAATGAGATTGTTGACCAACGGATGTGATGATTAAGCTTTGAGTGGATGGCAGCCAATCTCATTAATGAACGTAGACCACAAAATTATGGCTAAATTGTTAGCCAATAGATTTAAGGAGGTAATGCATAAATTGATATCTGAGGAACCATTTTGTAGTGTTAAAGGTAGGTCAGTAGTGAGTTGTAATAATAATATCAGGGATTTTATTAATCATGCGTATGAAAAAGATCTTGAAATGGATGGTTTTTGAAGTTAGATTGGAATAAAGCATTTGACACTGTGTACCATTATTCTTTTTGTTTAGAATTAAAAATAAGTTAGGCATTCCAGAGGTATTTATTAAATAGATTAAAGATATATGAAATTTGTTGCAACTGTTTATGTAAAATGACTTGATGAGTGTATCTTTCAGTCTGAGATCTGGAGGAGGCAAGGTGCCCCCTTTCGATGTTACACTACATATGTGATTTACAGGGAGACCTTTATATTGAGGTATCATTAGATTGAAGATATGTTATGGCGGAGAGATTCTGAATATTATAAGTGCATATGCACCACAAGTTGGTTGCACAGAAGAAGAGAAGGGACATATCTGGAGAGACTGGATGGAGTAATGCAAGAACTGGAAGAACGTGAGAGGGTGATAGTGGGGGCAGATTTGAATGGCCATGTCGGAAGTGAAAATGGGGCGATTGGTCGGCTTATAATACCTATCAGCCAAGTGGAAGGTACCCCAACCAACACCCAACCCCCGCAAACAACCCTGGACGGACCTAGTGGGAGATCTTAAAGACCAATTAATTAAAATCCCTGCTTATCGTCCTACCCGCCGAAGTACACGCCCTGCCTGCTATAAATACTTGTAAACCTCAAATAACTTAATTCACTTTCTTGATGCTCTCTTAGATGAGTGCCTGTGAGCTGTCGACACGTTAGAGGAAATAAACCTGAGACAACTTAAATCTTTATGTCCTTAGGAAACCTGACTATACCAGCTACATGCTGATGAGAAAAAGATAAGAAGAATTGAGATTCTATATAAATTAAATGACGTTGAAACAGCTGTAATATTTAAATGCTACTGCCATCAGAGAAGGCCTCCTTCCTAATAATAATAATAATTTTTTATTGTCATTATTATTAGAGCATACCTAGTATTATCAATAATGAGATTCGCTGTTCAATCTACATTTTAAATGTTGACAATAATGAACTCCAGCATTGACAAATATATAAAATCTTGATTGCAATCAGAATCTAGGTACGATGATACAGATGATGATTATGAATATTATAAACAAACAATGATTTATGAATAAAAAATTCATGATATTTATTGATCACAAAATGTAAATGATGTGCATAATGTGAACATGTTAGGCAGATTCGAGCTGTAATTCAAAAGGAAAATTACCTCAAGTCAGTTTTATTCAGGAATGAAAAATTACAAAACTACAGTCCTTCACCTCCGAACATTATGAAATCTTGAAACGAACTTAATGGAAAGTGAAGCTCCATGGGTAATAGTATTTATAAACTGGGCCTGTTCTCGCTGTATTTTTTATTGACTTGAAGAAACAAACACACCTAATCTACCTGTACCTCCTTATCGTCTCTGAAGATATTTAAATCATTCCGAATGTCAAAGATAATGGATAGTCACGAGGAAAATGGCACTTCTTAATTAATTCATTTTACTTAACTATTTATTATTCATGTTGGGAAAAAACAGGCACTCTCACACACGCACACACACACACAAACAAAACATAGCGATATGAAAAACATGAATACCAATTATAGTGTGTACAATAAGAAAACGTAAAAGAAATATCTCCACATATTGGAAGCTGCAAATATTTTCCTCCAAGAATCTGTTATGTGAAGAACTTTCGATATGAAAAAGGCAGCAAATGAAGCAGAAGCAGAGCAGGAAACCTTATCATTTCCCTACCTGCTGCTGATTAAAAGCACGGAATTCTTTCATTCCTTGATTTTTTTATCCTCACTTCTGGCTGAAACAGATGACTGAGAAAGAAGAGACAGGCGTAAATGCGCTGTTGTTTCATAAAAAACGGTATTTAAGAAAAACAAAAAATTGGTCAATAAAAAATCATTCCATCTCTTTTCAGAATTTTGGCCACTTGATTTCCTGCATCAAATTCCACTTGTTCTAAAAGCTTTCACTTTTGTTGGGAATCTCTTTTACATCTAGATTTAAATTGCTGTAAAACTCTGAGGGTATTGAACATTGCTTCCTCTTTGCTTTCAAAAGTATTGGTTTGACATATTGGAAAATTAACAAGGAAGATAAGCTCTATATTTCCAATATCACTTCCGGAAGTATTTTGTATATGCATTACATATGTATTAATGTGTGTACAAATTTATATATATATATATATATATATATATATATATATATATATATATATATATATATATATATGTTATATTATATATATATATATATATATATATATTATATATATATATATATATATGTATGTATGGGTATAGATTATACATATATATATGTATACTATATATATATATATATATATATATATATATATATATATATATGTTATGTATGTGTATAGATATATATATATATATATATATATATATATATATATATATATATATATATATATATATATATATATATATGTATGTGTATAGATATATATATATAGATATATATATTTTTTTTTATATATATATATATATATATATATATATATATAATATATATATATGTATATGTATATATATAGATATATATATATATATATATATATATATATATATATATATATATATATATATATATATATATATATATAGTATATATATAGATAATATATATATATATATATATATATATATATATATATTATATATATATATATATATATATATATATATATATATATATATATATATATATATATATATATATATATATAAATATATATATATATATATATATCTATATATATATATATATATATATATATATATATATATATATATATATATAGATATATATATATATATATATATATATATATATATATCCTCCACCGCTTTCAAAAAAATACCAAATCGACTTCTACTAGGTAATGTTAGGGAAAAATTACATAGTTGTCTTTCTGATATTTATATCTTTAATTTAAACCCATGAACGGAATATAGATCCTATTTTGAAGAAGTGATGTGGGAATTCTAAATTTTGGGTAACTTTGATAGGAACCATTAACGCCTCTCCTAGCGTGGAGATTACTGAAATCAGCTAGGTATAATTTCACCATCCTGGGTAGCCTGTTTTTTCAGGTATAAGATAGGAAAATTCAATTGGTGAATATCATAACAATGTGATTCGAATGACAGCAATGACCGTTGAATGTTGAATACTTATAGAAAGTGACCAAACTACAAATAAGCTACGATTATTTAACATTACTATTCTTAAAGGCAAAACAAAGCCGCTGCTGCAATTAGACACCGCCAAGATAATCAATAAAACTTTTTTTTTTTTTGCTTACATTCATTTTCATCCCCACTGATTACAAAACAAGTACAGAAAACATCATATTGCATTTTTCGAAGCGATCACCTTTTGCCTACAACTTAGTACATGAGGGTATACTAATAAATTCGTTTTTTTTCTTTTTTACCTCGAAGGCAGTAAAGAAAAAGTAGACACACGTCTTTGAGGTTTTCATGCAAGAATCTTATACAGTAGTAATCCAATTGAAAATCGTAAAAAAAAAACATATAGAAAATATATAATTTCTTATACACCTAGAACTCATATATAATCTCCATCATTAGAAAAATATTTTATTGCGGAAACATGATGATAGTAAAATGTGAAACGAGGGGGAGAGAGGCCAAAGATGGCTGATTTAAAAGTAAAACTAAATTCGTTTGATAATCTCTACGCAAAAAAACTAAAATGTTGTGATAAGTCATTGGAAAAGGATGAAATCAGGATAGTGGTTATCAAAGAATGAATTAGTGTAGCCATAGAGAACCAATGTAAAAGCTCCTTTGTTCTTATCGTTTACTAAACGAGTTTCATTATTTGCTGAAGAGAAAAAGAAGAGAATGTAGTCTATTCGAGCATGCAATTATAGTGTTGCATTGGACTCCATCTTTACCTAGAGAACAACTATTAATTTTTTCGAAAAACTTGTTTTCATAAAATGTATTTTTGGGTATATTTTGACCGTGTTATTTTTCCTATTTGAATATATCAATAAAAAACATGCTCACACCAATTAATTGACACTTTATATTAAAAAGTGTTAGAATAAAAATTACAAACTTAATTTGAAATCTAATCTCGCTCTCTGTCAATAAAGTTTTTGTAATTATTCCCTGAACGGCCTGAAGGATGAATATGCATCAAGTTGATTGAGGTTAAGCCTGTCATCAGTTTTACGCAATAAAGATAAAAAAGTCAACCATCGATCATTTGCAATTAACATTTAGAATAAAAAAAAAAAATAAACTGGCATCCGAACGGCAAAGTTCACTGAAAGCGAACGTTAACATCGTAGAAAGTTCTTTCTTAACCAAAGACAAGAATAAATAAACTCTATATATGATCATCGAGAACTAATAACATTTATATTATATACAGATTGCTGTTTTATCATGCATGACTAATCGATAAAAATGTAAATGTGAAGCACTATGGATTACTTTAAGTTATTCCATAGAATTACAGCTTATGGCTTTACAGCTTCTGACTTGGACACTATCAGAAAAGCGAGAATAATTTGATGTTTGAGGTAATCTGATATATGAAGGGGGCGTACACCTAAAGGCAAAGGGCTAATAAGCCTTTTAGGGTGCATATCTTCCATCAAGGAATGTTCCTTAGTCTTGTAGTAAAGTATGCTATTTTCTATGCAGTAGATATACGATGTAAAAACACATAATTAATATCTATCCAACAGCTCGGATAAACATTCATTTTTAATTTGAAGCTTTTCAAAACTGAAAATGAAAGTTTAAATTTAGCTTTACTATTTTTAGCACGATTAAATAAGCGCAGATATCAAGGAATTTCTTTAAAGAAAGCAGAACTATAAAGCTTAATGTAATATTGGAGCTTTATGTTTTGTTTTCGTGTAAAAAGTTTTAAAATGTGTGTAGAAATAGTGAAATTGTATCTTGGATAGTCTTAAAAAGTAACGCAGAGATTCTAGATGTGTGTAGGATGATGTTTTTGTTGAGAAAATAATCTTATCAGGAATATAATAATTTCGAGGTGAGATCTTCTGTGGGAAAGTACATAATTTTTTTTTCTTTCGGTAAATACACAAAAACTATGTTAAAGGAGCAATGTAGACACAAACTCCATTATCACTCCTTTCTTCCTTTCTTACTTCTTTTGCTTATTCCTAAGGCTCCATCCACTCTCCTTAAGAACCATTCCCTTGACTCGAAGGTCACTTCAATAACTCGTAATTTTGAACCCCAAAAAGTTATAAAATTATAGGTCTACTTAGCATGGCGAATATCCACAAATTAACCATGAATTGGATCCTAATGTTCTTGGAAATAGGAACATTTCTATTCACGAGTCTTTGCATGTTTACTTGGTTTCTTCAGTAAACAAACGCAATCTGGTCTATTTCAGTAGAGAAACTGCTGATCAAACAGTATTTAAATAATGGAGTCATATTTCCATTAATCTTTCTGTTAGGTAAGTAAAATTATATATATATATATATATATATATATATATATATATATATATATATATATATATATATATATATATATATATATATATATATATATATATATATATATATATATATATATATATGCCACCAAAAAAACAGTTTATGATATGCTTTGGATTCTAAGGAATAACGAAGATATTGTTTTCTCATTTTCTTAGATATTATCATTTGGATTCCAGTAATTTAAGAATATTTAAATTAAGATGAAAAAATTAGAATTGGCATAAAACATATCAAATAACGTCAGGCAATGAAGAAGTTGGTGTGATATGTATGTTTTTAGTTCGACAGAAGAAATTACATAAAATATATCTATTGGGACATTGTGGCTCGGGTTTCTTGATAATTTCTCATAGGTAGTTATATCATTTAAAATTCACTGATCTTTTCTTGATAGAAATTCTTGTCCGTTTACACGATTTTCCGTCTTTATCTGATCTAGTGAAAATTACGTCTACTTTCCGAAGTGAGTTTATAGCTATCATAAAACTTTATATATATACATACATGTATATATATATATATATATATATATATATATATATATTATATCTATATATATATATATATATATATATATATGTGTATATATTATATATATATATATATATATATCTATATATATATATATATATATATATATATATATATACATATAAATAGCAAAATCACGAAAGAAAGTGGTACGATGGAGTACTTCTGCAAGGCATTTCGACTCTCGTTCTTTACAGGACGACAGTCAAAGGTCCTTGCATCGTTACTTCATTGTTTCACTTTTCTTCATGGATTTGCCTTTATTTACATACTCATCACGTTCCAAGTTTTCATAATTACTCATACACACACATGAAATAATTTTCTACTTAGGATGTTTTTATGGTACTTTACCCGCCATAGGCCAAAATAAAATCATGTTTGCCTTTTATATTATTATGAAAATTAATTAGTCGAGTTTATATTGTGATTACTGGGTACTGTGAACCAGTTTTACATTTTTTATTAGTGTCGGTGTATGTGTGAGTGTGTTTTTTTGCAGAGTACGTTCACTCGTCATAAAATCCTTGCACTGTAATCTATTTTACTTCAGTTCCTCCGAAACTTTACAGAAAACTTGAAAAAATCTATTCATTTTGACACTAAGAAAAAATTATGTGTTAGATATTGTTCATAAAAACTGATAGAGAATCGAAATTAAGGGTTTTGAAGAAACCTGACATACCTGATGATGAGCTATTATAATTCATGTGAAAATTTAGTAAAAAAAGTAAATTACATTTAAGTGAAGTTGTAAAGTTTGGCTTGAAAACCTACACAATTTAGCAAAATTGATGCATTGTTAGAAAGAAATGCACTTGTCCACATGGCCAAGACTATCTCCATAAAATCTAATATAAATTATACTAGATGATTCCCGATTTCTCAGTCTATACAGTTTATACTATACTGTATATATCTTATATTACATCGTTATTCAAACAATAGGGGTTTGATAAATGCATATATAGATGTGTGTGCGTGTGTGCGCGCGCGCGAGTGCGTGTGTGCATGCGTGTGTTTGTGCGTGGGCGTGTGCGTGTGTGTGTGCATGTGTGTGTCATACGTCGATGATTTCAGTATATGAAAATA
>NC_061107.1:38891400-38905156 GCF_015104395.2 Macrobrachium nipponense | reverse complement strand
AGCCACAATGCCCTCTTAACTTCTTGAATTCTTTGCTCTTTTTTGGATACGCTTCTCACTAAAAAGCCTGAAGATCTAAGTTCAAAGAAATTTGAAGAAGAACTTGCGATGTCCGGTCCTGGGAAACGAACCTAGGTCCATTCTCAAAGAGGTCATTTTGCCGACCTGACCCCGAGAAGGATTAAGTCTACTCTTTCCCATACATACATATACCTGTCGGTTTCAGATATACTTATTTAAGCTGGAATAGGCCCATCCTCACCATCGTAGCCAAGTGTGCAAATTTCTTCGTCAAATTTCTTTGAACTTGGATCTTCAGGCTTTGTAGTGACAAGCGTATCCAAAAAATAGTAAAGAATTCAAGGAGTTAAGAGGAATTAAGGCTATTACAATTGCATATATATATATATATATATATATATATATATATTATATATATATATATTATATACATATTTGTATATATATATATAATATTATATATATATATATATATATATATATATTTATTTTTTTATTTATTATATACATATGTGTGTGTTTGTGTGTGTGTGTGTGTGTGTATTGCATGAAAAACTACATGAGCAATCTTATTATGTGTAAAGAAGATGAAAAGTAAATAAGAAAAGAAAGAGGGCATAAGGTAATACCCAACACTGTAACTCAGCACAGGACACTGTTAATGGGAGCATGCTTATGATGCTCTGGGGACATGACATGAAGAAAAGCACAGGGTGCACAAAATAACAGGGTGGCGACAGCTCCTCTAAGTGGAACAGAAAAACCATCCCTTTCGCTAGAACAGGAAGGTCCACACGTTAGATTGGGGAAAACAGAAGAACAATAGGGAGAATTAGAGAACCAGCAAACGACCGCAGAACTGCATTCAGCTCGTTGAATATGAAAGAAACAAATGTGTGAAATATTGCTTTATTATACTTAAAATACCTTATGAAAGGAAGCCTAAATGAGCCCTACAACAGACTTATGGAACTTTTTAAGAAAGTGAAAATTTGCATAAAAACAATGATATAATTGAAGAAATTATTTATATATATTATATATATATATATATATATATATATATATATATATATATATATATATATATATATATATATATATATATATATGCACACACATGCACACATACGGCCCAGTGCCTTGGCTTGAGCTAGAAGACTACGAGCCCTTGCTGTTTTGGACTCATACTCCAGATGAGTTCCTCACTCAGCCACTAAGCCTATTCACCATAGCCCTGGTGCGACCAGCCATTTCAGTCACACTCTGCCTACTCCCTTCATTGAGAGCAAGATCTATGTATCGTGGGCGGCCCTCTCACATCAAGTGCTGGGAAACTGTATTTTCGACTAGAAACTAGTGTCTTTAATTACAGTTCCTATTCATAACATCTGAATTCCTATCCCTAGTTCCTCAGTTTCACTTTTGAATTTTGCTTTGTAAAGCTCATTCTAGTGAACAGTGACCTATTGTAGTGACATTATTATTCGTAAAGTGATATAGTCATGTTCTTGAACAGGAATTTAGTTGTATTTTGGTGACAAGCTTTGAGTAAATGTTTTGCCTGAGACAGAGTGTGAATTTTATAACATTTTGCTTTGTGCTTGGGTTTTAGAAGTTACAACTTTGTCTGTCCTGCAAATTACCGGCAGTGCTCTTATGTTTACTTGTGTCAAGTAACGGTTTTATTAGAATTAACTGCCAAAGTTCATTGTATTTCTAAGTGATCATAGACACTGTTCTGAGTGGTGCATTTTCCCTGCTCTTCTGTGTCAGACCCGTTGAAGGAAATCCTATTTTCATTATGTGTTGCCTGTAAAAATTAGTTCTTATTAATTTTAGCTAAATCAATCCATACCTGGTGTGGCACTAATTAGTGTTTGTGGCCCTTTTAATGTAGAAAACAGTGCTACAGGGTTCTATGGAAACTCCTGTAATATAACTTATAATATTGGTGAAATTATCCTTTATTTTAGTGTACACATAGTGTTTCTTTGAACCAGTTTGGTAGTTTAGCATACTTTTCGCTAAAAATCTTTTAATTTATTTTTTTTGTTGCCCTCATTTTGTTGGTCCTTCGTAGTCACTTATCAAGTTGTCCTATTGTAAAAGCATTCAAGTTGAATTCCTAATTCTTGAACCAAAAAGACCACAGCTGACAGGTAGCAGTGGTGACCTGGCTTACAAGCAGTAACCTTAGAAAATCATGAATTCTAGCACTTCATGCATTCTTATGATCATTCATAAACATTCTAACACCTGTTGACCACAATCTTCACGACAGTAAGTATTTTCTATTCATTTCTAGAATTTGGATTTATTTAAGTGTTTTAATTCTATGCCCTATGCCACATTTCCAGTGTCATACATTCTCTTACTCCTCTCCGCTCAGGAGAGGTTAGTTTCCATTTATGCTACGTTCGTGCTTTTAACTATGTTGATTTCCATGTACATCGAGATATCGAGTTTCTAGTATCGTGTCAATAGTATCTTCCAGTTGGTACTACACCACCTTTGGATTAAGTTCAGTTCAAGGCCTGGGTCTTTTTCAACTTGGTTCATCTTTTAGTGCGCTTTTATTTTCGACTTTTGGCTTGTGTCTATTCGGCACATTTCCAGTTGGAATTACTATAGAAACTTCATCATATCTACATTCATTAGGAGTTGTTGTAGTTGCTCCAGTTGCAGGAACACATGAAGGCTCTCCTGAAGTTGTCTCATTCAAGCTCACCATTTGTGACTCAAGGATTTCCTAAGGTGCTAAGTAGGACTATTCAGCTGTTTCCACCATAACTAATTTAAGACTTTGTTTTAAAGTAAACATTTGCTTAAGCATGTGGAGGAGTGTCTTGGGTAGTAGATCCTTAGCATCACAACTAGGATTTTTCTGTTGATCTTTCTGGGAAATATACTTTATGCACCAAGCATTTGCACTTGCTACTTACTACATGAGTGTAAAATGGCTGTTATATACCACATGAGTGCACATCATTACACACCACATGAGTGCAAACTTAAGAAACCATACAAGTGGGGAACATTCCTTCTATAACCAGAGTGTCATCATTGCTGGCGCTCACCCTGTATGGGCACCCATCGCATGTTTTAGTTGTTACTACTGGTTCCTATAAAATACTTGATGCCCGAACATCAGACAAATCAGGACGTAGGCTTGTCTAGCAGCAAACGGCACAGTATCAGGCGTACTACATCCTTTGGATCTCGAGTGCCACCCTCACTTACACCCTTTCTATCTACGAATATATTGTGACCCCTTTCATGCCCCCAAGGAAAGGGATCAGGAGTCAGACTTTTCCGCTGGAAAATCTGTAGGAGAAATCCATGGCCCTGTGAGGACTTACCTCTGCATCGGGCCATGCTATACTCAGTCTTGCCCAAAAAACACACGGCAGTTAAGCCCCCATGACCAAACGGTACTCAGCAGCTCGCCAGAGGTGGCAGATTCCGGGCCCCTTGCCTACAGCTCTTATTACTAAGATTTCCACTTGAGACCCATGCGGCAGGATTCATACTCAGCTCTTCCCTATGGACGGCAGGAAATAACAACTAATCAAATACCCACAACTAGCGCAAGTACTGGGCTGTACTCCTGCTAATCCTGCCTGCCTCAGCCCAGATCCGATCCAATTCCTAAAGAAGGGCAGCAGCCCCCTGACATAAAATACAACGCATACTCTAGTCTCCTTCAGGCAACCCATATGTTGAGGAAACAAACAATTTATCAAAGGAACTACCATCAGCAGTTACAGGAACGATGGAGAAAGGAATGGATAAAAAAGGACCTGAGGGTAAGAGATTCCGGCCTGGCACTGATACCACAATAGACACAGTGCCACTCCCTCTGAGTGACTTATCTCTGTAAGCAGAGTCTTTGCTTAACGTTTCTGCTTCATTTCTTCCTGATTCTGCAGGATTATAGCTGGAAGATAAAATACATCAGAAGTACAGTTAATATGAAAGCTAAGGTCTTATCTAGACAGTAGACAATATCCAGGGAATGTTCATTTCCTCTTTATTTTCTGAGTACTAACCCATTTAATTCCAGAGGAAGGTTAAGTACTCCCTACTACTCCCTTGTTTTGAGCTTATAGACTTCAATTGCCTTCCATATGACCTTTCTCTACTTACCTCACTTCACAAAATTGAATTTTGCACTTTAGCAGGCTCACTCAGTTTCCAAAGTCACTGAACAGGGGGAAACAATAAGTCTAATGAAAATTACCAATGTTTGTATGTAAGAATATCTAAAACCTTGAAAGTCTGTATTACTTGATGTTTTTAAACATAAACAATGAAGTAATCTTTTTAACTTTAAATTTCATCTGAGTTTGCTTGAAAATTGTTATCTATGCTTCTAGTTAGTTTCAGTTTTATTTTTACCTTTATATTTACATTTCCTTCGATCTTACGAATTGTGAAAGAGTTTGTACTGTTAGTTACAAAACGAAAATGGGGTTCTTCAAGACATTCACACCAGTAAAGGTGTTAAACGCCTTCTTTCATGGGGAGTTGTTGCATGCGTCACTTCATGATGCTTGCATTTTTTGCCTAATTCCCACTTATCCAATATAGGTACGACTAGATTAAAAGGGAAGAAGCATAGGGATGTTTTGAAGATCTAAAATTCAGGTGTTTTGGGTCTTCAGATAGGAGCGGCTGGTGACAAGGGGATTAGCTTGATTCACCATATATCACCTTAGTGTCAAAATAAAACAGATTAGCTTCAGTTCACTTGGCTTGTCGTTCGCACCTTTTCCAGCTTTCAAAATTCCTTTCTCAAGTCATAGCAAATACAATAGCGCAAAATCTAGGCATTCCTTGAGAATTTCCTCAGGATTCTCTAACTATCATTAGCACGGACCACGGCGCCTTTGAGAACAACTTCATTGCCTTTAACAATGTCCTTCAGATAACACCAAGAAGCTGACAATAAGATCTGTGATCTCTCTTAGACATTGAAGCCAAAAGAACCAACACAGTATGGAATTAATATTCGATTTTACAGACCAAACACATCATTTCTAAGCAAAAACAATTTAAAAAAAAGTTCATTTAATAAACTTAAATTGGCTCTGATATCTTTGGGAAATGAAGCTTGCGAAGGAATAAATTCGTCAATCTAACCTCTGGGATGGAGAAAAGCGTAATGCTTTGTACTGCATATTCGATATCTGCAATGATGATATTTTAGGTCCAATATGATTTATAACACTTTTCTTATTCTGACGGTTTTCATTTTCCCAACAATCATAAGAAGGTTATCCTTTTGCAAAAATTATGTGTATTATCATTTTTATTAACAATTATTGTAATGTGATTTTGACATCGGCAGAAAGCCATCCTTTTTCATCATATACCATCATCATCAATTATAATAATGTTGCTTCCAGTACCTGCTCTTCAGAAATGAATATCTACAACTCGTTTTGAATGAACATCAGAATCCATTGGTAACTCTAATAATCGCAAAGCCCTCTAAATTCTCGATTTCCTCACATCTATTTTCTGTTGACGTCGCACGGTGTTGCCTTACCAAATCCAGATTTGAAACAGTCTTCCTGCAGTTGAATGATGTCACCGCTTTAAAGCAACAAGCGCCGTTAACATCGATTCTCTCGCGTTTCTGTGTTTTGCCTCTGTGTGTGTGTGTGTGTGTCTGTGTGTGTGGAGCCATAGCCGCCTATTTCTCGTTTATTAGCTGTTCTGTTTACTCTAATTAACCCTTTATTGGCAAATTCGTATCCTATCTTATGGAATATTTCTTTATAGCTGTACAGCGTGATATGTATCTAAGCTTTCTTCGTTTCAATGCTTATATATTATGAAATAATAACAAAAATTATAATAATAAAATCTTTTTCATATCTGATCCCTCAATGAAGTGCACGACCTCGTGCCTTTCTACCAGCCAAGGTACTAGAGAGTTCCAGCGTTCATTGTGGAATAACTAGAGGGGCGTCTGCTGTGTATCGTCAGCCGACAGACATAGAACTTTCGGTTTCAAATCAGAACTACCTCTTGTTTCATGAACCCTCTGCGGACTCACCAAAATTTGACTTCTTGTTTTTTGGGCGTTTGATGTGCTCATTCCTTATTTGTTTGTTGTCTTCTCTTACTATACGTTTTTTCATTAGACTACCTACAGTTGTTTTGATTTATTTCATCAGCATTATTACCGATAGTTCATTATCAGTCTTAAGCATAGTTATCAAGATATCTTAATAACTGGTGTGTAATAAATAGATAGAAATGCGCTCCAGAGACGAGAATGAACCGAATAACTTGAAAATGAACTAGATACATTCAAATACTTTAAATTAAATAATGAATATAATAAAAGGGCAAACACATTCTACTCGCTCGTCGAAGAAGTGCAGATGTCGAGGCCTACATGTTCAAATCTACAAACTTGGGAGTTCCGGCTCACTTAGCAATTAAATTCTAGATATTCATTAATGAAGGTATAGGATTCGGTAAAACTTGAAAAAATTCAATAATAATGATTGTATACATGTATACATATATAATATACATATACATATATAATTATATTATATTATAATATATATATATTAATAATATATATATATATACATATATTGACATATAGTCTATATATAATATTAATCGAACTACAAATGTCCTTTATATCTAATTTGTGCTCTACCTCGGAATTATTATATTTTCATATATGCTTCAACCGAGGGGGAATTTATTAAGCGATAATAGAATTGGCGATCGACAGGCGCGAACCAGCGACCTCTCAATTCCAGGACAGGCAGTGAAGCCCCAGACCACCCCGCCACCGCAAGAGATATAAGTATATGCCGCTTCCCACCTCAAATACCTGCCGCGCATAGGTATTTTTAGTTTTGGAGACTGCATACAGCCCATCTCGTTCTCGGTTGCGTGTTAGTGCTTTTGCCCGCACGTAGTCATTGTATAAGTCTATCACATTACCGTGATTCATAGACATATATCGAACTACAAATGTCCTTTAATATCTAATTCGCTCTACCTCGGAATTAATAATGTGATAGACTTATATTATGACTACGTGCGGGCAAAAGCACTAACACGTAACCGAGAACGAGATGGGCTGTATGCAGTCTCCAAAACAAAAATACCTATGCGCGGCATGTATTTTGAGGTGGGAGGCGGCATATACTTATATCTCTTGCGGTGGCGGGGTGGTCTTGGGCTTCACTGCCTGTCCTGGAATTGACAGACTGCAGGAATCTGCAGAACGGTCCCTGTGAGCAGGTCAGGTGTTTGTGGTGTCCTTTATAAGGGTTTTATCACTAAAATCCTAATGGAAAATGAACATACAAATAATCTGAAAGCTAGCCCGATTAATATAGGGTAAATGGTGGTGTTGTGTAAATGAAGGAATAGTTGACACGGTGGAAAAGAACGCCTTTTAAATTTATTTTAGTTGGAAGCCAGTCTTGCATGAGTAATAGTGCATTTCATTTTTTCTTTACTAAAATATCGGTCAGCAAATAATTTGGAAAATTTTGAAATAAATAGGAAATGAGAAGAATACTAAGTCTCAGTGGTATAAAGAACCTCCGCACTGGAAAGAACGTCTCGAAATAAATCTTTAAAAGTTGCAAAATTCTCATCGACTGACAATTTCACATTCACGATGCTCATTCGTGCAAAACTTGTTTCAACGGAGGGTTCATAATTAGCGCATAATTATCGATTTTTTTAAATAAATGAAAAAGTCTGATACTGCACTGAAGTTCTAACAATTTAAAGTAAGACTTCTCGTATGCAGGATTGGGGTTTACAACACGGTTTGCCTTTGTTTTTTTGTAGTGTGAAAAGCCGGGGTTGGATATACAGGTTCGGTTGGGGAAGGGTTCATTACCAACCAACGCCAGAGAACTGGAATGATTGTAAACGTGCAAATATAATCTAGCTACTTTTGATTGGAAACACGCAAAAAGATGATAAAATTTTAGTCAATTCATTGTAATAAACAGTGGCAAAATTGTCTAAATGTTGATGTCCTTAAGTATTTATGAAATTAATATCTGGACACAATGGAAATGGTAGTTTTTATAAAAGGAATGTTTCAAGTCATATGACATTTCTAGAATTGAAAGTCGAAAAGTTCTTGACACTAACCTTTAATGGAACGAATGATCCTCGGGAGTAGTAATACCAGGTTTGGGGTGGTGGACAGATTGATCCAGTAGATAAACAATTGATTTGGAAAGAATGGGGAAAGACTATTGGGGTGACGGGGTCTCAGTACTTCAGTTCTGCTATTAACTTCGAGGGAAGTGCATTAGGTCTGTCTCACATGACGTCTTTTTTGTAAATTTGCTCGTAAATATACTAGAGGGTTGCTGTTGGTTTTCGATCTTGTATTTTACGATAGTATGCCGGTTGTAAATGTAATTTTATAAAGAAAAGAGCAAAGCAATATTAGAAGAAACATGTGAAAGTAAAAAAAAAAAGTTACTGAAGCCTCGTTCTCGGTTAATTTACATAAATATTTTTCACCAAATATGCTAAGAATTTGTTACTGATTTTATTTTTTATCTGGTCTGGTATTGTGTGAGCAGTAATTATAATTTTACAAAAAAAAAAAAAAAAAAAACATTAGAAAGAACATTTATAAGTTGATAAAATTTACGATTGTCTTGTAAAAGAGGCCCCACAATGGGTTGTAAATAGTAATTTTCAACTTTTCGGGGAAGGTAGGGTAAATTTTAAAGATTTTTTTTCTTTCACCTTGTACATTTGCATATCTTCGTATTCCATTGATGTTTGTTTTTGTTGTGTTTTCGTAAATTGGCCGACATCAAAGTTTACCTAGCCTGAGGAGCTGCATATCTATATATTTACCCGTCCAGTAAGTTAACACAAAAAATCTTTAACATGCAATGTTTTTGATGTCACAGGATTGTGACTGTATCTTTTTAATTCAATATACTGATATGACTTTACAAATTAGTAAGATAAAAAAACTATCATAGATACAAATCGACAAATGCAAAGATAGAGAGTTACTAATAATGAAAGGGAGGTCACATGAACGACAAAAAAAGAAATGGCTAACGAGCTACACTAATTCAAAACATTAGTGGTAATTGGATAAAATAACAATTATTATTTTTGTTATTATTATTTATCATAAAATAAGATGGAACAAGTTCACAGGGGTCATTGACTAGGAATTCGAGGCTTCAAAGAATATGTTGCCCTTTAGGAAGAGAAGGTAAAGAGAAACGCAGAAAGAAGAAATCTTACTCATTAAAAAGAAAAATTAAATGAATACTACTATGAATAGATAAAAATGCATTGAAATTCAAGGAGGATAACATTAAGGTAGTAATGCATTGCATCTTCACTTGAACTTTTGAAGTTCCAATTGCACGACATCCTCAGGGAGACTTCCAGGCCCAATAGTATCAAGAATAAAGGTCCTCTACAACCGAGAGGTTCGACAGCGAGGCACAATCACTGCATATTGATGCTGCTGTTCAGCGAAGCTGGTTACTCTCGGCACGAAAAGTTAAAATACAACATATGAAAAAGTCACAAACAGCAGACCATCCATCAATGGCCCAGGTCATAACTACTAATATTAGGAAATAAAAACTTACCACTATGAACCAATAACTAGAAGAGACAAATCTCTGGCAGAAACTGACATATACACCGGAGAACAATATTCAAATAAAAGAAGAACAAATGACCTGAAAACATTTTGCATTGATTTTAACAATGTTATAAATTCTTACAAACAACACTTAACTTCCGTGAGGCTTTAGGGCATTTGCTGAAACTCTCATCAGATGGTTCTCAAAAGTAGGATGTGAGTCAAATGTTGCAAGTAGAATAGTTAAAGCGTCAGACTCACTCAGCAAAGTCCCATCGACCTGAAGGTTTTTTTTTGGGGTGGGATGGAAAATTTGTATGAGGTCTGCTAATCAACAGTGTTTTCGTTTTGCTTGAGTTCAAGCGTCATACCCCACCGACTACACCAAAGTCTAGACTGATTGAGGGGAGCAAATTAAATCCTTCGACATTATTCACTACTTATGAAATATTGCCGGATACCTGACACGATTAGCAGTGGGATAATTTGATACACCGAATTAAAATCAAATATATCCTTTTAATTATGACTCCAGTCAGGGGAAGAAGGCTTCTTATTCCTCTTCCCGAAATATACGGTCTCTATGCGTGAGAAAAGATCACAAATATTCTTTGTTAAGAGCCTAGTTTCGACTTGCTCGGCAATGGAGAAAGAGGGACACTCATGGCTGGTAAAATAAGCTAGTATTCTTCTTTTCATTATTAAGTGTATAGTATTTATCATTTGTAGAGTAACTCTAGATAAGTTGTTGATAATCACTTCATACCAATAGCTTTTCATAGTATATTCCATATATATTAAAGTTTCAAAACCAGCACTTATCTTAATTTTGAAGGTCCCAGTGAAAATCAAGTGTACATTTGCATCTGGGAGAGATTTTTACTAAAAACTATCACTGATTCGCTGCCAGCATCAAATCCGGGAAACCTCCAATATGAACATTTTTATCATATTCTAACACATGCTACATATTCTAACGCATCCTTCTTTTTATCATAGCCTTTTAATGTTTATACAAAGGTTACCATTAACACATTAATCCCTCAGCACCTTTACCACTAGAATCATACCATTTACAATAGTTTCCTTTTTGTCTTAAAATTCTGTCTGAATTGTGTCGTCATAAAAACTTAATCCATAGACTCTCTTCGTTGTTTAAACTACAAACATATTCCCCTGCCATTTCTTACTTTCTTTATCAAAATCCTACCATACGCCTATATCAGCCTTATGCATATTCTACCCTTATCACTTTAACCTCATGTGAGGGAACACTTTTTCCCTTCACCTGTGAAACCTTATGCGGTGCACTCTGGGCATTACTTAATGTTTTTCGCAGCGTCCCTTCGGTATCTAACTGAAACCACTTTAATTTCTTTTGCTCTACTTCTGTTCATCTTCTCTTTCTTTCATCATACTTTCCCCCCCTCTCCTAACACTCGATTCATTGTAGGTCAATTTTCGTTTCAACGATGAATGACTTCATGGGTCCCAGCGTTTCACCTTGTCCTTAATATTATATTCTATTCTTTGAAAACTTTTATTCATCCTCACAAATCTTGATCCTTAAATAACTCTTTTCCAACATCACCGCTGTCTCACTTCTAATTCCATGAACTCTCATCGCATTTCCATTATTCATTACCTCGATTATCTCCTTCACATCCTCAAAGTTACCTCCACAAGGATCCTTGAATGTTCGCTTACCCCTCGACTCTTGCTTTATTCGCATCCGCGTCTCTTCTGTCGCTAACATTCAACGTAAGTATATTCAGAACGTTCTTTCAATTCTGCATTTTCTAAGCAAAAAACTTCTTTTCTCTCTAAAGTTCTCGTTCAGATTCCCTCATGTATTTTCAAAATTTCGTCTCCTACCCTCCAACCCCACCCTTCTCTCTTTCTCTCTCTCTCGCGCACACACACATGCTGGCACCACACCAACACACATACACACACACACCACACACACACACATATATATATATATATATTATATATATATATATATATATATATATATATATATATATATGTGTGTGTGTGTGTGTGTGTGTGTGTGTGTGTGCGTGTGTGTGCGCACAAACACACACACACACACACACACACACACACATATATATATATATATAGATATAATAGATATATATATATATTATATGTGGTGTGTGTGTGTGTGTGTGCGCATGTGTATGTGTGTGCGCGTGTGTGTGTGTGTTTGTGTACGTTTCAGCCATTCATTTCTTACATAATTTAGTCATAAGTCATATCAAATAGGCTGAACTTAAATGACTATTTTTTTATAATGCACACAGTTACATTCGTTTGCTAAGAATTCCACTGTAAATAATACCCGTTAACTGGAAATATCATACATGATATATCAAGTTGCCTTTGGGCAACAATTCATTATAAAACGATTCGCATCGAATAATGGATTCGACGGAAATGTTTTCTGTGTACGTAACATAAATCTTTCTGTCATAACTCTTTTCTTCCCTCGAATTGTCTGCTTTCACTTTCATTCCTCTAATACACTTCGAAAAGTTTTCTTTGTTTATGCGAATTATGTTTCGTCATCGTAAAACTAAAGAGTGATAACATACTTTTCAACTTATGAAACAGGTAAATTAATAAAATTTCGGAATTGGAAACAACATTAAAGTTATTTTAATTATTATTATCTGAATCTGCTACATGGTATCTGGAATTCCATTATTCGCAAGCTGCAAGGGACTAAGCAACTACTGATACCAGTTAAAAATTTTGAAGAAAAAAAAATTAAAATATCAAAATAACATTTATAACCTGAAGAGTGACTAGTAATTGCACAAAATCACGTGAACGTGTGTTCAAATTATCATTGAGGTGTGATGTTAGTAATGAAAGTCAGTGGGCTCATACAATAGATTAAATTTTAGTAAAAAAATACAAATAAAAAAATGCGCTTAAGTTTCTTCGAGTTTTCTTTGCCTTGTATAATCAAGGCTACCGAAAATAAATCTATCTTTCGGCGGTCTCGGTATAATGCTGTATAAGCCGCGGTGCGATGGTGGCCTGGCCAGTATCGTTGTCAGGCGCACGATTATGACTAACTTTAACCTTAAATAAGATAAAAACAACCGAGGCTAGAAGGCTGCAATTTGATATGTATGGTGATTAGAGGTGGATGATCGATATACCAATTTGCAGCGCTCTAACTCAGTAGATTTTAAGATCTTAGGGCGGACAGAAAACAGTGCGGAATGACAGAAAACTAAAACTGGGTATTCAAAGGGTTATGGTACTAAGCAGTAAAAGACCTTTCGAACATTCCACACCACATGGCAACCTAGGAGAAGCCAACTGACATCTGATACCACCAGTTTTGCAGAGAAAGCCACCGTTGCATCATATTGAAGTTTTCGAATTTGTAAATTGTTCTGCACCACCCGTCATCTCTCAGAAGAAAGCATCGTCGATCATCGTCATTCTAGAAGATGGACGGGAACACCCAACATCAAGAATGAATTTTCTGTCTGTGATATTTAAGTCAGTTTACATGAATTCTTAAAAGACCTTAAAATGTATTAAGTGGCACCCTACTTGATTGGTGCATTGGTAAAATCAGCGACGTAGTATATTATTTCAGACTTTCCTTCATGGCGCTCATGACGACCGTTTTCGATTTCACTAAATGTCATGCATGTTTTTTCCTATCAAATTGCTATTGCTCTATTATCTTAGTGTCGCTTTTAGCAACTGCTAGATATAGCTAATATTTATAAATTGCAACATATCTTAGGCTTCTTACGTGAAAAAGGAATAACTTTTTTTTTTATTGGTGTCCTTCAAGTGGTCAGATATAATTTACAAGAGCATCGGAATAAAAGTAACAGATAATTGATGATTATCACTGCCACTTCCAAAATGCAGTTTATTTTTAAAATTTAATGCTATAAACTCCCCAATAGTTACGGTACAAAAAAAGGCACCTCGTTTTTTACTATTCTTTAGGAATATTAAAAGAAAATTAATTAAACCGAAGGAACATATATTCAAATGAGTTTTCAAAAGAATTCGTCACCTTCACTTGAATATCCTCAGGGAGAATATTGA
>NC_061107.1:38883900-38888900 GCF_015104395.2 Macrobrachium nipponense | reverse complement strand
ATTTTATTATCTTTTCTATTTTTCTTATTACTCGCTTTTCTGGCTCAGCGATGCTTCATAATAAGTGGCCAATATTCATATTGGGAGAAAAATAAGTAATGCTGAGTGTGGTATTCTATTTAGAATAGGATTTATTAGTCTAAACTGATATTATCAGTATATTGGTGTATAGAAAGGAGTTTCTCAAGTCCAGTCAAGCAGGGGTCGTCGTCGGTGTTGGTATCATTCCATAAGTGAGGTCAATGTCAAGCAAGGCTCGTCTGGTATTCAGCTGGTATTAATGCTGGTGTAGCTCTGGCTTATCGAGACCTTTTGATCGCTGAGCCAGAAAAGTGAGTAATAAGAAAAATAGAAAAGATAAGATATAAGATTAATTCGCTGAATTCCTCCGAAGATCTCCTTGTCCTCGCTCCTTAGTTTCCCCAGTCTTCGTCATCACTATTGCAATCATTTACGGTCTCTATTGATGCCACTCGGTCCTCAGAACTCAGCGTCGCTCAGTCTGACATTGGCATCAATCGGAGATTTATCATTTTACGTATAACTTTGCTGTTAGTTTAAAACGGCATTTGGTATTATGTAGAAGCCTGTTGGTTTCCATGTTCCCCAAAGGGCCAAGTGAAAATTTTATCATTTTATGTTAAAATCAGCTCTGTAGACTTTGCATTACAACCGACAGTAACTTTCATTGGTGATGTTGATGCATATAAGCTTTTAACCTTTAAGCTTTATTAATTTTCCATATATGACATTTTTTGTTGGGGAATGAGGGGTGACGGGGACAGGAGCGCCGCTACCGGTGCTTATTATGCACTTTTAATGAACTATTATATATATCAACAAGACAATATCACATGATAAAACCAAAGCGTTCAGCTAATATACTATTTCAATCTTTTCTAGTGTTGCCTAACCGAATTAATAATGGTTATAACTTTCCAAGTAGTGGTTTCTTTTTTAAATTCTGGTGAAAAATAGTTTATTATTTCATTTACTCAAGACTCCTAGCTAGCTGCAGGTGTCATTCAGAGCCAGCGAATATGCCTCACCCCTAACTCGATTTTAAGAAGTTGTTTTACTGAAATTATTTTCCCTTTGCTTTATTAGTTTTATTTCAGTAGTTGCCCTCCCCGTGATAGATACGTTGCTGAAATTAGATGGATTGAGAAAGAATGCTGCGCACTATACGTAAGCACAGCTTTAGTGATATCCGTGTGTGTAAATATATACATTGTAGGCTTGATCGATAAATAATTACGCTAACAACATAGAACATTTTATATTGTCGTATAATATTGCTCTCTCTCTCTCTCTCTCTCTCTCTCTCTCTCTCTCTCTCTCTCTCTCTCTCTCTCTCTCTCTCTCTCTCTTTAAAGGAGTCTGGGATTCTAGCCTAATCCCAAAAAGAAAAGAGTAAGCAAAAGCCAAAGTGAATATCAATCATTTTACCTCCTCGTAGACGGAAGAAAAGTACGCTTGCGCACTGCAGTGATACACATTTCATTATATAGAATATTATATCGTATACAATATTGCACCTAAAGGAAATGAGAGGTGTTTATTCTTTTTTTAATGTAGCTTAGCTAATTCTGTGTCCTCATCAGATTCTCCGTTCTTCATTGTTGCTGTGATGACCCATGATGATGATGATGATGATGATGATGATGATGATGATGACTGTGGCACGATGATTTGGAAAAGTGCTACCAGTGAGGTTTCGATGATACAGAGGGATAGTCATCAAAATCAACATCTCTTGAAGCCGAAGAAACCTATTTTTGTGTTCACTTTCATAAGACTCGCAGATTACAAATGATCTAAAAGTTAAAATATTTAGACAGAAATAATCTAATAAATATAAATGAGTTTGGTCGATTAATATAAAAACCCTCATGGCTTAGTGATTCCTTTGCCTAAAATTGTATTTGAAGATCCGACTCAATTTATTTCTGTTGGAGATGACAAAATTATCACTACCAATCTCAGTGCTTTTGATCTTCGGTGTATATGACTTCTGTGTGTTAAGCGTTGCAGAAAAAACACTTGTATGTGATTAGATGATGGTAAAATTCGATGGTTTACTTAAGATTGGAAGTCTGCTTCTCCTCTTTGAGAGAGTGAGAGAGAGAGAGAGAGAGAGAGAGATAAGACGGTTTTCTTTTATTTGTTTATGATTCTTCCCTATGGCCTGAGAAAACATAAACCACAGTTCGGGAAGTTCCATAAAAGCTAAAATAGCTTACCACGCGTTTCCTGACCGAAAAATATAGCTCATTGATTTTACCAAATCTGATAGATTTATTAACTTTTTTTTTTTTTTTTTTTTTTTTTTTGTCAGATGGACATTTTATCCGCATCTCCCTTTGATTAGAATGTCCTACTTAGGCTAAAAAAAACTCTTGATGCCATCACCATACACTACCAATCCATATACTCAACCGTCAACTAGTCGCCAGATGACAGAATATAGATAGCCTAAATATTTCAAAGGAACAGTCACAAAAAGAAATTAAAATTCATTAAGATTTATGGAACCAAATGAAATCAATATAACACGCTCAAGGAATTTACAGAATAATTTCCAAAAAAAGCAGAATACGCTGGAAAAATTAAAAATACTCTGGCAAAGAAGCTTTGTACAATGCTGTAAATGTTTCCATTTTAGAAAATTCTAATATCACGATGTGAACGCTTCAGGATGTAAACCGTTAATTTTAAACAATTATATCCAAACACAAACATACAGGTGGTTTAAAATGGGAACCGATAATTTCCAAATATATATATATATATATATATATATATATATATATATATATATATATATATATATACATATATGTGTGTGTGTGTGTGTGTGTGTGTGTGAATTTCAGTCTTGCAAATACGTGGGAATTCTATAATCTCAAAATGTGTAACCAAATATTATTTGCGTGCAAGAAGGAACTAAGGGAATATGATGTTGCCATAGTTTTTTGTTTACATTATTGCTCGTAAGTCAAGTTATTTTGTACGTTGGTTGATGGACAATTCTGTGATTGATTATGCACTAGCAATTCACATTTTGAGAGGCTGGGCAGCTCAGAATGGCATTTTAGGTGGCAAAAGTGATGTTCCAGTAGTACATTGCTACTGACAATAATCTAGTTACAAAATATTTTAAAATATATACATAAATATAAAAATATGAAATAAAAAAAAATAACCATTTTTCTAATTATATTTATGATATTACTAATTTATAAATATTCGGTATTTTTTATTCTTTTTATGAGCTGCCCAGCCTCTCGAAATATTAATTACTAGTGCATAATCAATCACAAATCTGTCCATCAACCAACGTACAAAATAACCTGACTTTCGAGCAATAATGTTAAAAAACCTATGGCAACATCATATTCCTTATTTCCCTCTTGCACGCAAATAATATTTGGTTACAAATTTTGCGATAATGGAATTCCCACGTATTTGCAAGACTGAAATACATAAAGCGTAGAACAATCAAGTTAAGATAAACAACTGGTATAACGATTCAAGAGGTACAAGTCTGCACAATGTTTGTAATCCCACATTGCAACCAAGAGAAAATAAGCCCAAAAAATGGCAGAACATTTAAAGTGAAACAGCAAACAATGCTTACCAAGCATGTGCAAATGAAATGGGTCGAACTTGAATTTATTCAGAAGGGGAAACTAACTTCCTGGCATCTCTTGCTGTTGGAATTACGATTGGCAAAGCTAGGGTGGAGTAATTGGAATGGGTAAAATGCCTGGAATTCCAATGTCATGGGTACAAGGATACGTCATCATTTCTCGGATTTTTCTATTCCTTTATATTTTTCTTTTAGTGATCCTGTTTTATAATTATCATATATATGCCTATTCATGCGGCATAACTTGATTCATTTCTTCAGGTTTTAAATGGATATGGGTAAAAGATTTTCATCTTTTGGTGTATCTTTTTTTTTAATGAGTTCCTCTCAGAATATTGCAGTAGGTTTTGTTTACCAGAGGGTCAACCTTGGTAAACTTCTCCCTTATCTTTGACGTATGACCGTTAACTTGGAACATTCTGAGTTTGTTTTAGTGCAATCAGCTGGTAAAAGGTTGGGTTTTCTAACAAAATTATGCTTTACCAGATTCCCAGAAAGAGAGGTTGAATCCAGTTTTTGATAGTTATTAAATATTTAAAGTTCTTTTAATTAACAATTAATTAACATGTATCAAATAAAAAGCACTAGTAAATCATTTAGTGAAAATAATCATAATTTTCCTGCTGTGAAAAATTTACCTTCTCATGTTATTTAATTCTTAATAAGAGAAATATGTTCGTCATTGTAGGTTGCGCCTTCACCTCTCTCTCTCTCTCTCTCTCTCTCTCTCTCTCTCTAGTTTTTGGTATTGTTGTAGCAATAATTTTAACATAAGTAATATTCGGCATATCCAGCGTGTCCAGATATCTTGAAGATCCCAGCGTTACGACACAAGATGCGATTAATTATTTAAAACTCAGAAGTTTTAATCTATGTTAAGTCCGACTAAACTGTTAATTGAATATGCTTTTATCCAGGGTTGGAAAGATGCTATCGACCCTGATCGCCTGAGATGGAAAGTAATAAAGTAAAAAATTGTAAGAGTGAAATAAGGAATTAATAGTTTAAGGCACCTAATTTGTTAGGTCAGATGAACCAGTCAAATTAGCACCATCCAAATTAAGCCTTTACTCAACCAAACTTACATTCACTCAACCAAATTAACCTTCACTCAAACAAATTAGCCGTCACTCAACCAGCATAGCCTTCACTCAAAAAAATTAACCGTCATTAAACCAAATTAGCCTTCAGCCAACCAAATTTAACCATCACTCAACAAATTTAACCTTTATTCAACCAGCTTAACCTTCACTCAAACAAATAAACCTGAACTCAGGTTAGCCTTCAGTCAACAAGATTAGCCTTCACTCAACCACATTCACTTCGGTCAACCAAATTACCCTTTACT
>NC_061107.1:38856400-38876400 GCF_015104395.2 Macrobrachium nipponense | reverse complement strand
TGCAATTGATTATAAATATTTTTCTAATCTTTACAAATCTCCCACAATTCAAGACCACTGGAACGCTTCTTGCCTTAAATCCCATCTTCTATCGTAATAAAACTTGACTAGTGAAATGTGTCTTCACTAAACAGGCGCCGTTTTCCAAACCCTTTCGTCAAACAACGTGATTTGCGAGTTCCACCTGTTACAATACTAAAATAGCCCGTATTTTCCATGATAAACTCTAGCCAGGTGAAAATGCGAGTCCACCTGTTACAATAACTAAAATAGCCCGTATTTCTATGATAAACTCTAGCGAGGTGGAAAATGCGGAGCGCAGTTAGTGTGGAGCGTTAAAACTCCATCAGTCTTTGATGAAACAAATCAAAAGCCTCGTTAATATGCTAATGCGTGGTGAGGGCGGTTGCGATTTCCATCATTTTGCTAGTGAAAGGCGCAGTTTAAAAATTCATATCACATTAAAAATGAATACCATATTCATCGCTACCATTGAATATGAATGGTAGTAATGAATATGATATATATATAATATATATATATATATATATATAGATATATATATATATATGTGTGTATATATATACATATATATATATATATGCTGCTTCTTTCATAACGCATATATCTTCTTTTGACTCTATGAAATGTTAGTTAAGAGTTTTGCAATATTTTCAGATTCCTAATTTAGCTTAGAGTTATAGAATGACTAAAAATGTATGTTCAGATTTCGCTTAACATAATGTAAAAGTTAATATAATGTAGAATGTAAAAAGAGAGAGATTAACTTTGTCTATTCCAAGCAAGAAATTGTTTCTACAATGTGTCAACACCTCAAATTAAGAGAAACTCGAGGTCTCCGATTTGTTTTCATAACATGTTAATCTTACTCCCTCGACTTCTGTTTGGAACATGAAGAGAGCATACTACGTACATGACTGGTTTCAGATGCGTACTTCTTTGTCGACAAGCCACACGTAGATTTCACAATTTTTCTGTAAGGTTACATCATATTAGAAGCGTCTAGAAAGATTTCACCATCTCTCGGCCCCAAAACGTTTTGTGCGAAATCCACTGTTCAGCTTCCATGCGTAAAGAAAGACTCATTCAGACTTAGAACGTCATTACATTTAGATCTATCTCCTCTCTCTCGCTCTCTCTCTCTCTCTTCCTCGCCATACTTGATATTACAGTAACGTAAAGAATTAATACTTATTTAATGGTCATTCATAAATTTAAGATTTCATATTTCTTAGAGTTATTTAGTATTATTTAGTACTTTTTGTGGAATCTGAACAAACATTGTACAAGTATGTAACGGTGCCTTTTCTTTAGTGAAATATTGTGAATTGGTGAAATTTTTGGAGTTAGCTGCAGCAGAAATAAAATTGGAACCAATGTAACGTGTTATTAAAGTTTATTAATTGCAACTAATAGTTACAGTGGTTTGGTGAAAAAATTTAAATTTTTATATATTGCAAATTTTTGTGTTTTGTGTTTGTTTCATTTGAAGTGATTTTTTGTGCATTTATCCATTTTTCTTATTGAAGTGATTGTTTGTGCATCTATCAGTTAAATCGTTGCACATTTAATTGAAGTTTACACTTGTGAATTCGTTTTCATTTACTTAGAATTCTTTTCAAGTTTCAGTGTTGTTTAGAACTTGTGAATTAATTCCCAAATTTTAATTATTGCCTAACACTTTTGAATCTCGATTAATTAATCAATTTTCTTGAATTTTGTGATAAATTAATTTTGATTTAATTTTACTTAATTAATTCAAGAATTAATTAAACATTGCTTTGTTTTCAAGTAAGGGTAAATTTCTCTGAGACTGTGAATTTCACTCAAAAGTTTGAGTTTGATAATAAATTTTTGCATTTAAAATTTTTATAAGTGTTTTCTTTTTCACCAGTATGATTTCATTATGCATAGGTAGAAACAGAGTAGTAATTGAGCTGTTTTCCTTCAATTTACTTGAAGTGAGTAAGAACCAGGGAAGTACTTAGGCTTTTAAAGTTGTTGATGGAGTGATGCCCTTTAATTAATTTGATTACATTAAAGATTACCTCACACCTGTTTTGCTGAACTTAGTCTGATTTTCTACAATACTGGTAAGTTGTTTAAGGGATCACTGTTACCTTTATAGTATTCAATCGTATTTTACTTGTGATGAAGGTTCAGATGTCTGGCTGCTGTGAGGTACTCATTTAATGATTGGTAAGTGTAATTTACTGAATGTGATGTATGTTGCTTATATTATTATTATTAATTGCTTATATTATTATTATTAATTGCTTATATTATTATTAAATGCAAACTGAACATGCGCTGACATCAGCATGAAACATCTTTTATTGGAATAAACTATGACCCTTTTCCTACTGGTTTATGCTGGGGCTTCCTTTGTTGCCGTTGTCTCGAAGATGCGACACACACACGCACACACACACACACACACACGCACACACACACACACACACACACACACATATATATATATATATATATATATATATATATATATATATATATATATATATATATATATATATATATATATACATAGATATATATTATATATATATATATATATATATATATAGATATATATATATATATAGATAGATATATATATATATATATATATATATATATATAATATATATATATATATATATATATATATATATATATATATATATATATATGTAAATATATGGGATACAATCCAAAATGAAGTAAAATCCTCTTAATTTAAAATATATATTTTTTGTAGAGGATTAAAGCTTTCGACCGTCAACTGTGGTCTTGTTCACTAAAGTGTGAACAAGACCACAGTTGACGGTCGAAAGCTTTAATCCTGTACAAGAAATAAATATTTTAAACAATGAGAGGATTTTACTTCATTGTGGATTATATCCCCATTTACTTAGAGGTACGACATAGTACCTGGCTTCTGCATATATATATATATTATATATATATATATATATATAATATATATATATATAATATATATATAATATATATATATATATATATATATATGTGTGTGTGTGTGTGTGTGTGTGTGTGTGTGTGTGTATGTGAGGAAATCTTCGAGACAACGGCAGCAAAGGACGCCACAACATAAACCAGTAGGAAAAGGGTCATAGTTTATTCCAATAAGAGATGTTTCATGCTAACGTCAGCACATCTTCAGTCTGCAATTAATAATAATATAAGCAACATACATCATATTCATAATATTACAAATAAAAAAAAATACACACGAAAAATTAAAACTATGTACAAAATCTAAAGTAAAAAAGAGGACAAGATAAAGAAAATTATATTTATGAAAAAAAAAAACGTTTAAAATTAAAGTTAATAATAAATATATTCGGGAGCAGAGAAAAGAAGAAATGACAGCGAAACGGCCATACACGCCCATAGAAACTCAGGTCAGAGAGAGAGGCGCGGGAGAGGTATTTGCATTCAAAGTGGGAGATAGATGCTTTATATATAACGACTCAAGAGTAGTGAAGTATGTAGTTTGGCTGGTAGTGCCAATAATGGAAAATTGGCTCTTTTCGATAGGAATTTTGTATTTTGATGCGTGTACTCTGATATTTGAAAATTCAGGATTCGAAATTCTAGATCTTGTCCTATAGCTTAATCCCAAGTGGCTGTAATAGCAAACCTGCAGTAACCTTCTCGAGGAACCAACGTAACTTCCAAGACATTTTGGGCATTCATATTTGTATATAACGTTAGGTCTCATGAAGCCCTGCCGTTTATCCTTAAAATAAAAAAAGCCACTGATCTTTTTCGGATTCATAGGAACAAGATTGAGCTTGAGGAAGCCAAATTCGTTCTCACTGATTTTTACTATCATTTGTCGTAATCTGTGAGAGTGAAAAAAAGGTATCGTAGCAAACATGGCATGTTTTGGAACATTAAAATTTAACACTGGTTCCATCTTTGATTTGGTAAGAAGGTTATTGACAATTTTGTGTCTACCCAAGATTTGCTGTCAATAACTTCAGGAGCAATTATTCCCATTGTTATCTACTATTTATTTGATTGTATTTAAAAAATTGTCCTTTAAAAGTATTAATGAATTTGTTACCAACGTCCAAGCTCGCCATCAGAAAAAATTAAAAGCTCTCGGACTGAGCTCCACTAACATGGACAGAGAGCGTTCTTTTGTTTTTAATTATTCCAATTATGTTGTATCTGAAAGAGAGGAATTCCTCCTCTCTCTGGGCCTCGAGTTTTGTGTTCCCTCTTTTAGACCCTGTTTTGTGTAGTTTTATTTTCCTTTTGAAGTATTATTTCAATAACTCAAATGTGTCAATTTTAAACATTTTAAGGTTAATATAAGAAAAAATCAGCAAAAGCTATCAATCCTGTTACATGACAACTATAGAAAATTGAAGGTTAAATGGACCCCTAACTTTAGGAGAGAAGACTGAAATTCTAAAGAACTTAGGTAAGAATGAAAATATTGTGGTTTGCCAACCGATAAAGGTAAAGGAGTGGTCATGCCAACCGATAAAGGTAAAGGAGTGGTCATTCTCAATAAAAAGGATTACATTGAAAAAATTAGTACTATATTATCGGATGAATCCAAATTTAAGCTAATTGGTGAACCTACTTCATGGACATATATAAAAAGGAAGATAAGATCAACCGATTCCTACGGAAGTTAAAACAAGAAGGTATTATTTCTGATGAGACTTTTCATGACCTATTTGTGACAGGGTCCTCTTTCGAGTGCTCTATGGGCTCCGAAAAATACATAAAACTGGTATCCCTTTGAGACCAATTATGGCAGCATACACCTGCCCTTCATATAATATATCTAAAAGTGTTGTAACAATCTTAACAAAGTTCTGTAATTCACAATATAGTATTGAAAATGGTTTCGAATCCCAACGTGTCATTATTTCACTGGAGGGTGATTTGATGATGAGCAGCCTTGATGTCGAGACCTTTGTTATTTTCGCTCTGTACTTTGATCTTTATTTTTTGTGATGTAATGTACTCCAGTACTGATAACAATGCATGGGGCATCGTGAAGTGATGTGAGTACACAGACTAAGGTGGAAATCTTTACAAGTACGGGAATAGTGCCAAATAGAGACTAAAATAGACAGGCAATTTGGAAACTTTGTTTTTACGCCGAGGCTTTTGCCTTGGGGAAGGTCCGATTTCCTTATAGAATTCCAGATGCTTAGCATTAATTCTTTTTAAGTTTTATTTTACAAGTTTTTCAGTTACGTTTTCTACTTATAATCTAATATTATTGAACATTACTCTCGAACTCATTCTTGTGTTAGAAAATCTGCAAACACTACAAGAAATTATTTTCCGTTCCTTATCATTACAATGAATTTCTAAAAATCTAGGAAGGAATAACTAAGATTTATATATATATATATATATATATATATATATATATATATATATATATATATATATATATATATATATATATATATATGTATATATATGTGTGTGTGTGTGTATGTGTGTGTGGTGTTTGTATAGCAACATAATATTTTACTGAAAGTTTCAAGATATTTTCCTATACTTTATCTAGGACCATGAATTATTTTTTTTAAATTAGAAGTAACACGAATATTCTATCCCTCTCTCTATTCTTTTTTAAAGTAGATAGGAATTTAGACTGAGGAAATAATCAGATGACAAGTGGACACTTTAAGCGGAAACAGAGAGAGAGAGAGAGAGAGAGAGAGAGAGAGAGAGAGAGAGAGAGAGAGAGAGAGAGAGAGAGAGAGAGAGAGAGAGAGAAATGAGCTAGAGTTTCAGTTACATAAATTGAAAAGGAATATGTCAAGAGTCTGTATTATCTGAGGATGAGTTTCTGGAGCCACAAGGACATGTTTGTGGGTTCAGGAAGAATGCAATAGGAAATTATGATCATTGAATGATAGAATGAAAAGGGAGAAATGAATGAAATTAAAGAAAAAAAGAATTTATGTGACGATCAATCGCAAGATAGAATGGAGGAATATGTGCAGACTTGCGGGGGAAAGATAAAGTGTTTGAGAAGAAGGCGGGAGAGAAAAGAGAAAGAAAATATTTAGATGCTGTGGCTTTTATGGATTTCAGATATGTAGGAAAAGTATATTGCTGAAAGCGCTGAAAATATATTATGATGGAAAGGAACACATGTTTGAGTTTGTAGGCAAAGGACTGGGTGCTTTGGTGCAATAATGGGCTGACACAGTTGTTATTTATGTCTCTGCGGAAGTTTATCCTTATCGAAGGAATGAGAGAACAAGTCAGGGAAAAATGTAATTTAAGGTGCAAAGTTGTGGGGTATGATTTGAAACAGTAAAAAGAAAAGAATCTACAGGGAGTAAGAAGGAATAAGCAGTGAATGTTGGGAAGGATGGTGAAGAGAATTGAAGCTGTAGCTACATTCATTTATATGTTTGGGAATGAAAATTCTAAATGTTATCAAGATGAGAAAATTGACAAGAAGGAATAAGGAGCACCAATGTTAGTATCTTTGAAAGGATTGTTGAACCAACTCTCATTTGTAGATGCGTATCATATATGTCAAATGTGAATGAAATTGCGTTTGGAAGCTGTAGAAAGGAATTATTTACAATATACATAGAAGTGGCAAAAGGGTTATCTGATAGAATATAAGTTCACATGCCGGTCAAAAAATATATGCTATTCAGAAATTTTATGAGTTAGGAGGAGAGGAACACTGAAAAAAAATGGACAGATGGAGCAAAAGGAGTAATGAAATGGAAGAGGTATTAACATGTTTTTTTTTGTGAGTGTGTCTGTGTTTTGTTTCTGTATATGTAACCCAAGTGGCATGAATTTGTTTTACATTAAGCAGCGCATTTCCATATTTGAAGTATCCTTTTGAAATAAAATTTTTCGTAATAATCAGCACTCTCAACACAGGACAAACAAACTGAGAATATTGAAATATTGGATGGAACAAAAACATTTAAATAAAATTATATTACTTTTCTGTCATATTACTAAAGAAATGTATACGACCTTTATCATGTTAGTCATAGCAAGAAATAAGTATAAAAGTTGGAGCTACTTATCAATGAAGACCTTTCCTTTTGATTCGAAAATATCTACAGAAACTTATGGACAAACATAAAGAATCCTTTGATTTTTTTCCTAAATCCACCAACAATAAGGTTTTTTAACATTTCTTTCTGTTAACCCAAGCTGAGGATGAAATAAAAGAATTCCCCAATTAGTCATCTGGAACCAAGATTAATTTTAGTCATTAAAAAGCTTTACTTTACTGCACCTGTAATAAAAGAAAAAAAAAAGGAAAACACAACCAATCATAGTTTGTGCAACATATGACAAGATTCTCAGTGTATTTACGTGTATTATACCATACGTGAGCAACACTCTCTTTGGAGGCTCAGATAAAGTTGGATAAGTTTTTTTTTTTTTCAAATATAGTATACATATACAACTGACCTATAACAATTTTGAGATATTTATAGTGCATTTTTTCATCCTTCAGATTGGTCCTCAGGTTTGTACTATCGTCGTATAAATGACAAGGATATCCAATATTTTATACAACGAAGTTGCCCAGCTTTGTTTTGCTGTTTTCTTTTTTTTTATTCCATTGCTTGCAGGTCTTTAATTATTCAAGGTTGTAATGTATGCAATAATATTTCATTTTTCCTTGTACTATAGATACATTGTACTAGTCAACATATAGCATTTATAACGACATGCAAATTTCGTGGAAGACCTGTCCAAAATTTGAGAAATTAAATTTCTTGTTTCCAATGCGATCCTAATTACATTTCTTACATAAAACTAGGGATATTCAAGAGAATCCTCATAAAATTAATGGTTCCTTTTGTCCCTTATATGACTGGCATTTGCTGCATTTCCAACACTGCCTATCATAAATGATAGACATTTCCGGCAGCTACCATTATATTAAGACGAAAGCAAGAAATATTGATAAATATACGGAACATTAACGTAGTTTAGTCCAGGCATAATAATTACCATAATATAAGCATTATGAAAAAATCAAACTTTTCGATTAATATAAGTAAATAAAATCTCAAAGACACCAAGAAGGTGCTACAGATACTCAACGAAAACAGAATCATAGTAAGGGAGGAAAAATGCAAATGGTCAACGAAAACAGTAGAATTTCTGGGACACCAAGTGAGCTCAGTAAACATTAAACCTCCACCAGAAAAAATGAAAGCAATTACCGACTTAATCAATTATTATTATAAGTTTATTCCTAACATTGTTAAAATAATGATTCCCATTCAATAGTGCTTAAAAGGAAACCATAAAACATTAATATGGACAGAAAATCAAGATCAATCTTTTCTTTTAGCAAAACAATCAATAACCTCTGCAAACACAATAACCTTTCCTCTACTCCATAGGTCCCCTCACACTGACAACAGATACAGGTAACATGGCTATGGGCTCCATACTCAGTCAGGGCACTGATGATAGTCATTGCCCGCTGATGTTCTTCAGCAAGAAGTTAACATGAGTGGAACACAAATACTCCAAGTTCGACAAGGGGCTCCTAGCAGTCTACAAAGCAGTCCGCCACTTCCGCCAGGTTTGTGAGAAGACAGATCATGATGCAGATGGACCATCAATCGTTGGTGCATGCCCTCATGAAGTCAGCATTTGCATGGTCAGCACGGGAACAACAGCACCTGTCAGTGATAGCTGAACACTCCTGCACTATCAAATACCTGAAAGGTTCAGCAAACACTATGCTAGACACACTATTGAGAAACTGTGTCGACCCCATCCAGCTCAGGATAGCATTTCCCGAAATAGTGAAAGCCTAAAGAGACATTGTGGACCTATAGCAACTGCGGTGGGACAGCCCTGCCCTTACATGGGGTGACCTGTCAATCAACAGCAGAGAGACGACCATCGCCTGCAAAATGAGCACTGGACATCTTCGCCCCTATTTGCCAGAATACCTAGGAAGAAGAGTCTTCACTCTCAACTACAACCTGTCCCACCCATAGGGCCGGGTAACTAGCCGAATCATAGCAGAGCAATACATTTGGTGGGGGATGAGAAAGGATGTGAAAAATGGATGAGAGAATGCATCCTGTGTCAGACCTCCAAAATCACAAGGCACGTCGAGCAGGATAGGAGTTCCCAACATCGAATCGCCGAATCACACACATCTACATCGACATAGTGGACTCATACCCACTCCGAGGGATACAGATTCCTGTTTACCATGACCAGAAAAAATATCAATATGACAACAGATGATGTAAAGCTGCGTGAAAGCCCTCATGAAATGGGTCAGTAGGTGTTGATTCCCCCAGATCATCACCAGCAACAGGGAGCAAACTTTACATCTGCTATGTGGAATGCCCTTGCAAACAGTCTAGGGACAAAAATAATGCATATAACGGTCTATGACCCAGAAACCAATGGTATTGTTGAGAGACTACACTAGTCATTAAAAGCATCACTCAATGCCAGATGTCAAAGCATGAGCTGGAGAAAGGAGTTACCAACACTGCACCCAGCATCTAATGCATCTCCAGCAGAGACCCTATACGGTCAAGCATTAATGTCGCCAGCAGATGTCTTTTAAGACCAAACAAATCTGATATGACCATCTGACAACTGAAAAGTGATAGGAAGGATAATGCTAGCGAAGACGACTTACCACGTAACCAGGAAGGTGTACATCCCCAACGAACTGCAGAACATAAAATATGCATTCATATGGGTAGACACACTGGCCTAACCTCTCCCCAGCTTACTCAGGACCATAGTGCATCTTCCAGAGACCGACGAAGGAATACTAGATGACAGTGGACAGCAAAACAACATCGGTTTCCATTGATTGTCAGAAGGCAGCATACATACCAAATACCGACCTAGTACAACCGTAAGCTTCTGCAAAGGGGACAGTCCTGTGGGATCCAAACGTAGACCTCTCATAACTTCATCACGCCAGCCATTATCCTATAACAATGACTCTGCAAACCAAACATGCGGACGAAAGAAACACAGCATCTCTCACACAACTGTTGTACATATGTTACGACCTCGGGGAGGTCACAACACATAAAACTTACCTGTACGAGGTATCTTGGTAACTTCAGCCAGACCGGACCAGCTCTCTCTCTCTCTCTCTCTCTCTCTCTCTCTCTCTCTCTCTCTCTCTCTCCACTAACCTCAACTCAAAGGTCGCTAAATCTGATCCAGAATTATCAAAAATAGACTATATTTGTAAAGAACAAATGAAAAACTAATTCAGTTAAATTCTGAAACTATAGCATAAAAGATGATGAGAAACTCAAATGATACAACAACAACGAAAATGAAAACTCAAATAGAAATCCAAAATAAAACTTGGTCCACATCACTTCCCCCTCAACCACTAAACATCACAATAATTCTCCCAAAATAAAAGTACACAATTAAAAGTCATTAATCCCCTCCCTACAACTAGCACCACTCCATTACGCACTCATGTACGTAAAGTTAACAGTCCCACCCATGAGATCTGAACAAAACCAGATCTAAGGTGTACCTACTTCAGTCCATGTATAAACACACGCGACCACTATGCCCTTGGTCGCGGATGCATGAGTGAGCTGAGCTTACACATCGCGCCATCTCCAAAAAGTGATGAATCTTCGGTTATGAAATCCCGCTCTGTCTCCCTGGGAGCCAGGGATGACGACTGAAAAAATGTTCCGGCACTCGCTTTTTCGATCTCCTGAACTAAGATGTTGCTATCCTCTCCACCATGCAACAAAACCAGACTATGCACATGCACAGGTGCTGAATTATATTCACAACGGTGTTCATATATTAATAATAGCTATTTCACATACCTATTCGTTATTATCGTTGGCATGTTTAATATATTGTTATAAGCAATGCATTGTATGACGAGCTTTCCAACCATTTGTATATGAACTTCAGTCCTATATCCTATATTGTTTTATATGTAAATTTTTATCTATTAATTACCATAAACATTTGTAGTTAATCCCTGTTCCTACCTGCCTGCTCGATTTAATCTCTGTTGTCTGATTGTCGTTTACACCTGGCTAAATTATCCTAAAAAATTTATTACAAGGTAGCCATTGGTGTAAAATAACACTATTTCCTTTCTTATGATTCTGAACTTGCTTGCAGTTAACATCGATAAAAGTTTTAGTCATTTGGGCACACTGAAAAATTAAGACATGTGTATTAAGACATTAAAATTGTTTCGAACATCTTTTGGCGTACATTGACTTCAAGGTAATGAAGGAAAACGACTTTCATTTTAGATCCTAACAAACCTCAAGAATAACTTGCGTGCAATCTATAAATAATATCTAAAAAATTTTAACAGCATCACATCATATGTAATGCAATTGCATTACATATGGTCAAAGACTATATTCATTATAAATAAAATATTTTAGTTATTCATGTAGGCGAACAAACTCGTAAAACACATCCTCGTTTCCACATTGCATTGAGGTTACAATAAATATAGATAATTATACTATTTTCAATAATTGTTAAAATAGTATAGCAAGGTTGAATATATGATTTTGCATTTGCATTATTTCTATGTTAACTTTTATTTTATAGAACTGTATGAGATAAGTTTTTCTGCTTTGAAATTCGTGATTTTGCACATCATCATGAAATGAATAAGAACTAATTCCAGGGTATGCTCCTGAAATCACAAACCGTGTTGTTATCCCATCCAATTTTGATGAATTTCATAGGAATAACCATCTTTGTCCTGGATATAATTTACGGATTTCGGTTATAAATGAGCTTTTATTCAGAACCTAAGAATCATGTAAATATTTCAGGAAAACTGTTATTCTAAAGTATTTCTTTAAGGAATCATAACAATGGTTTTAGTATTACCACTACTACTACTACTACTGTTATTATTATTATCATTTTTATTATTATAAGATGATGCTCTCATGCAGCACAAACAGTAATGGATCATTTCTTTTTAAAGCAAGCTTGCACTGAATATGACAAAAACACACGGATGAAAGTATGGACAAACATCAGCTTATATTTAGCTTCCTACGTTTTGAGGATGTCATAAAACAAATTTCCGAATTTCTATCAGCATGTATATGTATTGCAATTAAGGGGCTCTTTATATTTTTTGGAACGAAATACCATATATAATTAAATGTTACAAAACATCTAAATCACAACAAGTTATGATTAAGTTATGAAACAGATTAATTATATAAAAAAATTCGATTGTTATGCATTGTTACAAAAACATTATTTTAAACCTATAACTTTGAATCCTCTAAGAATTGTCGCATCGTATCTCATTGATTTCACAGTAACATTACTCTAGCGAGAGCTGTCGGAGGATTTCGGAGAAAGACAGAAATATTCCGATGGAAGTCCCACCGAATAGAGTATGATTTCTCGCCGGTTATTTGAAGAGGATCTCACATGCAAACAATCCGGTGGCGAGAGCCTCGTTTCTCTAGGACGAAGGAAAGAAGAAGACGAAGGAGACGGAAAAGAAGAAGGCCCGAAAGAGAGAGGAAATAAAACTTTACCTTCTTTTTCTTTTTGAATGTTTCAGGTCTATTTTGCAATACTTGATCCTCAAATGTGTTCTGCTCCTAACGAATGAAATGATTTTTATAAATAATGTAAAAACTCTTTCAATTCACTTAATCAGTGCTTATATCACTTCTATAACTACAATAGGTGGAATGTTCATCTTACCCACTGAAAACTATACACACACACACTATATAATATACTATATATATATATATATATATATATATATATATACTATATATATACACTACACACACACACACACACACACATATATATATATATATATATAGATATATATATATATATAATATATATATATGTATATATTTAATATATATATATATATATATATATATGTGTGTGCTATACTATATATATATATATATAATATATATATATATATATAATATATGTATAAAGTCTTTCAATTCACTTAATCAGTGCTTATATCACTTCTATAACTACAATAGGTGGGAATGTTC
Source organism: Macrobrachium nipponense (assembly GCF_015104395.2). Lineage (NCBI taxonomy): Eukaryota > Metazoa > Arthropoda > Malacostraca > Decapoda > Palaemonidae > Macrobrachium > Macrobrachium nipponense. Next base: position 38,863,309 of record NC_061107.1, on the reverse strand, counting down.
ATCTGACCAACTGAAAAACTATACACACACATATATATATATATATATATATATATATATAATATATATATATATATATATACTATATATATATATATATATATTATATATATATACATGAATAATTACACATCGAACCGTGATCCATTTATATATTCAATTCAAGCTACAAATGTCCTTTAATATCTAAATTCACTTTACCTTTTACCCTCCCAAATGAAATGATATTATCAATTAAAAAAAATTCCCCTTCGGTACATATATGAATATATCATTTGGGAGGTAAAGTGAATTTAGATATTAAAGGACATTTGTAGCTTGAATTGATATATATACATACATATATATAATATATATATATATATATATATAATATATATATATATATATATATATATTCCTGGAGAAGGTCGAAAATTTTTTTGGTCTTTGTATCACAGGATATTGCAGAATGTATCTAAATGCTGCCTGTTCGGTAGACAAAAACAGAAAGAAAAAACTATAACCTTTTAGTTATTATGATAAAAAAAAATTATCCTTCTTAAGGAATGAATTGCACCTGTATACAAGACAAACATAATATAAATAAAAATAATATACAAAGAATTTTTACATATAAATAGAAATAAGGACAGCTTAGAACGGAGAAACGAGAGTTTATGTTATATAATCATCCCCACCCTATACCTTTTTTTCTTTACTTACAGTATCAAGATCCAAGTTTCCCTCTTCTTGGTTTTACTAAAACTTATACGCACTAAAATGCAACAGAAGGAATATCTAACATGGATGATACTCATGCAGGCTGGAATATTAACTTGATTTTAAATTTAGTTGTAATTCACAGCTAGTTTACACATGAAAGTAGTAAAACGTATGACGAGGTTTCATATTAGCATACATATTTCATTATTATTAAACTTGCAAATCAAAATATTAAATAAGTCCATACTGTTCCCTCAAGATTAAGATCATATTTTCAATATTCTTTATATTTATTTACACTTTAAATCAACTTTTAAAAGTATTTAGTATAAATTAAAGCATGATTTGAATGTTTTATTAGTCTTAGATTACTTTTTTATAATTAAATATTACAGCTTCATAATTAATGTCTTTTTTTTCTCCTGAGAGTCATATGATTTTGGTCACACACACACACACATGCAGACTATTATAGTCCATTGGTTGTATCTGTTATTCAAGTAACTATCATCTTTTCCTGAAAAAGCGGATATTTCCTAGCACACAAACCTAAGCATTACCTTGGTGCATTCCGACCACTTTAAGGATTTTTGCATTCCAGGCAAAAATATTCTTTTCTAATGAGAGACTTAAAGATCCCGCTGCTTTCATAAGCCTGTGCTTGAGTTTCGATTAATCGGATTCGCTTTCTTTTTAATGTACGCCAAAAGACTGCTGGATAAAGCTACCTGGAAAATATGTAAGGTAAGAAATCGTGTTGCTACACATTATTTTTATTCCACATGAATTGCATAAAAATAACATACGGATCAATAAATTCTCTAAAAAATTTACTATTCCACATTCCCATGGCATGAGGCAATATAATTTTACTTCCCTTCTTCACAAAATGATCTTGAAATAAACCAACTGGACATTACCTAAAACATTCACAAAATTCCACGACTTTTGAACGTCAAGGCTTAAAAGATTCATCACCGAACATCTCGGTGATTCCTTGACATCGCATTGGCAGGAATTTCTCTAGTAAAATCATGATATCTATTCTGAAGAAGAATTTCGGAAAAACGACAAAAATATTTCGATGGGATTTTCACAATGAATCGAGTGCGATTTCCCGTCGGTTATTTGAAGATCTCACATGCAAACAATCCGGAGGCGAAAGTCGTTTCCCACGAAAGGAGACGATTTTTAGGACTATTTTGCAGTTATGCTAAGATATAAAATATGAAAAATACCTTTTAAATATGAAAAATTTATTTTCTATCTTTATGCTGATCAATATATATATATATATATATATATATATATATATATATATATATATATATATATATATATATATATATATGTGTGTGTGTGAGTGTTTATGTGTGTCTGGATGTATATATATGTGTGTGCATGTCTCTATGTGAGAGGGAGTGCGTGTGTATGTATGTATGTTTATGTATTTCCCTGCTTTGTCGATTTTTTCTTTAATTTTCCATTTTGTTCACACTTCCCACTTCGTAGAAGTAATTAATTTCCCTCAATTAAAGCTGAAAAAATATCAATTTTTTAATTCACACTTCGACAAGAAATATTCCAACACTTCCGAGCTTCTTGTTACCTTCATTTCCATACCTGCCCAACTGAATCTGGGAATGTTGTCAGAGTTTCCTTTTAAGTTGATAAAATTCCCAAATCGACGGTCATGACCCTGGAAACCTGCAGTTAAATACCTTTTTGAAAGGAAACCTTAGGTTTAGTGCTGCTGTCGCTTTCAATCCCGCTTCAATTTTTCTCAACTGCTTCCTGTATTTTGTTTGCAAATGTTTATATATAACTTTGGGAGCGTGAATGGCTGTATACCTGTTGTTGAGAGTGTAGGTGAGGGGAACTTTTCATATGTAGAATTTTGCATGTGGATATAGAATAAAGGCGAAGATGAGCGTGATTCGTTAAGATCTCGTCGACAAATTACACTGAATTAGAAGATATGCTAGAAAGAAATAAAAAGATTTGATCATTACTTGAATGTGTTCATATAATAAATAGCATTTAATAAACGTTCATCAATAACTTTGCAGCTGATTTTTGTGTATGTATACTACCAGAACACAGAGGAAGAGAGTGTTGAGTAGCTTTGTAGATGTGACACGAACGGTGAACATAGTATGTACTATATTGGCGGAGGATGAAAGGGACCCTATTTAATCACTGTCTTTATTCGGCTACTACAACAAAAGAGAGAGAAAGACAGACAGACGGAGAAGGAGAAAGTACACAGAAGACTATTGCATAAAAGGTTATGGCTTAACAGTTTCAAGAAAAGAAAAAACCTTTTTTCACTCCACGACTCAGTGTTTTCTAGAGAAAATGCTTTGATTACTTGCCTTGGCTTGGCCCTAGTTTTCCTGACTTCGTAACCAAAAATGTGTTTCTATCACTACGTTTCTGTTTTCACAGTTATATTTAAAGATTTTTCTAACAAGAACTCATGCTCATCACCTTAGGAAAATTTTCAAATATGTTTTGAAAACTAGTGAACTTGTGGGGTTAGCTCTAAGAACTGCATCTCAAAATAATCCTCTCTGCTGTTTTATGCAAAAGTACATTTGTGAAGGTAATAAAGTTTCTAAATTTTTTATACATTGCTTTTTATAACCTTTTATTACTTTTTCAAACCATGAGAGGGAGTTCATAAAAAGTTAATTCATTAAGAGCAGAAACTCAGGTGGTAAAGGTAGGTTATTTATCGGTGACGTCCTGCGTTCAGATGTCCCTTCTATATATATATATATATATATATATATATATATATATATATATATATAATATATATAATATATATAATATATATACATATATATATATATATATATATATATATATATATTATATATATATATATATATATATGTGTGTGTGTGTGTGTGTGTGTGTGTGTATGTGTATGTTCATATGTGTGCGTGTGTGGGTGTGTATGAAGATTGCGGTTTTGTCATTAATAAGTCTGATGGATTGGAAAAGTAATATTGCATGTATAGTGAAGAAACATTGATAAACAATTACATATAAGATGACATAAGAGTTAGATGAATACTGTAAGAGGCTTTTGGTTCTGGACATTTAGTTTTAGGCATTTGGATTCATGAGCTTGATTTCTCCAGATATGGTCTGAAAATCTTTGAGAATTGTCCATGCTTAGTAGTCTGCCCAAGGGAGTAATAGTGGTTGAACTATGCCTGCCCAAAATAAGAAAAAGAAAAAAAAAAGAAATAAAAGAGTAATCGTGGTATTAAAAAGGAAATATGTAGTCCATCAGTTAACATTGAATTTAATCTCGTCAATTGATTCAATTTAAGTCGCACAAACGTATGTTACACGATACTTCCACTTTCTCCCAAAACATACCCATTGATTTTATATCAATGTGCCTCCAATTTCCAGGGGTTTGAACCATGTCCGATTTTATTAGAGTCCAGTGTTGAACGCCTCTCTGTCGATGCATGTGTCCCCACAATTGTCTTTCCTATCTGCCCTTGTGTGTTTTTTTTTTTTTTTAGCTATTTTATCATCTTTACAAATGTTGACTTTTAAAGCTACGTCACATTTAAAATTCTCCACTTAACTACATTATGCAAATATTAGGTATTTTAAATGAAATCCTGAGCTATAAGAATATTTTTTATTTTGTAAATTGAACATAAGAGCAATTAATAAAAGATAAGTTGATAGCATATGATTATGCCACCCCCAAACATCAATACGGGCACAAAAGACCAGCTACTGATGGACAAAACGGTAATAAAGAATAGTGAGAAGGAAAACGAACCTAAGCATGGCATGGATTGATTACCAGAAAGCCTTCGACATGATAACACACACCTAGCTAATAAAATGTTTGAAAATATATGGGGCGGAGGAAAACACCATCAGCTTCATAATAAATACTGTGCACAACTAGAATACAGTACTTACAAGTTCTGGGATAAGACTAGCAGAGGTTAACCTCAGGAAAGGGATCTTTCTAGGCTACTCACTGTCCCCACAACTATTCGTAGTATCCATGATTCCCATGACAAAAATACTGTAGAAGATGGATGATCGGTACCAACTCAAGAAATGAATCAACAGAATTACCCATCTGATGTTCATGGATGACATCAAGCTGTATGGTAACAGCATCACGAAAATTGATACCCTAATCCAGACTTAAGGATTGTATCTTTGAACATTAAGAGGGAGATTGCAATTGGGAATGTACCTTAATCAACACACAAAATGGTAAATTGACAAGGACTGAAGGGCTAAAACTACCAGATGGGAATAACATCAAACACTTAGATGAGACTATACAATTACCTAGAATAATAGGCGTGGATATAAAACCCAATGAGATGAAGGTCACAATTAGGAAAGAATATATGCAGACACTTAAGGTGACACACAAATCAAAACTCAACACCAGAAATATGATGAATGTCATAAACACATGGGCAGTAGATCAGGACTACTGAAGTAGAGGAAGGTTGAACTCTGCAGCATAGACCAGAAAACTAGAAAACGCATGACATTACGCAGAGCAATACACCCAAGAGCAAATACAGATAGACTATACATAACACAAAAGAAAAGAGGGAGAGGGCTATTAAGATTAGAGGAGAGCATCAGCATCCAAAGCAGAGCACTGGTGCAATATCTGAAAACCAGTTAAGATGAGTGGCTAAGGAGTGCATGAGAAGAAGGACAGATAAAAATGGATGAATACCCATAAATATACGGAGGCAGAAGAATGACAAATAGAATGGAGGAATGGGACAGCAAACCAATCAATGCATGGACAGTACATGAGGCAGACTATAGAACTCGTCAGTGATGAGACATGACGATTGCTACAGAGGGGAGAACTCAAGAAGGAAAAAGAAGGAATGCTAACAGCAGCAGATATGTACAAAAAACAATAGATGGAGATAACATTTCACCTATATGCGGGAAATGCAATATGAAATGCAAGACCATAAACCACATAGCAAGCAAATATCTAGCACTTGCACAGAATAGTACGAAAAGAGGCATGATTGTAGCAAAAGCCCTCCACTGGATCCTGTGCAAGAAACATCAGCTACCTTGCAGTAATAAGTGGCACAAACACCAACCTGAGGGAGTGATAGAAAACAATCTGGGTTTATGGTATTAGAACAGAGAGGGTAATATGTGCCAGTAGAGCAGATGTGACGTCGATTGATAAAATCAAGAAGAAAGTATCACTCAATGAAGTCTCAATACCATGGGACACCAGAGTAGGCAAGAATGAAAGATAAAAAATTGATAAGCATCGCAACTTGAAAATAGAAATAAGGATATGGGATATGCCAGTGGAAGTTGTACCCATAATCATAGGAACATTAAGCATGCTCCCAAGTTCCTTGAAAAGTAGCCTGGAAAAACTAATGCTGAAGTAGCTCCAGGACTCATGCAGAAGAGTGCACTACTAGAAACAGCGAACACGGAAAAGTGATGGACTCCTAAGTTTGCAGGATGCAACTCGGATCACCACACTATTAAAAATACCCAGTAGAATTAGATGACTGGTTGACAAAAATAATAATAATAATAATAATAATAATAATAATAATAATAATAATAATAATAATAATAATAATAATAATAATAATAAAATTTAGGATGAACTCATTTATTGATAATCACAAATTTCCTTTTGGTATCCATTCTCATTATAGCTGTACTTTTGTTCTTCCCCGTCAACGCTTTTCGAGATACATAACTCTTGGATATAATGATCTTTCATTATAAATTTGGCAATATCCAGACTATAAAAAATTAATGAGCAATTAATTTCCAGGTTTACGAATTGAAATTTCCTTGAAGAGAATAACAGTAAATATATATAGCAAAAGCATATCTGATAAATTTTATGTTAAATGACGACACTGTTAACAATTACGATAATCTTTATTCAAAAGAACTCCATTGGCTATGTGACAATTAGATGGTTTTCTTTAAGAAAAATCTCGTACCTCATTTTGACTGGTATATCCTGTACCATTATTTACCTCCCTTATAAACACCCGTTTAGGAATGTATTAATTAAAACTGAAGATGACTATAAGCAAAGGTTTATTGGCGACCTAACTAAATGAAATTTATTTTGTCAGTATTACAACTAAGGTATATTAATCAGTTATGAAATTTAGAATG
>NC_061107.1:38846400-38848900 GCF_015104395.2 Macrobrachium nipponense | reverse complement strand
ACATTATTTAAATATTATTTAGAGCAGTGAGAACAACAAATAAAAGAAAGATTTATAAACAGAAGCAGATTAAGTGTGAACAAGATACAAATTTTTTTACCCAATTTTAGTCTTTGAGGGTCTAAAAAAAATAAAGGAACAAAGTTTTAAATCGCTTAATTAGAAGCAAAAAATAGGTGGTAAAAAAAAAATTATTTCTGCATGTAATTGTCAACTCCACCTTCCTTTACCTAGCTCTCCGTGAAGAACATACGCTATTTGTCCCAAAAATCTAATATCAGCAAAGGATAATAAATGGAAATTCCATATCTGTAGAGGCTGTTTTAAATCTCGATAATAGATGATGATAAAGCAACATAACTTGAATGTCAGAAGCACCATGACGTTTGCAAAAGTCTTTTTGAGTGTTGAACGGGAAAGTAGGACGAACAAATCGGAGACAGATAATGAGATGCATATTGAAATATGAAAAGATGTGTTAAATAATAATTTGACAATCAAACAATGTTATACGATGGACATTCATAAAGCAATATTAATCAACCGAAAAATAAATTAAAGTAAATTAAATAGAAGTATATGTAAGAATTATATTCAATTGAAAGCACACACAGAACGACTTCACATTAAGAGAAACTCTTCATTTTCTACGGTAATTTGGAAGGTGAAAATGAATTTTCATTTTCCCATCAGGATAATTTCGATGAATCGTGGAATTCAGAACCCTAACCACTTTTATCCATTTGGGGTTTCTTCACACCTGCGAACTTGAGATCGTGCAGGTACGCCAATCCATTATTTATGTAATGGATTGAATATTACAATCGTTTGTTAATTCCTCTGATGGAATTTGGAATTGACTTTTTTCGGGAATAGTTATTGTTATAACTCACTTTAACGATGCGCTCGAAATAATTATAGCTGTTGAATCCCGTAACAACATGTCAAAAATCCAGTTATCAGCAGGAAAGCGAGGATGATAATTGTTTCAATCACCACAATTATCTGGATAATGTCAGTCCATTTCGAAAGCTATAATTTTAAGAAAGTAAAAATAAATGAATCAGGAGAATATGACCAGACAGAATAAGCAAATGATAGAAAACTAAAAAATATCAGCGGGATTTTGTTTGTGCTTACTGCTCAGAAGAAGAAGAAGAAGAAGAAGAAGAAGAAGAAGAGAAGAAGAAGAAGAAGAAGGAAACGATAGTCTGTAATCGGATTTGTATAATTTCCTCTTTTTTTATTCCCAATATCGCTACATTGGCTCTCGATGGATTTCAAAGCTAGAACACTATGCTGAAACTCTGGTCCATGTATTGACTTTGTTTGTGTTATATTTTGAAACTGAAGTCATAAGAATAACATGCTGAGCACGCTATGGATTCCGAAAAGGTCTGTAGTCGCAGCTGACACTTCATGGTTCATTTCCGCCTGCCCTGCAGATGTGACTTGATTGTAGGAAATGAGACTTATTACCCATTGAGAAATGAAGTTGTAACTATGATCACAAAAATTAAAACTAGTGCAAAACAGGTAGTCTTCGATTATCTCTCCAAGGCAACGTCTCCTCAAATGGAAATCCGTTCTCATAACAGGAACAGATGCATGGAGAAACCTGGTTTGTTTATCTGGTTTATTGACATTATTAAACATTTGATATGCAACGTAAACTCTGAACCGCCATAAAGCATAATAACTCTGTTCATACCTTGCCGAATACATTGTTTAATTTTTTCTTAAGATATGCTCTCTGTATCGCCGGGTTTCGCTAAAGAACAATGAATAATACGATTAAAGTAGGCATTTTGTACACAAACACAAACCCATATATATATATATATATATATATATATATATATATAATATATATATATATATATCTATATATATATATATATATATATATATATATATATATATATAAAGGTTTTTTTGCCACGAAGGAAAAAAAATGAAAAAGCGAGTTAGCCGAGTACTTTCGGTCCTATTCGGACCCTTTACTGAGGCATACTGATTTTACAAAGAACACCATAGTCAAAAGAAGGCTTAATATACAAACTGACACTACCAAATTAGCCATAAGGGCGATTTTTCCTCTACAGAGAGGAGGAGGAGTCATAGGCTAGCCACAACTTGAAGGAAACCCGCAGTAAACAAGTGATTCTTCCAGAAAAACAGTACATTTTGAAAACAACACGGGAGCATATACAATTTAATATCATGAATTTTTACAAAACTTTTCCCAACAAAAATTATTATTAATGAAAAGACGAAAGAAAATATAAATATATATATATATATATATATATATATATATATATATATATATATATATATATATATATATATATATATATATATCGAGCAAGAGAAAGAGGGAGAGAGAATATCGAACCAGAGAGAGAGAGAGAGAGAGAGAGAGAGAGAGAGAGAGAGAGAGAGAGAGAGAGAGAGAGAGAGAGAGAATTAATAACTATATACATGTGGGACTAATTTA
>NC_061107.1:38833900-38841400 GCF_015104395.2 Macrobrachium nipponense | reverse complement strand
AAAAAAAAAAATCATGAATACATAGTAAATTGCCTCTAGAAGTACGTAATGTTTCAGAGGCCAAATACTCGAAGGATCTTTAATCTATCAGAGAGGTTAAGGGAACCAATTAAGATCGACCATGTCCGTTAAAAATTTTTTTTTTCTCTTCAGAGACCTCTTATAGAAATTGTTCTGTTTACTTCAAAAACTTTTACTGTTCGAGGAGAAGTGGAGACACTAATATAAAGAGATTTTCCCTTCTTTTTAAATGAAATCTGGATAGAATATGCATGCATTTGTTGCGAAGCCTTTCTTTATCATATATCATAGTTATTCAGTGCGTTTATTTATCACCAATAACGTATGGCCATAGTTAGGTCCCATTTAGGTAATCCTTTTTAATCGAGTCTTTCATATAGTTTACACGAATGAATTCTAAAGAATACTTCTACTATATATAGAAATAACCCCGGGAATTTTACATTTGATTTTACTCATGCTATACGAAGTGAATATAGTATATGTTTATTGATTTACACATTTGAAGGGCCAATCCCTCTCTCAGTGAGTTGTAAACAAATCTGATCGTGTTATTATTTTATTGCATACTATAAAGAGTTTTAATATTATTCATAAACATAAAATAGTTGTGCAATAATTATGTAAATAGGCATTTTACGACTAATTAATAAAGAAGAGACCAGGCGTTATTCTTTTGTAAACACTCCGAAACTTCATTGGTGCAGAGGTAACTTATTTTCTATTGTAGTAAAAATAATGCAGCCACACGAAATCTTTCAGCAAAGCATGAAATAATATTATTTTATACTAAAAAATCATACTGATCGGTACGATATACCAGCAGGATTTCTTGTTCCATGCACAGGCTAAGAGGTTGACTGTATCATACGGTAGGCTTCTTCTGAAAGAGCACCTTACTCCTTATGTTGTTTTCATGGATGGGCGAAATATTATTCTGGCTGAGGAAATAGTAAAACAAATTCCTAAAAAAAATGCTTCATACAAGCTAACTTGTGAAATAAATGACAGAATATGTTAAATGTTTTCTATGCTATTAAGAGGCTTATTTAGTATGTTGTTTCTACAAAAGTCATAATGACATTTTAGAATAATCGACTATATAAGCCTTCATGAAAATGTAATAACTATTACGTATTTTAATATATATATATATATATATATATATATATATATATATATATATATATATATATATATATATATATATATATATATATTATATATATATTACATATATATATGTACTGGGAAACTCCCATGCCAATGTTCATGGATTATCTTTTTGTTTTATAATTAAACATTGTCTATTTTATTTTATAAAGTTTCGGTTTGCTGACTTGGCTTTGGAAATATTTGTTTATTTAGTACCAAAATTCAAACGAGACATGTTTAAATAGGTCTTGGAATTTAACCATCATAAAATAATTAGCACAATTCTTTTCCAAATGACCTCCAATTTATAGCGAGATAATTCTTCAATATTGAGATAACTAAACAATTTTCAATTAAAAGTATACAAACATTTCTTTTTCTCTTTTTCGCAGCTACTGAGATACTGTGGTTGTGGGAGATCCATGATCGAGTTTTCGCAAAACCGCCAAAGCGCCGTCGTCAGAGAGGATGCAGTCTGATGTCATAAAGGTCGTCGCCAATCACGAAGAGCGTCAGTTGATGAATATCCTCGTATGCTGGTTATTGAAGCGAAGCCCATAAACTTCCCGATGATGACTCAGAAAACGAACAAGCATTTCGGTATTTTCTTGATGAAGGAAATGGCCATTTTCATAGAAAAATATGCTGAGATATCTACAACTTAAAACATAGAGAGAGAGAGAGAGAGAGAGAGAGAGAGAGAGAGAGAGAGAGAGAGAGAGATTGCTGGAGTAGCTTAATACCGAAAATAGCAGGGATAGAGACAGAAATATATAACTATAATAATAGGCTATTGTCAAAGAAAACTTGAACCATACGCGTAATTATTTTTACATGCAGTAAAGGAAAAAATATCCGTAAATAATTATTGGCCTCATAACTAAATTCTGGTATAATTAAGTTTTCTATCCGCTGGAATGTTAGTTGGATATTCCTTTGATTTTCTTAACTTTAATTATTGTTAAAATCTTAGCTTATTCGGGGTTTTCATCAGATAACAGTCAGTACCGGAAATCATTCATTCAAAGGACACACCAGTATATATATATAAAAATTCAAATAAATAAAAATTTTAAGGTCCATCAGATACGAGAGAGAGAGAGAGAGAGAGAGAGAGAGAGAGAGAGAGAGAGAGAGAGAGATAAATTGGGCTGGAGGAAAAAAAAGCGAAGAAAGATATGAAGATGGAAAGACAAAATAAAATCTGAATTTTCAGATGAAAGAGAGAGGGAGAAAAAAAAAACCCAAGTGTTCCTAAATTAGGTCTTGGGTGTCTTTTTGTTTCAGTGGAATAAAGGTCTCGAACATTTAATTAAAACTTAGAGCTATCTAGTTCTTACATACTGTATATTCAATTACCGTTTCTCCCGTATACCAGGAAATTAGGGCTATACGTTTTCTATCAAATTGAACTGTAACTTCCATGTGTGCTTATGTATTTATATATATATATATATATATATATATATATATATATATATATATATATATATATATATATATATATATATATATATATATATATATATATATATATATATATATATATATATATATATATATATATATATATATATATATATATATATATATATATATATATATATATATAAATATATATATATATATATATATATATATATATATATATATATATATATATATATATATATATATATATATATATATATATATATATATATATATATAATATATATAATATATATATATATATATATATATATTATATATATATATATATATATATATATATATATATATATATATATATATATATATATATATATATATGTGTGTGTGTGTGTGTGTGTGTGTGTGTGTGTCTGTGTTTACACATATGTGCCACTTATAAAGTTAAATTAGTATTTGAAATGAACAAGAGACAGAGAGAAAGAGCAGGTCTGCTTTATTAGTATATGCCTGATTGTTTCAAAATTAACAAGAATAAATATACATTGCGTTCCCATATTTGTGAATACAAAGTAATTCTGTTTAACTTTAACCTTTGACAAATAAATTTCCGTAAAACATACTGCCCTCTCTATATTTTTAAAGGGAAGCTCTACCTTTAAACTTATTTTGTCTGTAAGATATTCCTTTTTTTTGGCGTTTAAAAGGATTTTCTTATTACAAGGGAGCGAGACACAGACAGATTTGAAGAGCCTACCAAATATTCTCTCTCTCTCTCTCTGTCTTATAAGTTCTTATAAGTTTTCTTAGGTATCCTATTCATGACTGTAAATAGGGAAAGTAATGTTGTATAAAATCATATGAGTTAAGTAACAAAGTTTGTTTGAAATTACGATCTAGAAAAAGTTTATTTGAAAATAATCCGGTGGGGATTTTTATAAATGATTAATTTTTTTAAGAGATTTTTTTAAAATTAACCTTAGATAAATTCATACTACTAATACTATTAATACGTTAATAAAAAGTTCTTTGAAATATACACTCTATTGTAACTTCCGTTAAGGTAGTGGTTCTTAACCCACACGGTCGCAACACAAAGTTGGGTCGACAAACCGTTTTAATGAGTCCCCAAGGGTTATAACTTTTTGAACTAATTATTTCTCCAATATTCTTATCATAATTATTATTTTCATTAAAAGAAATATTGTATTGAAAATACATTATCGATTAATATCTAAGCAGAACATTAGAAAAGCATTGAACATTTAACTGAGGTAGGATATCTCCCAAAATGCATTAATTAAAATTTCTGCCTGGTATTTTAGTTTCTGTAATACGTTTTCATAAGTATAATTATATATAAAGAAAATATTTATGAGGGCATTGGTCTCCATGGTTAATTTGGACAAGATTTTGGGTTGCTGCCAAAAAAGGTTAAGAGCCACTGCGCTGAGGTTATTTCACCTGTGCGTTCTTTCAGATAAGTAATAAGTTGTTAATATGATTTCCATTCAGAGCTCATTATCTCTTGCTAATTCCCTTCCAAATAGATTATAATCATATTCATTGCAGTCTTAAAGGTTTTCATTGACACTGCATCAACTAATAAATTAATAGACAACCCTGTTGTCCCAGGACATTGAGCTAAAAAACAACTTAATAATTATTCGTGTCGTTTATTTTCTAAAATAAAATTTGATCTTTAGATTCATTCGAAAATTTTCAAGTAAAGCCAAAAAAATCAGATTTGGAAAATTCAGCTGCATTTTCCAGGTTATTGAGGCTTAGCATAATTATTGCCGTCGCTTATTGAAAATAACTTGGACTGATTCTAGAGCAAATTAGCATTCCATTAAGTGAACCGGGGGGAAAATGCTCTTAGGGTAAAATGGCAAAGGACTAGAAAAAATGCAATCTAATGAGATTAACAAACTTTGAATATGCATAGGATTTAGTATGCACCCAATGAAACTGCCGATGCCAGAAACGTACATTTAAATACAATACTATTTAGAACATTATAATGATTGTTCCTTGTAATGCTTATTCGATTGAAAATATATTATCACATCAATTTAATCTCTTCTAGAGGTTGTGGAGAATATGTAGGCTTTTTCAGTATACCTTAATTCAGGATTTTGTTATTATTATTACTATTTTATTTTATTTTATTTTTTTTTTTTTTTTTTGGGGGGGGGGGGGGGGGGGGGGGGGGGGGGGGAGGTGCCGGGGGTCTATCACAGTCCTCCAATTCGACTGGGTGGTATTTATAGTTTGAGGTTCCGGGTTGCATCCTGCCTCCTTAGGAGTCCATCACTTTTCTTACTATGTGTGCCTTTTCTAGGATCACACTCTTCTGCATGAGTCCTGGAGCTACTTCATCCCTCTAGTTTTTCTAGATTCCTTTTCAGGGATCTTGGGATCGTGCCTAGTGCTCCTATGATTATGGGTACGATTTCCACTGGCATATCTCATATCCTTCTTATTTCTATTTTCAGATCTTGATACTTATCCATTTTTTCCCTCTCTTTCTCTTCAACTCTGGTGTCCCATGGTATTGCGACATCAATGAGAGATACTTTCCTCTTGATTTTGTCAATCAACGTCACGTCTGGTCTGTTTGCACGTATCACCCTATCCGTTCTGATACCATAGTCCCAGAGGATCTTTGCCTGATCGTTTTCTATCACTTCTTGCACAGGCTCCAGTGGAGGGCTTTTGCCACAGAATCATGCCTCTTTTTGTACTGGTTCTGTGCCAGTGCCGGGCATTCACTTGTTATGTGGTTTATGGTTCCTTTTTTCGTATTGCACTTCCTACATATGGGAGAGATGTTATTTCCGTCTATAGTTCTTTGAACATATCTGGTTCTTAGGGCCTGATCTTGTGCCGCTGTTATCATTCCTTCAGTTTCCTTCTTATCTCTCCCCTCTGTAGCCATTGCCAATTGTCATCGCTGGCTAGTTCTTTAGTCTGTCTCATGTATTGTCCGTGCATTGGTTTGTTGTGCCAGTCCTCTGTTCTGTCTGTCTTTCTCCTGTCTCTGTATATTTCTGGGTCTTCGTCTACTTTTATTAGTCCTTCTTCCCATGCACTCTTTAGCCACTCGTCTTCACTGTTTTTCAGATATTGCCCCAGTGCTCTGTTTTCGATGTTGACACAGTCCTCTATACTTAGTAGTCCTCTCCCTCCTTCCTTTCGTGTTATGTATAGTCTGTCCGTATTTGCTCTTGGGTGTAGTGCTGTGTGTATTGTCATATGTTTCCTGGTTTTCTGATCTATGCTGCGGAGTTCTGCCTTCGTCCATTCCACTATTCCTGCGCTGTATCTGATTACTGGCACTGCCAATGTGTTTATGGCTTTTATCATATTTCCGGCGTTGAGTTTTGACTTGAGTATCGCCTTAAGTCTCTGCATATATTCTTTCCAGATCGTGTCCTTCATCTCTTGGTGTTTTATATCCCCTCCTTCCATTATCCTCAGGTATTTGTATCCTGTCTCATCTATGTGTTTGATGTTGCACCCATCTGGTAGCTTTATCCCTTCAGTTCTCGTTACTTTGCCTTTTTGTATGTTGACTAAGGCGCCGTGGAGGAGTGGGTTAGGTCGTCAATAGACTTAAGTCAAGTTAAGCAACATTGGGGCTGGTCAGTCGTTGGATGGGTGACCGCTCTCCTCGGCGTTGATTCCTTGGGAAAGGATCTTTACCATAATTTCCTCAGTCTACTCAGCTGTAAATGAGTACCTATCCCTGATGGGGTAGGGTCCAGCTATTGGCTAAATAGCAAAACTCACCAATGATGGAAAGAAATGAAGGAATAAACGACAACGACGTAAATGGAACCTCTGGTAACAGAGGAGCTTCGTCCGGCAGCCAGGTATTCAAACCAATTGAAGGGGAAGACGGTCAGGTACTTGGAGGTCGTCATCCAGCAACTGATCACCACAACGACAGTAATCAACAGCCTGAGATTGGAGCTACAGAGGCAAAACGGAAGAAATGGACAAGAGAAGAAAATAAGGAAATATGGAGATGCTACATCAGAAGCAACCCGATTGAGAGAGGATATAGAAGAAGATTGGTCAACATCTGGAATGAGAGGAATAACACCCCCCAAACAGAGCAGAGGCTGGCAGATCAAGTAAGGAACATAACTGGCTCTCCCCAACAGAAAGAGAAGAACTGGAAAGGGAAATGTCACACGACAACGAATTACACGAAGACGAACTGAGAGACGATTGCCACAGAAGACGACAGGGAGGATGAGGTATCAAACAACGACACACGAAGAAACACCGACGAAGTAACAGAGAGGACGGAATGGTAGAAAAGATTATTATTATATTATTTATTATTATTATTATTATTTTTTCTATCACAGTCCTCCAATTCGACTGGGTGGTATTTACAGTGTGGGGTTCCGGGTTGCATCCTTCCTCATTAGGAGTCCATCACTTTTCTTACTATGTGCGCCGTCCCTAGGATCGCACTCTTCTGCATGAGTCCTGGAGCTACTTCAGCCTCTAGTTTTTCTAGATGCCTTTACAGGGATCTTGGGATCGTGCCTAGTGTTCCTAAGATTATGGGTACAATTTCGACTGGCATATCCCATATCCTTCTTATTTCTATTTTCAGGACTTTATACTTATCCATTCTTTCCCTTTCTTTATCTTCAAATCTGGTGTCCCATTGTATTGCGACATCAATGAGTGATACTTTCTTCTTGATTTTGTCAATCAACGTCACGTTTGCTCTATTTGCACGTATCAACCTATCTGGTCTGATACCATAGCCCCAGAGGATCTTCGTTTGATCGTTTTCTATCACTCCTTCAGGTTGGTTCTCATACCAACTATTACTGCAAGGTAGCTGGTGTTTCTTGCACAGGCTCC
>NC_061107.1:38816400-38828900 GCF_015104395.2 Macrobrachium nipponense | reverse complement strand
TATATATATATATATATATATATATATATATATATATATATATATATATATATATATATATATATATCATATATATATATATATATATATATATATATATATATATATATATTTATATATATATATATATATATATATATATATATATATATATATATATATATATATATATATATATATATATATATATATATATATATATATATATATGTGTGTGTGTGTGTGTGTGTGTGTGTGTGTGTGTGTGTGTGTGTGTGTAGTATATATCCACAAAACTCCCTGTCCCTAGGATAAAAATGGCAGAACTAAATTGTTTAATTGAATTTGATAGTATGCTTATTCCCCACAAATGCAAGACTCCTATTTTGTATTATTCAGTTATTATTTTGTATTCATTAATCTTGTTTTTTTGATGAAACAGATGCTAATGAATGCATTTTTGGTAATCATTAGAGAAATACACACCAATCATCTCTGTCATGTCAGTCTGCATCACAAAGATAATTCGACTCTAACTTAAAATATGAAAAAAATTAATCATGCAGGTATTTGTTTTCAAGCTAAAGCCTCGACAGAAGTGCATATCATTAAGTCTGTATTATGTAAAAATACGTGTAAGTCCGGGTGAAGGATTTCATATGAATATTTATGTATTTCATGTATAAAAAAAGAGTATAGAATGTAATACAGAAAGTAATAAGGAAGAAGCACAAAGCATAGGAATTGAGTTAGGTCATAAGCACATGAAGAGTTCCAGGAAGAATGTAATGGCAGGGACATGATACGTTATTCCGATGATTTTCGAAAGTTTGAAAGTAAATAATGGTTTAAAAAATGTATATTTGGGAATGATAAATCGTTCCAATAAGTCGAGGAGTATAATGAAAGTTCTTACAAAAGAAAATCTTATAACGACAAGCCACTTGAGTGATATCTTGTTGGTTTTAAGAATTATAAAGTGAAAGGTGCGTTATCATTACACAGTCCAAAAATAATCAGCAGATCTCTAATTGGAATATATTAAAATAGCGGTTTCTGAATGGCTGACAGGACAGATCATAAATTGCTTATCAAGTTCTCTCTCTCTCTCTCTCCGATTAATCTCCAATTGGTCAAAATTCAGCATTTAAGCGTGGCAAAGAAATCACCGTACCTTTTTTATTCTCTTTATTCAGAAAGAAACGTGTTAAATATAGTACAATAAAGAACTGGAATCATTGCCAATTATGACCTATATTACGAAAGATAATAGCGATTTCTCATAAGGATTCGGTAGTAATACCGTAAACTTATTCAAAACATGCTATGTACACAACCGTGACAATTTCGACTCGACAAGCTAGGCTATTTGTATCAATATTGTCTTATCATACCACGTCATTGAGCGGGATAGAACTACTAGGAGGAACGCCGCGTAATTTCTTGTAGAAAGTATATCCCCGTAAGACATATACAAAGCTAAACTTAAAACAATGAAAGTATGAATCATGAACGCAGTAGGTTATAGTACACTTGAAAAAGAAAATAAAGATTGCTCTCATTAATTCCACCGCAGTCTTCCAGCTCTATTTGCATGGTAACTGTGACAACCTGAGTTGTATCAAATCTAGCAGAGTTTCTTCACGTTTTGCCATTTACGCTCTTACCAGCCAACCATTAGAATTTTTTTCACTCGTTGCATTTAAACCATCATTAATCAGATCCTTTAGATGTTTAAAATGTTGAAAACGCTCTAGGGGGTACGGAATGTTAGGAACTGGAATCCATGTCAGCTAGTTAATATGACCCTTACTGAACATATTTCAAGTGGATGCCCATTGATTTAGGCCTTTTTAATTTTGTTATGCCAAAAACAAAATGGCCGGATAAATAGAAAATGAATAACTTAGAAAATGTGTGATAACTTCAATTCAAATATTATACTAGTTTAAGCGATTTTGAAGAATTTTTTCAAAGGCAAATAAATTGTAGAAAACATAAAATGCAACGAGATTACCATGAGGATTAAGTAGTCTGGTTGTGACAGTGTAATAATTGTGGCTGACCTCTGCTTTGATTTATGGTCGGATGGCGTGTTCCAAAGGAATGCGTAGGATAATAGAAATAATTTCCTTAGAATAAGGATTATCGTGTCCCAAGGCGAGGTGTGTAAAAGCGAAGCATACCTAACATTACACAGCTAAGTATACCTTGAATGAGGTGTGGGGTGTTGATGAGGTAGAAATATTTTTCATGAGTGGGTGATGTATGATTTTGTACCTAAAAGTGGTGACTAGTTTAGATTAATGCGCAATTGTGGTAAGGGGTGACAGAGAGTAGGAAACTTATTGAATTACAGTGTATTCACTCAAGCAAATCTATACACACACACGCACACACAGATTGGAATTGAATAGTACATTTTTGTTAAGCTTAGACTTCTTCCTATTTTTAGACATAATCGCCGTTGAGATCAATGCATTTTTGCATGCGGCGTACCAGCTTCTTTATGCCTGAATCGTAGAACTCTCCCGCCGCGCCGCGAACGTAGTTCAGTACCTCTTCTTTCAGCTCCTCTCCGTTTCTGAAATGCGTCCCACCAAGGAGCTTCTTCAATTCAAGGAAAAGAAAGCATACCCTAAATGATCTGTCAAAATTTTGTCAATGCAAGTCTTGCTGTCATCAAGGATTATCTTGCAGAGCTCCCGAACCGTCACCCTTCGTTCTTTCAGCATTGTTTCTTCCACTTTCGCAATCGTTTCATCCGAAACCAATGGCCGTCCAGAACGCTGTTCGTCCCGCGGTAGTTTGAATCATTGGGTATCTTATGCGGGTGGCCTCACAAGGCTAGCGGGACGGCTCGACCCTCTGCAGTTGCTGCCAAGCGATGTAACATGTTTTAAAATACCGTGGCGGTTACCGGCGTCTTCACCTGAAACAACCTCATTTTCTATATGATTTGGGAGGGACTATGTTACTTGAATGGTTTCTTCCCTTTATGGATTATATTGATAACTATGCTATGAAGTCAGTTCCCTTATTAAGGAACTTTCATTTGTAACCTAGAAATTGTTTAAAGCATATTATCATTGTTAAGTAACTGATATTAGCACAGAAACTTTTAAGTTTTAAGCGACTACATTTATTATCTGTTCAGTAAAATATCGAGTTAATTATTTCATATCTGTAATGCATGCTTAAATTAGCAGTTATTTCAGTACCTCTCATTTGTGTATTCTCAGAATGCGTTCAACGTTGTTCACAATAAAGTCAAACAAATAGACCGCGTTCTTATATGGTCTAAATACTTTCCCAGGGTATGAGTTCATAACAGAATTTAGAGTGAATATAAGAATAGGACCACAATACATAAATAGACCCTCCGACTTGACATGGTCACTAACGTGCAGATGAACTGGCAATCGGTTGCCGAAGTTTCACCTGTTCAGCGGTAGTGGCTACATAAGAATCAATTAATTGGGGAGGTGTTTCGTAAGAGAGCTTTGTGGGATCCCTGTGATCCATTCCATAAAATTACTTTTTTTTTAAGAAATGGAAGAAGAGTAGAACGAGTGGCCCTCAGATGTAGCCATCGGTGTCATGCCTTCGAGCCCCAACTATTATGCAGTCAGCCACTCACAAATAATCCTTGTCCAGCTGCATAGACTTGATAACTATACGAATCCTTAGTGCAGCAGTATCACTGATTTATGAAATATTCGTGGTTCTTTGTACTTTCTTTATTAATGTTAACAATGAATGTAGAAACAAAACTGATTTTTTCTTGTGTTACTTTCTTTTATGTAAAGTTTACCATGGAACTACTTTTGTTTTAAATACCGGTAAATCATAATTCAGACAATTATCAATTACGTCTTTTATAATTTGCAATTAATTCTCGCTCCTTTGTTTTTCTAAGTATTTTTAAGGAAGTAACCCTATATGCTGTTAGTTTTGAAATAATAAAAAGTTAAAATCCATATTTTCTTTTCACTTCCCCTTAAGTAATAACTATAAAGGAAGTAACAAAAAATATGGATTTTAACCTTTTATTATCACATAAGTCACTGCCAAGCAAAGATCCAAAAGACCGTTGGGTCATACGTAGTCTATCGTCAAGTTTGACACTTACGATTCCTATTAAAAGCAATTTCCCATCCAAACGTTACTTTGCAAAGAAGTTTATCTTTGACTACTGAGAGTGACACGTGGGAAGTGAAGGAGGGAGGGTGGCATTTCTGGTGTGGCCATGTGTCGTTTTGACGTTGCTCTCCCGCCCGAGACGTGCCTGCACCTCGACGAGCTCGCCAAGGGAGGGGGCGGGGGGGGGGTGGGGGCGGGGGGGGGGGGGGCGGGTAATGGGTGAGGGGGACCCAAGCTATCGGACACGCCAGTGACGCCGGATCCCGCGCAACAGCGTTTCTCGCGACTGCAGCTCATTGGGAGCCCTATTTTACGGATCACCCAAGAATATATATATATATATATATATATATATATATATATATATATATATATATATATATATATATATATATATATATACATATTATATATATATATATATATATATATATATATATATATATATGTTTGTGTGTGCGTGTGTGTGTGTATTCTATATAACGTCACTGACGTCCTGATTTTGTCTCTATCCATTGGACGGTGGTTCGAACCCACGAGAAGACGAAATTATTATCAACTAAAAAATTCACCTTAGGTTTACATATATGAAAATATATTAATTACAAGGTAGAGCGAATTAGATATTAAAGGATATTTGTTAGCTTCAATAATTTATATTGAATCACGGTTTCTGTGATAATTATTTCATATTATATATATATATTATATATATATATATATATATATATATATTTATATATATATATATATGTATATATATATATGAATGGAGGGACTCAACCATCACCTGCGAGATGGGTACCGGCCCCAAACTTCAACCTCACCTACAACCTATCCCACCCATCAGGATGTTCAACCGTCTGAATAGAAGCATGAGGAAGGACATGAAAACTTGGGCAAGACAATGCATACCATGTCAAACTTCAAAAATATATAGATATACAGAAAGTAGGATACAAAAGTATTAGATGACAGTTCACATACTTGCCTACATTCACCTCGTCATTGTGGCCCCCTAACCCCTTCAGATGGGTACACATATCTATTCACGATAATAGATAGGAACACAATATGGCCAGAGCAATACCAATCAGACAACAAACTACAGAAAGCTGTGTCAAGGCTCTCACAGATAGGGTCAGCAGCAAATATGGTATTCCTCAAACCAACATTAGTGACAAATATGTGAACTACACCTCTGTACTATGGAACACCCTGGCTAACAGCCTGGGAACAAAAATAACGCACATAAAGGCCTACAACCCAGAAGCAAATGGAAAAATAGAGTGAATCCACAGGTCAATAAAAACTTACTAACAGCCAGATAGATGCCAGGGGGAAAGTTGGAGGAAAAGAGTTCCTGTGGTGCTACCGGGGCTCTGAACAATACCACAGGAAGCATTCAATCCTCCCCAGCAGGGTCCTGTATGGGAAAGCATTCATGTAGCCAGCAGATGCCTCTCCCAATAGGAAGTCACCAATCAGATGCAAGAAAAGCAATTACAAAACTATTGCCAACCAGAACAACATATGAAGCAAACAGAAAAGTGTTTGTCCCTGGCACCTAAAAAATGAAGAATGTGTTCATCTGGATCAACGCACACAAAACCACCCCTCTCCCCAGCATAAACCGGCCCATACAAAGTTCTACAGTGGCGGCCAAAGGCTTGCCTGATGTCAGTGGACTGGAGAATGACCCAGATGTTCACAGAGACCAGCCAAAACTGAGTGGCCCCACTTGAGAGGGGGACACTGTAGTTACACACGAGCCATCACGCGGTCTACCTGAGGACATTGTTTGTCTTGCATACCCACCCCAAAACATGTGACAAATGCAAAAAAGCAAGAAACACGAATCATCAAAATCATTCATGTATCATTCAGTCACCATTATCGCTGTCATATCATGCTTGTAATCATTGTACAGATCAAAATGCCGTGCATTCGACCACATGCATATCCATTTGAATTGCTTATTTCTCTTTTGTATATATACACATTATATATATATATATTATATATATATAGATATATATATATATATATATATATCATATATTATATATACTATAATATATATATACATATATATATATATATATATATATATATATATATATATATATATATATCTTATATATATATAATATATACACACATATATATATATATAATATATATATATATATATATATATATATATATATATATATATATATATATATATATATATATATAATATACTATAAATATGGTACCTGGGTGACATAAAGACAGAATTGTTCATGAAAAAATGGAGTTTAGAACAACATACATAAACACAGAAATGCTGGCTTTACAGAATGACCTTTGTTGGTAGACTGATAATTCCTAAGTGTTGATGAACGATTAGGAGAGTTTAGATACGATTCTTAATGCTGCAGATCCTGAAGAGGTTCAGCATATATATAGAATGTTTGTGATCGCATCTGAAACTGATTTGATAGTATATATACTCGGCCAATTAAGAGGCTAAGGTATGGAATAGCACCATAGATAATGGGATTTAAAGACTGGAGATACAATGGTATACTAAAGTAAGTGCAGCTGGTTTGCTGACCAAGGTGTTTAAGGTATGTCCGGATGAAGAAAGCATTGTTAGATGTAAAATTACTTACAAAATTAGGTGCAAGGCAGACTTGTCAATTATTGTTGTTCAGTAAGAACAGATATTTCAGAAGTATGAGTGTCATGGGAAAAATCCTTTGTAGTCCGCATTCATATCGGGAAGCATATGGCAGACTAAAAAGTGATACCATTACTTTGTTAGACTCACTCTCTTTTTCTGCAGATACAGTTACTGTCTTGGCATAATAGTAAGGTTAGTTCCCCACCCCCACCCACTCTCTCTCTCTCTCTCCTCCTCTCTCTCTCTCTCTCTCTCTCTCTCTCTCTTCTCTCATTTCCCCTATCTTCTGAAGGTAAAATAAATAATTTTGTAAGATGAGTGAAAACCAGCAAATTATTCAGCACATGACTAATTGCTCCCAGACTGTGAAGGGCTCCCTTATAGAAATAATGCAGCATCTACGAAAGACAGCTTCCACTTATTAAAAATGCATAGAAAATGCTAGAGGTATGGCCGAAACTAAACAAAAAAAAGCTGGCTCATGAGGTTTTTTGGGTGGTCATTCATCTTGTACGCTAGCTTATGTCTGTGAAAAATTATGATATGCTGCCATAAACACTGTCCCCTTTGAACCATAGATTTTCTTTCATAAAATCTGAGTTTAAATGTAACTGCAATATAAATCTTCAGTGGTCGCGTTATTATAATATTTTCATTTCCTTTTGCTTAGCTTTGGTGAATTTTCTACTCTCCCGTGCGATTTGTTAAGAATGTTGAATTGTTTTTCTGCTAGCTTCAATGATTACTTATTGTCATAAATATGAGTTTCATTACAGCTTTGAAGCATATCCCATTTAATAAAACTAGTGTTCTCCTTTTACTTAATTCTGGCGACGCATTTCGCTATACAATTAAAACATAACAACAATCTGGTTCTGATTTATATAAAAAAAAGTGTTATGTTACCTAGTAAAATATCTTTAGCTTAAGATGACTCTCCAGAAAGAGAGAAAACAAACATTTTATTGCCTTCCGCATCATCTAAAAAATAAATTTATCTATGAGATATATATTAAATGATAATCCTGTTTTGATGCAAGATCTAATATTGGTCTGTTGTACAGCTAAATGCCAATTCTTAGTCAACAAAAATTATCACACAATAGTACACATTATGCTGGAACAAAAATATTTTATCTAAGCAACTCCGCCTGTTTTATAGCCCGAATGTTATTCACTAAGTTTATAAATGTTCGGTTCCAACTCATTGAGGTCATTTATGGGAAATATTTTCATTACTTTTTTTATAATTACATTAATAAGGTTCATTCTTTAAAGTGCTCGACGTCAGTGAGTCTATTCTATGCAATAGAAAATATATGAAAATAAGCACTGATTCATTACCTTTAATTTACAATTTTTTTTAATGCACAATCTTAAAAAAAAACAATTAAATAAACTCTGATGGCTTCCAACCTTCACTCAAGATCTTTTACCGAATGGAAATGAACCCGTGATTCAGGCGATGTCTTCCGCATTCACGGACGGAGATGACTCGGAGATGACTGCATGAGAGGGAACGGATGATATTCCATATATAAATATTATTACGAATGCCATTTCAAATTAATCTGATCTTGGCAGGATGAAAATGCTGCTCACAGGCACATCGAATTAGGTCCATATATCAATAATGTTTCAAAAAACGTAGAAAAAAAGGAGTTTATTTGTTTTTATTTTATATTA
Organism: Macrobrachium nipponense; assembly: GCF_015104395.2. NCBI lineage: Eukaryota > Metazoa > Arthropoda > Malacostraca > Decapoda > Palaemonidae > Macrobrachium > Macrobrachium nipponense. The sequence continues at coordinate 38,820,421 of NC_061107.1, read as the reverse complement.
TTTGATTATCATTTTTTTTAGCTTCCTGAATCATTTTCATAGGAATTAAGCCTTGTTTTTAAATAAGAATACAAGACATCAAACTTACAAAATAAGTTTCAGAAAAATCAATAGAGCCAAGCGTTCCTTGAGAATTCTTTGCCTCTTGAAAAAATTTCCAATCTTCCTTCAGTCTAATGCGTGATTGCTAAAACAATTCCCTCGTATATCAGTATTTGGTGAATCTTTCGAATGATAACATTGCTCGATATTTTATTTTTCAAAGAATCATTCTTTTATTTAGAAAAACTACTTTTAGTCTATGTAAATATCTGAAGCGAACTTTTATGAAGGAGTAAACTTCTTTATTGAAATAAGTTAAAAACTGTCATCCGGCAACTATCACAAAATCTGAATTTGCCACTGTCATGGTAAACGTTTTGACGTTCGATACCAGATTTCCTAGTTTTTAGAATTGGTGATCCGTTACTTTTTTTTTTTTTTTTGTTGCTAGAATCAACATTCAGATTCTACAGTGTGACTGGAAGGTAGGAGCACAATGTTTACATGGCAGATTAAGACACAAGCACGATAATCTCTTGTTAAATAAGAGAAAAATCTCCTATTACAGCTCTAGTACAATGTTATCTCAAAGGCAAATAACATTTTAACTTTTTTCTGCCGTGAGATTGTTCTAATTTATGACACAAACAGTCAATAAATTTCTCCTTACCAGTTCGACGAATTTCGTGATAAACCTGATATTAAGAGAGGATGGGCTGCAAAATGATTTGGTTAATACCCCTTGCACATAATATACTTGAAAAGTAGTTACATTTTTTCTAGATATGTTCACCGACCCTTGCAAAAGAACCTTTTACGCACACAAATATATATATATATATATATATATATATATATATATAATATATATATATATATATATATGTGTGTGTGTGTGTGTGTGTGTGTGTGTGTGTGTGTGTGTGTGTGTGTGTGTGTGTGTGTGTGTGTATATATTTCAAAGGTCGATGAAAATATCTCAAACAAAAAATTTGCTTATATTTCAAGTAATTTATGTGATAGGGGTATGAACCAAGTTATTTTTTTATCCATCTCTCTTAATATCAGGTTTATCACGAAATCCGTCCAACTGGCAAGGAGAACTCTATTGACCGTTTTGTTATTAGGTAAGTCATAAATCTTAGAGATAACTTTGGTATATAAGGGCTGTATTAGGAGAGTTTTCTCGTTTATATATATGTATATATATATATATATATATATATATATATATATATATATATATATATATATTAAAAACAGTCACAAAAACTCATTCTATCGCAATGACAAATAACGTTACATATGAAGAATTCACCAATAACCCCACCCCCTCACACCGCCTCTCTCTCTCTCTCTCTCTCTCTCTCTCTCTCTCTCTCTCTCTCTCTTTCTGTTTGATCATGAATTGTTTTCTCTTAACCTGCCACTATTTGTATACACAGATCCCCTGAGTAGAGTCAAATATTATCATCACAACGGCACTGAAGGTCAATGGAAAAGTCTTTACCTTTATCTTGTACTTCGTCTTCACTAAATATACGTAGCCTTGGATGCCTACAGAGAGAGCTTCGCATAAATTATATGCTTTTTCTTAAGCGGTGTCGTGATAAGATTTTGAAGGAGGGAACCGTCAAGTGTCTCTTTAAACAGGAAGTTTTTCTTTTAATTGCATCAAGGTAAAATGGGCCAACATTAGCTAAAACAGCTTCATGCTAGTATTTAAATAAAATAAAATGTGTACCGTGTGTCACGATTTATATGCATGATTTAGTTTTTAGTCACTATTAATATATTTCGAATGTCAAAGTTAATGTCCATCGTTCGATAACAATAGTTTGAATAATATTTGTATTTAATTTCTATGTAAAACATAGTTTGTATATGCTTTAAATAAATAATAATGGAAGAGTATATTGAAGTACAATACTACACTTACCTATGTATCCGTTAGTGTATGCATTTATTTATGCTACCTTTTATTGTCTTCTTAAAACTGCAAGAACATCCCTTTTCTATCAAAATGCATATTTTCAAGAGAAAATTCGAGCTTTGTTTTCTTACAGACTAATTTTAACTAATAAAAAATTTAAAACAAAGTTATAAAGGCCACTATATGGTAGGTCAGCTACCCAAGTAGATAGACACTGACGTATATTAAATTTCAAGCCATCTGCCTCAGGTGTTCGAGAACAAACAAACGTTTTAGAGGACGATTTGTCTGGTCGATTTTGGAAAAAAATTTAAATGCCTACAGCGAGAGTGAAATCAATTCTAACCTCAACTGTTATGCAATTGACTAAGTCGAATTTGATTTTCTTTCCTATATTAATACTTGTTTCGAAATTGCTTAAAAGAAAAAAAAAAACTATGTTCATGATATCTTTAGTGGAGATTTTCAAACCGGAAACATATCAGAGAACCAAGGAAACTCTGGAAGTCGGGAGTTCGACAGTAATGAGTACATTAACAAGTCCAAATTTCTACACAGGGCACTTGTGCTGCGTCTTTTTTTATCTTAATATTAAATGATTTTGTCTTTTTCAGTATTAAATATTGAGTAAATCCTCATTGTTCATAGTCTTAGCTTGATAGGTTAAAAAAGGCATAATAATTTCTACATGTTTAAAAGTTATTGACATTATTCTTCCAGGAAACGAAAGTGTTCTTTGACAGACTGCACCTTCTATATTCATAGCTTCCAGTTTCCTTTAATCGTCAATCATTGTCCTTTATTCTACTGTGAAAATTATTTCTTGATAGATTAGTATTGATTTTCATCAAACTCTGCATTTGTAAGAGGAAAACGAATTCTTTTTTCACTTTAACTTTTTCTTTAGAGATTTTTCTTTATTCTGTAGGCAACTATTGTTAATTTAATATATATTTAAGTGCGTCATCTTTCCAATTACATTACGCCCAACCAAAAGACATGTATTTATCAAAGAGCCTTCATCACTCAATCTACAAAAAATCTCAGGCCTTGTAATTGACCAAACTCGTTACTCTCACGCAAACAATGGCCCCAAAACGATCTTTTGTTTCATCGTAAATACTCTGAATTGCCCTGCTCCGACCACCGTTCTCACCAATATGTAGTCTCAACATTTTGTTTCCTCTCTCTCTCTCATAGCTGTCGTAAACCTCTTCTCGGCCCATTTGTGTCATATAAAGCTTTTCAGTTTAATTCAGTACTATTTTGTATTACCATATATATATATATATATATATATATATATATATATATATATATAATATATATATATATATATATATATATATATATATATATAATAGATATATATATATGATTTTCTATCATATACTATACATTGTATTGGACTAAAGAAGTCATTTTTGTAAAATATTAAAGATACTCGCTTCATAATTCTAAGATTTTTATATATATATAATATATATAGTATATATATATATATATATATATATACTATATGTAGTTATGAGCCAGTATCTTTAATCTTTTTCGGTAGATCAAATTTACAAAAATTATTTCTTTAGTCCAATACAATGTATAGTATATGATAGAAAATCATATATCATTGAATAACACGTAAATGGAAAAACTTATCGGTATATGAAAACAAGATTATAGTTGCGAATGTAGCAAACTATTTATGACGTGATACTGCAACTAAGGACTTTTATACACGCGTACATATTGGAGGCATAAACAATGATTGCACTGGATGTTGTGTTCTTTGCTCTAAAGCCATCTTCTATAACAGATTAAATTCCTGTGTCTATTATATTTGCTATACTACTAGTAGTGAGAAAATGATGGTAGAAATAATTTGATTTTTAATCGTGATACTTGTAGCAAATTTGACAAGCTTTCTGGGTTGCACATGACCTTTTTTTTCAATAGCAAATTACCTTTTATCAGAAATGTGCGTAGATATTTGATTTGGAGCTCTGGCTGAATTCACCAAACTGTAGAGAGAGAGAGAGAGAGAGAGAG
>NC_061107.1:38793900-38808900 GCF_015104395.2 Macrobrachium nipponense | reverse complement strand
TCGTAAAGATAACTGTTTTAACATAGGAATCTACAGGAAACCTACTTTTACTGCCTTGGCTTGAATTTCTACAGTTTTTGTTTTTATGATTTTAAATTAAATTCGTTATCAACACTCCTCCACATGGCAAGTGTTACCCATCAGGCATATTTTTTTTAAATACGTCAAAAATACCATCAATAACTTTTTTCATCCACCTAGTACAGTCCATTTAGCACAAAACCTAAGATTTTGTTAAAATACCTCACTTAAGAAAATTTTAAACCACCATTATCCAGCAGTTGATGCCAGATTCATTTGTATGAATCCTAGAATCATTGGTAGCTTCCCAAAACACAAAGAGAAATTGCCCTCCTTGATGCAATCCGGTGTAGTTTATTTATTTAATGGCTGCCGATGTAATCAGCAGAACTACGTAGGAAGTACGCGCTGGTTCCTCAAAGTGACATGTGATGCTCATAGAGGTGTAAGTTACCGAACAGGCAGTAAATTATCCACCCTTGAACAATCAAATATCAGGAATCACGCCTGAATCTGTAAGGCAGATATAAATTATAACAACTTTAAGGTCATTATGACGTCACCATATGAACACCACCTCCTCGTTCTTGAAAGTTTGGCAATTAAGAAACGGGCACCTTCACTTAACAACCATACCACCTCACTAACTTTGCATGTAGCATAAAGTCACGTTACTTTCTTCTTTGTCTCTTCTTTACTTTTTTCCACCGTTCTGACGGGTCGGCAGGACTCTGCTTGAGCAAGGTATTTTCCTCATTTTTTTTTATTATTATATATATATATATATATACTATATATATATATATATATATATTTATATATATATATATATATATGTATATATATATATATATATATATATATATATATATATATATATATATATATATATATATATATATATATATATATATATATATATTATATATATATATATATATATATATATATATATATATATATACGTATATATACATATTAAATATATTGTTATTCCTAATTTTACTTAGAAATATTTTACTGTTTTATGATTTTACATTTCTTTTCTTAAACGTGTTATGTATTGATTGTAACACTCATTCTTTGAGATATTCTAATTCATAATTTTACTTAGAAATACTTTAATTGATAATAATCTTACGTTAAGTTGCTTAACTGCTTTGTATTGATGTAACATTATTTCTCGCCTTTAGCCTGAAGATGGGACTTTGTCCCGAAACGTCGCCAGCAATGAAGAATCCTATGTAATGTGCCATGTCCTTCTGTATGTATCCCCATTATATATATATATATATATATATATATATATATATATATATATATATATATATATATATATATATATATATATATATAGGTCACCCCAGCTGATGGTTTCTCTTTAATCTTCTCAAGTGTGGTTGGTTGAAGGAAGATTTTATCTATGATATTTGAATACCAGGTGCCCCTTGAGATGTTCATACCTTTCTTTGTTTAATCAAGGGTGACTTTATCATCTGGCTTTTGTATCGACATTTTCTGCTGTAAATTATACATGACAAATTCCAGTTTATTCTGTGATTATGGTTATCTATATTGTTAAAAATAGCTGGGCTCTGCTGTCCATGCCTAACTGACCGTTTATGTTGTATTAATCTTTGAAGAAGTTTTTTTTTTCCTGTAAAACCGATGTAAAATTCGTATACTCCTGTGTCTTTGGGTGATTGGCTTTTGTTGGACGTTACTCAGGGATTTGGCTGGGTAGAGGCAAAAGAATTAGATTATCTGAGAGACTATGTCACCGTCTTAATCCTTTCCAGGTATGGGATTTTCTTCTGGGGGTCGGTGTAAATTATGTTTGCTTTATGAATTGCTTTCTCAATTATATGGTCAGGATACCTTAAAGACAAAACCTGCTTACGAATTAGTTCAAATTATTTTTCCACGAAATATGGGGAACGAATTTGTAAGGCTCTTAAGAATAGGTTATTGGGTACGCCTATCTTGATAGAAATATTATGATAACTAAAGTAGTGAATGTATGAAAGGGAGAAGTGGCTGTCTGTATATGTAAATTTGTACCTTCCGTCTCTAATTACTAAAACATTTATCTTTATATTTTATGCTGGGCACTAATACATTTAATTTTGAAAGGAATTCGTTGAAATTGCTTCACCTTTTATTCCAAAATGTTAGAATATCATTGACATATCCTATCCACCACAAGTCTTTGGGTTTTATTGCATTTATTCCACGTATAGATTGGCTAAAACAGGACCCTAAAGGCCTACCCATGCTACGTGTGAATGTTTGCTTTTGGAATGACTTGCCAAATGAAGATACGTTATTAGATAAATATAATTCAATTAACTTTACTGTTTTGGCAAGGGACATTGGGAAATTATCTGAATAGAGGGCTACTTTTTCCCTCAACATCCTATACTGGTACTTTTGTGAATAGGCAATCTACATCAAGGCTTAAAAGTTTCAAGTGGTAGACTTACCTCTCTGAATTTGTGACAAAAATCTTCCAATTGCTTAATGTGACTAAATTTGCCGGCACATGTGACGATGTGTCTAAATGAAAGATTGTCTTTGTGAGTTTTGCGAAGGTCATAAAATTAAGTTAGTTTCGGGCTAATGACTTTAAATTTCCCCAATAATTCAATGTTTTTTTTGTTCTTGGCCAGTTAATCTTAGTTTCCTTAACTATTTTGTGGGGACGTTTTGGAAGGAATTTTTCGTCAATGTCTCGTAAGTGTTTGTGTTACTAAGGAATTGGTTGATTTTTGTCGAGGTAGAAGTCCTTGTCCAATTTTGCCGTCTTTGTCGGATCTATTTATTACAATATCTAACTTTTATAGTGAGCGGATGGCTATCACAAATCTACTGGGAACAGGGTATTTTTTATTAAAGTAAGTTAAAGCATTTAGAAAAATACCTTTTAAACGTATCTCTTTACAGCTATAATTTTTACCCGATATGAATGTATCAAAAACAACTATAAAAAAGTATTAGTTATTTTCACGGTCTTGCATAAGAGCAAAGGATAAGCATAGATTTAAGACTGAGTATTGATTTACAGTAAGGGGGTGTTAGATCAATTTACAAGTTTATCTTGTTGCTCAAGATGATTTCAAGCTGGAAAATCAAAAATTCTATTTAGAAGAATGCCTCAAGGAACAAGTACTTCCAAAAATTTACGGATTCGGGAGATGGACTCTGCAATCGGATCCCTTCCCACTCTCACACAAGATTTTCCTGGAGGAAAGAATTACAAACACGAAACATGACATCTTTATACTGCGCAGAGTGATGCGTGAAACCCAGTCTAATCCTCGTCTCTTCGCAACGGATCACGTATACAGGTATCTGATTTAATTTTATTTCGACATTGCTGCCTATAATGGCGCAACCTATTCCAACAGACTTCCACGTAAGTTAAATAAATTAATGAACAATAGCGACAGGAATAATCTTGAGCAACAAGATAAAGTTTTAAATTTATCAAACAACCCCCCCCCACTGTAAACCAACATTTAGTCTTAAATCTAGGCTTATCGTTTGCCTTTAGGCCAGACCATAAAATAGCCAAGACTTATATAACTGCTTTTGATGAATTCTTATCGGATGAAAATTACTGCGTGAAGAGATGTGTTCAAAAGGTACTTGACTAAATGCCTTAACTGGCGTAGTTTTAAGTTACTTAACATTGTAGTTTTCAAATTCGAAGGCTTCATCTAAACAAGTAGAATAATGAGTATGAAGAAGTGGTAAAATTAAATAAATATGAAGCAGTCTATGCTCATGCAAGGAAAACAATAAGCAGACACATGAACGCCTGACATTTAAACAAATAAAAGAATGGACATAAAAAAGTTATGTACGAGATTGTGAAATAATTCTTGTTCTGCATCATTAAAGAAATAATCAAACACATTCAAACCTGCCATTTAATCAAATATAAGATTGTGCAGACAGTAAATGTTAAAAAAGCGAAAAGCAAATTGTGCTCTGCAATTAGTCTGCTATCTAAACTAATAGCAGAATGAGAACGAATGAAATGTAGAAAATGACATATTGAAACAGTCTATGATATACTGTGTAAAGAAAATAATCAAGCAAAGAAACTTCTTGCATACTGGATTGGTAGTTCGGGTATTTCACTGCCTGGCCCTGGTGGAAGGCGGAACAGACGCAAAATGCATTGCCTCTCTCTCTCTGGTAAGCAAGACATCTTTAAGGTTGGTTATTCTACCCAACACATAGCGCGAAGTGCAGGGCCATATCTGGTTGTATTTCGATATCATGATTTATCTTTGTGTGACTCTTTCGTGTTGTAAAAATGGAAAGACGAAGTTTTATGGTATGAATGAAAATAAGCATTAAAGGGAATGAAACATTTTTGAGGTTTTCTTGGCTACAAAAGTTCCGAGAATAGGCAGGGAAGTTTCGAAAATAATACTTCCAGAACGTCAATCAAATGGTGTTTAGATTCTTGTTAATATATTTTTAGTAGGTATTTTATGGGCTGCATTATTAAAGCATTTTTCTAATTCCTATTTTTATGTCAACGAAAAAAAGTGAGTCTAAAAGTGTCAAAGACTCAGTTTAGTTTTTCTGCTGCTACCATTAGATATCTTTTCTTTGAAATATGTTTCCTCAGATTCTGATGAAACTAACTGATATAATATATAGGTAATTGAATACTTGCCTGCTCTCTCTCTCTCTCTCTCTCTCTCTCTCTCTCTCTCTCTCTCTCTCTCTCTCTCTCTCTTTGTATTCTTGTATTCTAGCGAGTACATTTTTCCAGTTTAATTTTTCTTGACTTCAAATCACGTCCATCATGTTTATTATTATTATTATTATTATTGTACGCTGGAAACAGACCTTCTTTCAAAGAAGTTTTATTAAAAATAATGGCAGAATTCACAGAGATTGATTTTGTACAATATTCTTTCAATTCTCCTTATGATTTTCCTTTCTGCACGCGGTATTATAAAGCAACTAATACTATTCTCACCCCTACATCCCCCAGCACACATAGTTTGAAGTCGTCTGCGGAGTTTCTGCAAGCCTTAAGATCCGCGCCCCCTGGAGGCAGTATTGCATCGATGGATGTAGAGTCGCTGTTTACTAACGTTTCCTGTAGATGAAACCATCGAAATGATCCTTGAACGTGTCTACAGAGACCCATTCCACCGACCGCTGAATATCCCCGAACGAACACGCCCTTCGCTCTCTGCTGGAAATATGCACCAAGAAGGCTCCCTTCATTACCCCCCACCATGGCCATATGTACTTACAAATCGATGGTGTAGCGCTGGGATCCCCCCTCGGGGTCCTGTTTGCGAACTTTTACATGGGCATGGTGGAGGAGCGTGTCTTTAGGAGCATTAGGAAGCCATCTATATACGTAAGATATATAGATGACACTTTCATCCAAGCAGGAACGAGGGAGGAGATCGAGGAAATACGTCAAGCCTTCCACACCAACAGCCGTTTACGATTTACCATCGAATATAGCCGTGATGGCCGTCTTCCCTTCCTGGACGTCCTGGTTGAACAGAAGGAGGGTGCGTTCGCTACACGGGTTTACACGAAGCCCACGAACCTGGGAATGTGTCTGAACGGCGAGAGTGAATGCCCTGAACGCTATAAGGACACCACCATCAGCGCTACGTCAGGAGAGCTCTTTCCCATTGTTCAACATGGGCAGACACCCATAAGGAGATGGAACGTGCAGCCCGGAGGTCTAGTAAACAACCGGACACACCAACCGAAGCATCCAGAACGTCTTCATGGAAGAGCATGGAAGAATGTACCTACAGGAACCCCGCCCAGACCCCCAGCAGAAAATTAATTTTTTCTACAAGGGCACCTTCCATCGGCGGTATAAAGAAGACGAGCGAGCCCTACGGGAAATAATCAGGAATTACGTTTCCCCGACCGACAACAACAAGCAGATCAACTTGATCATATTTTATACAAGTAAAAAAAAAACATGCAGTCTTATTATGAAAAATAACCCCGCACCGTTGCAGGATCCCTTGAAGAGGACGAACGTCATTTACAGATAACACGTGGCCAATCCGAGGATGCCTCGGAACTTTACATCGGGATGACGTCAATGCGCTCTCCAAGACGGACCTGTCACCGCGGCAGGAAGGAGCGGTATTTAATCATGCAAGGACTGCCCATAATAAAAGAATCCGACGCAGCGACATCGTCGGTAACTTCGAGGTTATCGACCAGGCACCCGATCTACGTCGTTTGCGAATCTTAGACGCGCTGCACATCGGAGGGAGAAGCCCAGTTTGAACATCACACAGGAGACCTTCCTCCTCCCCACCGCCGTCAGGAGAGCAGCAGACACCGCCCCACAACGACCATCGCACCAGAGGGATCCTGAGGATGATAGAAGCGTTAGCTCTCATCCTGAGGACGTCCTAGTAACCCTGAGGGTGATCGCAGCTCAAGCTCTCGCCCTGAGGACGACCTGGTAGCACGCCCTTCGAGGGGACCTCCACCATCACCAATAAGGATGAGGCTCCGCCCACGAAGAGGACAGCCAACCAGCAACGGGCCCCCTGATGACATCGCTCGTGACGTCACAGGTATTGCCCAATGAAAAGTGAGGTACCTGTTTCTTCAAGCCAACCGAATGCAATAAATAGCGTGAATACATCTGACACAGACCATTGCACTCAGCGATCCCGTCCCCCGAAGATGGCCAAACGAGGTGGCCGAAAACAAAATGTAGACGCCTTGAAAACCAGAAAAGAAGAAATAACAAGAAATACCGGATAGACCCCTGACGACTACGGCAAGTAAAAAGAACGATTGAATGTGTTGCCTATTTTACCCAGGCAAAAAAGAGAAATAAAAATATTGAAGATTAAGGATATATCATACTATGAAGCACAGAAAAAAAAAAATGACAAAGACTCAGTCAAAATCAAATACATGTACATCGGCCTTTACCTGGTGTTCCAAACCAACAGATATTCACGCTCCAAAGGATAATGAAGGGAAAATGTTCAAATGTGTATGTTAAAATTAATTTACGAAAAAAAAAAAAAATAAAGTAAATAAAAAAAAGAGAGAGAAAAACAAGTGAGGTATAACTTTTTCTCCTTTTTAGTGTCCCTTCCTATCATGGGCGTAGGATTCATTGACTTCGTGAATAATGATGATTTGTATACTACGTAAAAGGAGTCAAGTGACTGTAACAGGAAAACAAGTCGATCAAACTATATTGAATGCAAAAGTAATAATAAATAAAATGATTTAACGTACCATGTGCAGGTAAATAAACTGGAGTAACCATAAATTTTTGTGTCCAAACAAACTATTCCAGCATGATGGTACCATGTAGCCATAGATTTGCATAATTTTAGCGCCCATGCAACATATCGTTTTCAATGTGTTAAAAAGGATACGTTGATAAACAATTACTCCTACACGAACTTAATTAGCATCGTTCACTTATTGAGATTGAAAGGATCACCCTCGAAGGACGCCGTTAGCCGTTTGAAGAAAAACTTTGGGGATTTTTAGATATCGTTTATTTTCATATGAATTCAGGAATATGAAAATGTCGAAAATAACATTTCTTTTTATCCTTTCTCAAAAACAACTGTTCACAAAACGTAAATAATCTAGGTCAAAAATCTATGTTTGCAAAGAACAACAAAAAAAATGAACAGTGAAACTAATGAAAGCAAATCTATTCTTAATCCTTAAGTTCCTTAAATGCGACTGTTTTCTCCTGAATTCCGTTCCTTTGAAGGACGAGAAACCCCGTTGAACTATATTTCAAATTGCAGTAATGCCATTAAAGTCTATATCTAAGTAAGGGTATCTAGATTACAGCTTTCCAAATATTTTGCTCCCTCGTAAATATATTCAGACTCATTTTTGAACAATATCTTCATAATATTTTCTCAACAATATGATCAGTATTCAGTTATCATTTGATCATAACTGTTCGGTACAACGCCGACACACTCATTAGTATCACTCATCATTCATGTACAATTTACCAAGTAAATGCTTATTAAGGTATTTACTACTACAACAACCACGTTTGCAACAGGACTAATTTATTTCATATATGTTAAAAACTACTAAAATCAATTTTGTTTGGCAAATAGTGCTAAGAGAAATGAGTTGGGGAATCTTATGTGATGGATATATATATATATATATATATATATATATATATATATATATATATATATATATATATATATATATATATATATATATATATATATATATATATATATATATATATATATATATATATATACTATATATATATATATATATATATATATATATATATATATATATATATATATATTATATATATATATATATATATATATATATATATATATATAGTATATATATATATATATATATATATTATATATATATATATATATATATATATATATATATATATATATACTATATATATATATATATATATATATATATATATATATATATATTATATATATATATATATATATCTATACATATATATATATATATATATTATATATATATATATATATATATATATATATATATATATATATATATATATATATATAAAGAATATAATCCCTTTAGGACGTGATTCATTTATCACATATCCACAGGTATAAAATAAGAGGCGGGGTGTAGCTCCTGACTGCTTTCCGAACTATTTGCGAAGGACTGATGCATAGTGTTAAAAGTCACAAATATATATACTACAGAAACAGTAATGGCGGACATACACACAACCGTTTGAGACTGTAGATCCACCCACAGGCAGGTGTCAACGTATGAGTGGCTTTCAAAACTCATTTGGCTAAAATTCACAATATATTCTCAAGGGACATTACAGATATATTAATCCTATTTCCATACATCTCTACTGCCTACCTTAAAATTTAAACAATTTACAAATTTCCTTTGATATTAAATGATCAAGTTTATACATTCCTTGACTGATGTTCATATTATGGTTGTAACTTTCTTTTATAAAGCTCGATTCAAGGAAACACCTTTTCATTTCGTTATTAGAATACACAATCCTTTTTGCCCCTTCCCAGTTAATAGCATGATTGTTCTCACTAACACATACAAAAATACTGCTATTTCTCGGTGCATATCTCACACATTTTTTATGTTGTTCTATTCTCTTTTCCAGTGCTTTACCCATTTGACCAATGTAAAATTTGCCACAAGACTTACATGGAATTTTATATACACATCCTTTAGTATTGTCATGGGAGTTCTTTCAATACGAATATGAAAAGTCTGTTAAAAGGTAACAAAAGCCCTATAAAGAAGTTGTGTGTGACCTCTCCATTGCTACCGTGTATGTATGATACAATAAAACCCACAAAACAATTTTTAGCTCAGTTGGTTCCGCATCTTACAAACTGGCGAAGCACTGAGTTGAAATCCTTAACCCATTTGGTCGGTACCATCTCAAATGCCAATATCAAGGATAATGTGGACTTGATAAATAAAGCTTGTGAGCTTTGACGTTGTATCACTATTCACAAGAGTACCAATTGAATCAAGAGAAAACACACAGTTGGAAATCCCATTTTCTAAAAGCATGTTAATTGAACTGATTAAATTATGTGTGAAAGAATGTAAATTTGAATTTCATGGAAAAATTTACTCTCAAAATTTTGGTATGTCAATGGGAAACCCTCTGTCCCAAGTGCTAAGTAACTTATATATGGAATTTTCTTAAAAGAAAATATTAAACAACCTATTTGCATGCATTACAGTTTCGTTCAGATATGCTGACGACATAATTTCTCTATGGCCAGAGAACGAAGATGGAAATAACTTTCTTGCCAGGTTAAATCAATTAGTACCATCGACTAAATTTACCATGGAAATGAAAAATAGTGGATGCCTACCATTTTTGAATATCCTCGTAAGGAGAAATTGTAAGGGGTTTAAATACAGTGTTTTCAGCAAGCTTACTAATATTTCTTCCTATGTGCATTTTTATTCTGGACAAAACATCAGGGTTAAAAAATCAGTGTTGACATCTATGTTTCTGAGCATTATGGGTATGTAGCCGAGAATATATAGATGTAAAAAAATAGACCAGAACCTTACAACATAAAATATCTGCTTGTACTACCTTACAATAATATTATGGAAGATATTCCCCTCTCCTGAAGAATTTTGGTGTTAATGTCGCTTTAAAAAAAATAAAACAGTGAAACATGTACTTATTAAGAACTCCCCTGACAATGCAAAAGGATGTGTTATAAAATTCCATACAAGTCTTGTGGCAACTTTTACATTGGTCAAACGGGTAAAACACTGGTAAAGAGAATAGAACAACATAAGAGAAATAGTGGTATTTTTTTTACATGTGAGTGAGAACAATCATGCTATCAACTGGGAAGGGGCAAAAAAGATTGTGCATTCTAATAATGCAATGGAAAGGAATATCATTGAATCTAGCTTTATAAAAGAAAGTTACAGCAATAATATGAACATCCGTCAAAGAATGTATAAACTTGATCTTTTAATATCAAAATAAATTTGTAAATTGTTTAAATTTTAAGGTAGGCAGTAGAGATGTGTGGAAATAGGATTATTGTATCCGTAAACATAGTAAGGGAGCAGTAGTGCTAATGAGATTTGCTACCCTGCCTCCCTGACACCTGTCAGGTGTGGATTTGTTGTCTCCTACGTGGGTACGTTTACCGGTAGTGTCCCTTGAGAATATATTGTTAATCTTAGCTAAATGATGCAGTCTCAAAATTTGTGTGTATGTAAGTCAGTGCTGTCTGTGTAGTATATATATTTGTGACTTCTGATTCTATGTAGCAGTCCTTCATCAGTGGCTTGGAAATAAGTCCGAATCCGATCAGGACCTACACTCGCCTCTTATTTTTCACCTGTGGATATATATATATATATATATATATATATATATATATATATATATATATATATAATATACATATACTATATATATATATATATACTATATATATATATATATATATATATATATATATATATATATATATATATATATATATATGGGTCTCGTCACATCACCGTGATTCATTTATATGCATTAAGCTACAAATGCCCTTTAATGCCTAATTCGCTCTACCTTGGAAGTAATATATTTTCATATATGTTAACCGAAGAGGAATTTTTTAAATGATAATAATTTCGTTGGCTCACGGGTGCGAACTTCAGAACCAAGAAATTTGGACGTAAAGTGAAGCGCTCTACCCTCATAGTTGTCAAGGTCGAGGCGAGTTGATTCCGACTCCAAAACAACGAATACCTGAGCGCGACAGGGAATTTGTAGAAGAGGTGGGGTTAGCCTATAGCTCTCGTGATAGCTGTGTGGTTAGAGCGCTTCATTGTGTTCTTTCTGTGTGCGTGTGTATTCAGAAGCATGTTATGTTGTAATGTAAATATTCGGTTTCGTCTTGGTTCTCTTCGGAAAGAGCATCCAAAATGGCTGTTCCTTTCATATTCGATCTCTCTAACTAGATTAAATATGTCACAGATGCAACTGTACCAACTGTATAGTCAAATGCTTTCTCTGCTAACAGACTACACGATTTTTCCTTTTTTTTGAAAGCACTGCGTCACATACGACGGGAAATCATCTCACACGATCTCTTTCCTTGCATTGTAAAGATAGTTGTCTCTTTTTATTTTATTTTTTTTTGTATTCCCTTCTGCTTTCATACTTCCCCGCTCGGTTACATGTTTATATTCCTTTTGTTTCGAAGTATAATTATAATCGATATGTCAGTTCTTGATGCGGAAAGTATTCCAAGAAATCCCTTCTATCTTGATGAGAACGCAGAATATAATGTAAGCTTTTTTTTCTCATAGATTTTCGACAACTCTCTTTATTCAGATAACAATACTAGGCAGGGGCTTATGTGAAGAATTGACAGAATTTATTTTTGTTATTCTGTCGTAGATCAAGATGTGTTTTATTAAAAAAAAAATGTTTTAAATGGTAATAATAAAAACTCGATGTTTACTAAAATTTTAGGAAAGGTTCCACTTATTAATAGATGGAATATTCTACAACTTCAGAGTACGTATAGCCACTTGTTAGTATAAAGATTCTTAGATTCAATAACATAGCGTTGATCATCTTAGCTCCTTTATCTCTTAATATCAGGAGGTGACTGATCTTTGATTTTGCTTTATCTTTAATCGTGGATTACACAATGGCTTTGATTGTAGACTTCGTTACATTTTCATTGCTTGCATTTGTCAGTAATTTAATGTGAATCTTATCTCTCTTCTAAGACTCTATGGATACATTTTTCCTTAGTGCACGCTCTCATTGGAATGTGTAAACATATATATTTTATTGTATGACGTTTTACATATAGGTTTAAAATCTAAGTACTTATTTTGCCATTTTACAGATATCATCCACGCAATTTTTGTCCATCGCGTGAAGAGGGATAATGTTTTACCCATTTTGCACAATTGTCAATTTCCTCTGCATATATTGCGACGTATATTCGTACTGTTAGTTATAGGTATTTATCATTCTCTCTGTCATGTCTGTATCATGAATACTGCTAAAATTTATTTTCACTCTTTTATTGTCAAAACCAGCATGAGAGATGGGATTGAGTTCTTTTATTGTAGACTGACAGGTCACTGCCTCCCTAGTTACTTAATTTTAAAGAGGTTTTAACAATTGAGTTCTGCATTATTTTGCATTATTGGTGTGAAAGTATAATACTTTATATATATATATATATATATATATATATATATATATATATATATATATATATATATATATATATATCATAACTTTACTTCCTAGTTTTGTTGACTACTTTTTACTTCAACTTCCAAATATCAATAAAATTATAGTCGTGAATATTTGTCCAAGAAGGAAGAGATTCTCAAGTCGTGATCGATATGGATATACAGAAATTCAGAAATAATACATTAAAAGCTAGTAATTCTTTTCAATAATATTTAACATTTCTGAACCTTCATTCGAACTCTCCTGCTGCAAAAGCCAGTATTGAGGGCTTGCTAACACAGATTCAATAGGAACACATTCCATATCACGCTTCTGTGATAAATTTCTGGTTTGATTTTACCCAGTTTCTCAAATTCAATTAAATATTTTTGGTTGCCATTATTTGTTTATTTACGTGGATATCAGTAGACCTGGAAATGTTTTTATTTGTCATGACGTTCGTTCCTATTTTAATTACTGGAATTTAGCGCTGTCTTTATTAAGTGGATGCTCTGATCTATTTCTGTGCTTAAACTCTGGTTTTAGTTTTCTCTAAAAGAAAACTATTGAGATGACTATTTGTCTGTTCGTCCGCACTGTTTCTGTCCGCCCTCAGATCTTAAAAACTGCTGATGCTAAGGGCTGCAAGTTGTGCAGTTGACCGTCCACCCTCCACAACGCATACCACCACTTGGTTGTGGCTCAAGTTTCATGGGCCTCGCTGTGAGTTTCATACAGCATTGCGATGTACAGAAAACTCGATTGTGGTGAACATAATTTTTGCATTTTTTGCTTGTTTATCCTTATATCCCTAAACGATTCCAGATATTGCTTTTCAGAATCTTTTCCGCCGTTAATCCACCGGTAGAATAAAGAAAAGAAATTAAAATTTTTATGAATATATTCCCACGGAATATATTCATGGTTCGAGCTGCCCAAGAGACTTTGAATTTGAATACTTTTGAACTTCGACCTTCTAAACTGGGAACAAAATACAGCCTTGATGAAAGAGAAAATACCACGACTTACGTCACTTTATCATCCACCAGCCATAGGAAGAGAGAAAAAGTATAAAATTAGGAACAGGGGATTATTCACTCATTATTTGATGGTTTTTCTGTACTTCACAGAGCATAGTTTATTATTGTTATTACTATTGCTATTTTTTTTTCTTTTTTTTTTTTTTTGCTCTATCACAGTCCTCCAATTCGACTGGGTGGTATTTATAGTGTGGGGTTCCGGGTTGCATCCTGCCTCCTTAGGAGTCCATCACTTTTCTTACTATATGTGCCGTTTCTAGGATCACACTCTCTGCATGAGTCCTGGAGCTACTTCAGCCTCTAGTTTTTTTTCTAGATTCCTTTTCAGGGATCTTGGGATTGTGCCTAGTGCTCCTATGATTATGGGTACGATATCCACTGGCATATCCCATATCCTTCTTATTTCTATTTTCAGATCTTGATACTTATCCATTTTTTCCCTCTCTTTCTCTTCAACTCTGGTGTCCCATGGTATTGCGACATCAATGAGTGATATTTTCTTCTTGACTTTGTCAATCAACGTCACGTCTGGTCTCTTTGCACGTAAAACCCTATCCGTTCTGATACCATAGTCCCAGAGGATCTTTGAAATGATCGTTTTCTAATCACTCCCTCAGGTTGGTGCTCGTACCACTTATTACTGCAAGGTAGCTGATGTTTCTTGCACAGGCTCCAGTGGAGGGCTTTTGCCACTGTATCATGCCTCTTTTTGTACTGGTTCTGCGCAAGTGCTGGCATTCGCTTGCTATGTGGTTTTATTTTTCGCATTGCACTTCCTACATATGGGAGAGATGTTATTTCCGTCTATCGTTCTTTGAATATATCTGTTTCTTAGGGCCTGATCTTGTGCCGCTGTTATCATTCCTTCAGTTTCCTTCTTTAGCTCTCCCCTCTGTAGCCATTGCCATGTGTCATCGCTGGCTCGTTCTTTAGTCTGTCTCATGTATTGTCCGTGCATTGGTTTGTTGTGCCAGTCCCTCTGTTCTGTCTGTCATTCTCCTGTCTCTGTATATTTCTGGGTCTTCGTCTACTTTTATTAGTCATTCTTCCCATGCACTCTTTAGCCACTCGTCTTCACTGGTTTTCAGATATTGCCCCAGTGCTCTGTTTTCGATGTTGACGCAGTCCTCTATACTTAGTAGTCCTCTCCCTCCTTCCTTTCGT
>NC_061107.1:38781400-38783900 GCF_015104395.2 Macrobrachium nipponense | reverse complement strand
AACGCACACTTCGTTAGCGCCTCACAATTACTGGCTGTGACCAGTTTCACAAAGGCATTTTGAGAAGAGTGTTCATGAACTGTCGTACATTGACTTGTCTAACTTTGCAGTTTTATGTTACGCCACCCACAGAAACTATTCATCCGCTTTCTCGGGTCTGTTGCTTCTCCACATTCCATAGGTCACAGCGAACATATTGGTAATATATTATTAATCAAAAACCCTATGCCTTTCATGGCTCGGCCACTAACCAATGCTAGCCCCTGCCTAGCAAAATTGGTCAAACAAAGTAGCTTATATAATATAAAACACATTGGCCGGCTTAAATAAAATATAAGTAATAACTGCACGTCTCTGGCATTATAAAATAAAGTATGTTACGCTTTTATCTCCAAATAACACTAGAATTTTCTTTCTTCGGATTCTTGAATATCCCTCTTTGTCTGCAACTAGCTGAACAGACAGTAGCAGGTTGTAGCAGGCTGTAGGAAGACGGAATGCCTCCCTCATTGTAGAAGAAAAAACAACAGCAACCTCTCTGCACGGCTGGTGAACGTCTTGCTAGCGTTGGGAAACGACTTTTTTGGTGTGTTAGTATGTCAGTCAAGTCATTGGTCAATCTAAGAAAATTATCCCAGACATGCTACTTCTATCAAACAATGATCTCAAAAAGTCAGAAATACTAACTGAACGTCTCCCAATTAACTCCACTTAGTATGACTACTAAATCATAAGTCATTATCATAACTCTCAAAGAAAAAAAACATCATTATCTCCAACCCAATTCTCCAAACTCACACATCAGCACACACACAACTCAGAAATCACAGCAACTCCACGAACTTCTGCACTCACATTCCAAACTCGAATGTTCTCATAAGAAAAAAAAAGAAAAAGAAAAAATCGTAATGAGCCCAAGGAAAAAAAAAGAATCGCGTAACAAGCCCAGACCCAAAAGTTCTCTCAAGCTCTGATATCTAAACAACCCACAAAATCAGTAAAAATCTCCAATGTTTAACAGCAAAAACCCCTTTACTGCTCATACAATTAATTACAATGAGACTTAATGTCAAACTCCCATTTACGCAAATAACAACTCCCGAAAACATTTCCCGATAAAAAAAAAATGCTATTTAAGCTCAATCCCCACTTATATCTCTCATAGGGAAAGGAAGAAAAAGTAACAATAAAAAAAAGATAATCACAAGTAAATGTCCCCAATCACAAAATACATAATACATGTATAATATGCATAACCCCCCGCGTTATTTCCCAAGAAATGCCCCATGTAAAGTTATGGAATTTGCCAGAAAGCAAACTATTACCCATGCGCTTTCGTGAAATGCTATTGTCAACATTTCCAGATATTGCTAAAATTCTGATCAGTCACCATCAGAGGAAAAGAGTCAGCACACGGCTCATCACATCGCTTGTCAGCAGAAAATCGCCCGCGGACGTGTGCTCAAACAGCAGCACAAAAAATGTCCAGTCAGACACACAAGTTTGGAAACTCATGATTCTACAGAAAAAATTGTCTGTACTGGCACGAAGTAAGCGCATTTCACAAAATTAACTCCAGGATATGACTAATGTGTTCAAAAACTTGTCTCAAAGACTTATTCTCTCAACATGACACTGCCCAATTATATGCCTCCAAAAATAACACACTTGTGAACATAAAAAATGCACACATCTCCATAGGACTACAATGCAGTAATGCCACTCGCCTCCAAATAGTCACAAAACCAAAGAGAAAGGGCCACAGAAATCTTCTCTTGGCTCAAAAAAACTCCATAACCACAAAAAAGGGTCCATATATATCAATGTGACACCATAATATTACCTCCATTTAGTTAAAAACCACACCCACATATTCCCTCTTATTTCTCTGATAGCCATATGTTAATAAAAAAAACCACCACTCCAGGAATAAAGAATAATCACCTCTATTTCGGCAAATACAAAAAATGTTTACCTCTATTTCCCCAATACTCCATATGGAATAAAACAAGGCTCCAAAAAAATATACCTCCAAAAAGGAATATCAAAATATGAAATCCTATCTCCAAAAAAATGTGCACTCAAAGCAACTAACTCACACACTCACAATTATTGCCCCATAATCTCCAAAAATGTGTCTCCATTTGCAACAAAGATGGCTGCAAAATAATTGAACTAAACATAGCTCTCATCACCATTGGCAAATATCAAAAATGGCCAAAAATGTATCTCCAATATATTATATCTCAAATTATAACTCCAAAATAATATATCTCCAATTATAACTCCAATTCTCCAGAGAATAACTCAATGTTATAGTCAAAAACTATAAAACTCTCTCCATTTAGCATAACTGCTAAAAAAGGGCAAAAACCCGGCAAATAAAACTGTCTAGAAAATTCTAGAAAAAATCCCCAATGTGCCACAACTCATTATAATAAAAACTCCAAATTCAAAGTGTCTTAGCCAAGACTTCTCCATATGCACTACGACATAGGCC
>NC_061107.1:38756400-38776400 GCF_015104395.2 Macrobrachium nipponense | reverse complement strand
TTAGTCCAGAAAGAAGGTCCCTCTTTATCTTATAAGTTCGAAGGTCATCTTTCAGTTTTAGAAAAGTGGGGAAATCTAAATTATTTAATCGATATGGGTAAGCGTAGAGCAAAGTGGCTACATGTAAACTTGTTCAAGAAATATAACGAACGCCCCATGCCCGTAGTAATGGTGTCACAGAGAGAAATTAGTTTTGAGAAAAACTCTGAGGTGCTTAAGAATTTCGAAGTTTGATCCGAGTTTAGAAAAGGAAAAATGAAGGGGAAAGGATAATGTTATAGCTGATAGCCTCTCTGGAGATTTTAATGGAATGAGTAGTCTGATGACCGTTTTCTATTTTAGCACGGTTGGGTGAATGAACTGAGAAGTGTGCCTGTTTAACTGAATTAAAGCTTTATGCAGAATTGTTCCCCTGTTGTTTGATTCTTGTTTCTCTTTAAAAAAAATGAAATCAGTTGATTTCATTTTTTGTTTGGGGGTGGGGGTTGTTTGGCGGGAACATGTTATTGTAATTGCTCTATAGCGAAGAAAGGAGCCGTCGTCAGAAACGCCGCATATTATGATGTAACATTTCATCGAGAGCCTTCTACAAAGCTCCTGTTGAGGGACGGTGATGTTCGCTGGTTAAGCTCTGTCCTTTCAGCCCCGCACCGACGATCGACGTATATATATATATATATATATATATATATATATATATATATATATATTATATATATATATATATATGTATTATATATATATATATATATATATATATATATATATATATATATATATATATATATAGATATTATATATATATATATATATATATATTTGATATATATATATATATATATATATATATATATATATATATATATATATATATATATAGGACCCTGAGGAAGTAAGAAGAATAAGATAAGCAGAGATAAGAGAAGAAGAAGAGACAAAGAATAAGAGAAGAAGAGGACGCATGAGAGAGAGTGGGAACGATAACAAAGTCGTCCATAGTCGGAGAGAGAGAGATCCCTACGTTGAGCAACCCTTTCAGTGAAGAAACGTCCTACAAGTGGGGTTTTGAGGAGTAACCCGCCCTTCAAGCTTCAAGACTAAGGCTGTCCCTTTTTCTACTGTCCTCTTTTGTGAAGCCCTTGCTTCGAACTCTGATTGCAACAGCTGCAATATTGGTCAGCAAACATTTCATTACACTACATTTTCCCCCTTTTTACATATTGTCAGATTTAATTTTGTTATGCAAATAGGAGAAACCATTGGCATTTATCTTTGCTAATACGCTTGTAAATAAAACTTTTGTTCTGTTATAGTTTCTTTCTATATTCGCAATCCCGAGTTTCAATTGTTGGTGTTGAATCCTTTTTGTTTATTATAATAAAGAACCTGAGTTGATCTTGGTCCGTAGCACTACTCATACTTTAAATAATACATCGTTGATGTTATCCTCCCTCAGAAAATTCCACAATATAAACTGCTTCATTCATGTACACAGAAGTTTCGACAGTAGCTCCTTAAATCTCACACACAATAAATGCCCCTACTTTTCAGTACCTGCTTCATATAGTTGCCCAGTACTCCTTTATGGTATTGTCTTTTATTCACCAATATAAGTTTTTCCATTATTTCCAAGTGGCCAAACCGTCTATAATCATTCTTATTTTATTTTTTAGATATTCCAAGAGCTTTCCCACTTTTTGTATTTATCTCGACATTTCTTACTCGATTGGTTGTACTACCCCTATAATAAACATAGCACCCAACTTTCAGTTTTCATCTTTTCTTTTTGTTTGCATTCAATATATACACTTTACTTTCATGTGTCACCATCTTCACTTTGCGCTTCCTCTCATTTTCTTTGTCTGCAATTATCGTTTTTCTATCTTTAGAATGGGTCGATTATGGTTTTTGACATGTTCATTTCTTAAATATTTTTCTGAGATTTGGACGATTTTCATTAACATTTCACTTCGCAATTCCTTGCATTCCTCACCCTGGAATTCTTAGGGAAGCATTCATGAAACGTACTTGTTATGTATTAAAGATATCTTTCACGTAATTATAATATTAATTTTTTTGGAATGTTAATCACCATGGCATTTCTATTAAATGAAATGCCCATCAATGTATGAATATTAAATTATATCTTATGAATTTCATCGCAATATCATAAGTGAGATCATTATTAATACCATATTTAGGTCTTCATATTAAAATATGATTTAATTGCATATATGGTCTACAAAATTCAATGCCGTATTCAATCCATTTAGAAATGCTTGTTCCTGGATAACTTATAGAAATATCTATTACTAGTGATCGCTAATTGGATCAACTATCTTCTTAAATGTTATCCAAGTGCGTGATCAGTTTTGTTTTTATTTTTGTATTACAACATATTTTGCAGAATGTATAAATTCCTGCTCATAATACTCAATATTATCTGGCTATAGTATTAAATAGTTGTAACCCTATGATTGACTTTATGTTACTTTCTTTATTTTCTGAGAGTTCTCTCTCTCTCTCTCTCTCTCTCTCTCTCTCTCTCTCTCTCTCTCTCTCTCTCTCTCTCTTTAATCCTAGTAATCATTAATATCTATTTCACTCTTAAACGTCCGCTCCTTGAAATGCCTCAGGGCCAGGAAATGCTTTGGACATAATGATAATAATTTGCTAGGTCTTATTTGTTGTCAATATATCTTTGTACTACATTGTTTCTTTCATTTAATGGCTGGAAATGCAGACTAATGTATATGGTTTACGAAATTGCAGAACTCCAAATGCGGTAAAATAAATTAAGAAAGAATATATGATCCCATTAAAGTCTTTCTTTCTCCTGGATGAACAATTTCCCGTCTTATCCCCAATTAGCAATATTATCACGTGAATATACGTTGAGACCTGAACGGTGAAAGTTTTTCAGAAAGTCATTATGGCCCAAAGTAGGTACCTATTGGGTGGAGCGAAATAATTTCGCAAAATTCTAATGTAAAATTCGTACGACTAATAAGCAAAATCATTACCAGTAACGAAGACCGACCTAAAGTGATTCGCGAAATTTCCCAAGTTCGGGAATATTAACTTAATAACGGGAGAAGTTGCTGACGTGTCCACGCATTTTGTAAAGCTAGAAATGATGTTTATTTATTGTAGCTACCATCTTATAGGGCCTTAGAAATAATAAACACAAGAAGTAAATATTTGAGATAGAATGCTATATGACATCTACATGGGAATCATACGAGATAAGTGAACTATTCTTTGTATTTATTTATTTTTTACCTATCACTAATCATGCTGGGAACTGAATGAGTTTGACAGTAACCGGACCTTGAATGTTATGATGTTGAGGTTCTCTAACCGTAGTGATGTGTTTATGCACCGTGTCACTGTATTCTCGAACGTACTTATGCAATTTAGGAACTATGGTAAATTTCTTTATGCTTCACAGTTTCCTATGTGGAGAACGGTAATGAAATCATTGCATTGATTCTAATTGGTTCTAAAATCTTGCTAATAGTAAGTTTTAATACTGCGATTAGAAAACTGCCTTGAGGAGAGTTTATTTTGTGATATAAATGACGGTATACTATGACGTTTTAAAGGTCTAATGGACATAAAATATTCTAATAAGGCTTCATCTTAATCAAAGGTATTTACAAATGTAGCTAACGGAATGAGGTCTATATAAGGCAAGAAGACTACAATGCACGTGTATATCATATTTGAATGGTATACTCTATTTCATGTCCACAAGCCCCAGATAATGATATAGTAGTTTGTTTAGACTATGATATAGGAAAATGATATGAGCTGCAAAAATGGAAGGTAGCAGAAAATTAGCAAAAAAACAAATAGAAAATGAGATACCACAGCAACGCAGCAGCAAGAAAAACAAAGTAAGGAAGGAAGTTTGAAACGGGAAATCTTAAAAGGACCAGAAAAGCTCAGGCATCAGAGCAGACCTCATACATGTTCTTTGTGGAAGGTTTAAAAGTTCTCTCGACATTCCTGGATCTTAAGCAATAATTACTTACATGCTATTATGGTTTTGTTGAACTGTATGCTTTTTTTTTTTTTTTTTTGTTTTTTTTTTTTTTTTTTTTTTTTTTTTTTTTTTTTTTTTTTGTTAACTGAAGAACTTTCCTTTTGGTACACAAGTAACAGTATTTCTTATTCTACTTTTACGTCAATTCGTAAAATTTCTCTTCTTGAATTTTTGCATAATACATCCATAATGTATTATAAAATATCCAGTAACTACAATATGATTTAAGAAGTTTGCTATTTATACTATTCCATTTTGCTTACTTCATGTAGCTGTGAGATTGGTTTAACTTCGACCCCTGAAGGAATCTTTTTCTTCTGTAACATTTTCTCCTAGAATTACCTTTTAGTTAAACGCATTCTAAATATTTTATCCTCAAACAACCCTTTTGTGCTTTCCTCCACAGTAGCCCTATTTAGCTAACGGTCACCATCCAATCCACCTTTCATTAATTTAAATATGTAAGGCGTGGTAACAATAAAAACATAGCGAATCATTCTGTTGGATAAAAAAAAAAAAATTCTACACCACGAGAGTGAAATGCAACTTACGTATTCCTTCTAATCAACGACCCTTCTCTTATCTATCTCGTTTCTGTCTCTCGTACGTATCGCAGCTCTACTGAATCATTTTCTAGATGTAATTTCTGCCTGTTTTTTCGTTGTAAGGAAGGACTGGGTATTAAACATCCAACATTCGTAAATTGAACTGTCGTATGTGTTGCTTGCTGCACAGGTTTTTGTATTTTAATACCTTTGAAAACCGAATGTATTCTTCCTTCGGATGTTAAACGTAGCTTTTTTCTTTTTTCAAATGAGAGCTGATTATAGTGTGGAATACTGAGTGAAAGGTGCCTGAAAATAGTGATGTATTGACTATTGACTAGTGCTATTAAATAGATATTGTAGAAACAAGTGAAAGATTTCAAGAAGAAGAAGAGTAAGGTAATGACGGTAAAACGCGACTATGAAGTTCAATCCCAACTTGCAAGAATAGTAGTATAGACTCATGTGTATAGTTGCGAGTCCAAATAATAGATCGTGGTATGACGAGAAGAGAACGGCCAAAAATAGGTGAAGCAACAAAGACAACAGATGGATATTGTTTATGGAAGCCAAGCAGGCGTGGACAAGGAGATCTGTGAACCAACTCTCCTTCACAGCCCTGAATTTTATGCGTTGAATTCAATGAACCATTAAAGGTTTGCCCTTGTCAAACTATAGAAGTAAAGTCACCGAGGTACACCATACTATACATATGAGGTGCCTCAGGATAAGGGACCTCGCTGGCATAAAGCCGACGTAATATAAAGCAACAAACGTGAAGTTGGCCATCGCTAAAATTAATGTTGTAGAAATGATAGATCTTTTACAAACTATAACGAAGTTTGCTCCAAACTTTTGTTCTCTAGAAGCTCAAATCTTAATCTAACGTACTTTACAATATGTGAATGTACATCAATCCAACGACTCAAATGATACCGAAGCCAAGATTCAGATAATGGTATGCTACCCAACTCAACAATGATGAAGGTAAACAACCAAGATCAGACTCCAAATGTTACAAAAAAGGATTAAAAATCCTTGACAGTGTAAGAATTGTATACTTAATGAATAAGAAATTCATACAGTAAAAGTTGAGCGATGGAATGTATTATCAACATTATGAAAAACATCACTAAACGAAGACAGGAAAGTACAAAACTCCGAAATTTGACATTAAAGCCTCCCAGCGAATTCACGTTAGGAAGAATCACTGCACAAATGTTCGACATTTTTTTTACACACCGAATAACATCGGAAGTAAAACAAAGAGCCAAAAATAAACAAGACGTCCACGGAACGAATATAACCCGGAACAATAATAACTTTTTTGACGTTTAACTGTAAAAAAAAAAATACAACACATCATCCAAACTTAGTTCCATGATGGGTAGTGCTATGAATACCATGTAGTATATTTGGTAGAAAAAAATTAAAGAAAGAAAAAAAAAAGAGGGAAGAAAATGTATCAAATTTCTATCTCTCTCCCATTACGGCATCTTGAAGCTTTAATGAGAACCAAAATCAAGTCAAAAAGCAACCCCACAGCATTCTGGTCTTTCGTATCCTGACGTTTTTATTAACTGCCTTTTCCTGCCTTTGTCGACCTTGACCCTATCATATGTCCATTGACCTACCTTTTCCACTCCACCGCTTACAAGCCGTGGCAGGGCACGTGCAAAGAGAGAGAGAGAGAGAGAGAGAGAGAGAGAGAGAGAGAGAGACCTAGAATTTGTGAATAATTAATGATCTCACTAGAGAAACGTACGTTTGATAGTTTATGATTCGTAATACTACATTCCGGTAACTTGAGAAAACTTTAACTAAAAAAAGAATTTGTCACTAATCTCGTCCTTTTAAAGGTTTTGTCTTTTGTATTGTTTCGTTGTATTTAATAATTGTTGAATTTTTCCAAACCACCCTCCCCTGTCGCACGCACCTGAAAATTAAATGGCAGCAAAGGTTATTGAGGTTAATTGATTGCTGATATTTTCTTTACATTATAATTACGTTGAATGATAGTTTCACTTCTGTTATTTTAGCTAATTATAAATACGCTGTAAGTTATTTTCACTCAGTAAGCAGTTTCCTGTGATGTTTCAACATATGCAAATAAATTGTGCGTTTAAAGATAAAAAGATATCAAAAGAATATTATTTACAACCAGCATTGTCTTTCATTAAAAATAAGAAATTGAAAACTAATAAGAAACATATGGAATGATTAACCTGATGGTAAAAAAAGTAACCTTAAAAAATTATGTATAACATTTGTTAAAGAGACTTTCAATATACGACATTAGAGGTAATTGATAAAATAAAATATATAAATATAACTTAGCAGATAGGAGAAAATATGTTATTCTCACGCGTATATATATATATATATATATATATATATATATATATATATATATATATATATATATTATATATATATAGTGTATAATAATTCATTCTCATCTGACTACAAAAGGCAGAAAACATGGAACATACATAATGGATAACTTTGGCAGAAGACTTCGCTTAGGGACATTCACCACAGTAATATCTGGATGAAAGGGATAGACACCACAATAATATGTTGATAAAAGGGACAGCCTCCAGAGTAATATGCAGGTGAAAGGGACAACCTCCACAGTAGCATTTGGATGAAAGGGACAGTCTCTATGGTAATATTTGGTTGAAAGGGACAGTAATATCTGATGAAAGAGACGTCCACCACAGTAAAATTTATCCACGTTGGGTGAAAAGCAGTCTTTCTTCTCGGTAATAATCTGGATGGAAAAGAAAGACAGTCACCACAGTAATATCTGTATGAAAAGCAGTCTTCTCGGTAATATCTGGATGAAAGAGACAGTCAACACAGTAATATCTAGATGACGAGGACAGTAACCACTGTAATATCTGGATGAAAGGGAGTCGCCACCATAATAATTGGACGAAAACGACAGTCTCAATGGTTATATCTGGAAGAAAGAGACAGTCGCCACAGTAATATCTGGATGAAAGGGACAGTCTCCATGGTAATATCTGGATGAACGGGATAGTCACCACAGTAATATCTGGATGAAAGGGACAGTCACCACAGTAATACTTGCATAAAAAGAACAGTAATATTTGGTTAAATGGGACAGACAAAATAGAACCGACAGAAAAAAAATGGACAGTCACCACAGTAATTTCTGCTTAAAAAAGGACAGACATATATATATATATATATATATATATATATATATATATATATATATATATATATATATATATATATATATATAAGTGCTTTGGCTATCTCACTTTTCATTTTTCCTTCGTTGGCAAAAACCTTTATTCATACATAGCATCACGTTTTATATACTTCATGATCAAGTTATATATATATATATATATATATATATATATATATATATACTATATATATATATATATATATATATATATATATATATATATATATATATATATATATATGTATATATATATATATATATATATATATATATATATATATATATATATATAAATATAACTTGATCATGAAGTATATAAAACGTGATGCTATGTATGAATAAAGGTTTTTGCCACGAAGGAAAAATGAAAAGTGAGATAGCCAAGCACTTTCGGTCTAGTACAGAGGAAAAACATAGTACAAAGGAAAAACACATTCAAAGTAGGCTTAATATCCAAACTGACATTACAAGATTAGCAAACAGGTCGATTTCACTCTACAGAAACGAGGGAAACGCCTGAGGGCAGGATAAGCGAATTTTTTAGGCAGCCACACCTTTGGAGGATTGCACACACGTGTTTAAACAGATGATTCATCCAGAAAAAAATACACTTTGAAAAACGCAAAGAGGCATATACAACTTATTACCAAGAAATTTACAAAAATGTTCCCCGCCCAAAAAAAAAATTATTAATGAAAAGAAGAAAAAAAGGATATAAATATATCGAGCAAGAGAGAGAGAGAGAGAGAGATAGAGAGAGAGAGAGAGAGAGAGAGAGAGAGAAAAAAAAAAAAATAAATAACTATATACATGTGGGACTAATTAATTAGTAGTTCATTTATTTTAAGTTCCTTCATAAACATTTTACAAATATATGGGACCAAATGGTACAATCCCAGACTAAGAATATTTAGGTTGTTTTTATTAGTGAGTTTTTTTGGTATAATTGCTGATTCCCAGTAAAATTTAAACTGATGAAAAAATTTTATATGACAGTAAAAATAATGAATGTATCTGTGATAGCAGCAACTAGCGGGAAAAGCTATAAAAATTTTTAAACATTTTTCCAAATTCAAATAATAATAACGTCGTTATCTTACACATTAGAAATCTAACCTTTTTAAAAAGAAAGCATTATACACTAAGCCAGATTTCAGGGTGACGCCAAAGCAATTTATTATCGCAGTTTTGAAAAAAAAAAAAAAACTTATACAAAAAAATAGTGCAAATTTTTAAATGAAAAAAAGTAAAACTTGATCATATTATCTGGAAGGAATTTTATTATTTTTGCAAATATATATATAAACACAATCAATAAATACTGTAGCCCAATGAAGTTAAAGGTCGTTTCGATTAAACTTTAAAATGTTAGAAATTTGATTTTCTAAAATTTTACCATTATTCGCTTTTTTGACGTTAAACGATAAATGTTTTATTAAATTATATTCAGATGCGATTTACATAATCGATACCTAACTTGGGCGCGAGAAAATCCTTTTTTTTTATTGTGAAAAGAAATAGTTTAGATAGTAATATTTTTATTTTTTGTGTTAGCTTTTTTTTTTAATTTTGTTCTTTTTTTTTTTTTTTGCTAAATATCATTCATCGTTCCTTTGGGCCAGGACTCCGTTATTTTCTTAAGCTCCGCGTCACTTCTCAGAAATACATAATGAGAATTTTAGACGATGGGAAAGGGCAAAACAGTTTTTAAATGGGTTGGTCATTACGTCTATGCGCGGTCACTAATCAAAATTTATATACCGTACATAAGGGGTGAATTAGTTTCATCTTCTATATAAATTTATAAAAAATAAAATTTACCGTTATTTCAAGTTAGTGAAATTTAGTGAAAAAACTCACTGCAACAATACATTTTACTTTTCATATTTGGAAGTAATAAAATCTGAAATCTATACTAATGCACTGAATAATGCACAGATCGGTAGACTGATTTTTTATATGTTTAATAGGAAAATCACGTATCTAAACAGTTCATTATTAAGATATCAGCCTGAAAGTACGCTTTCATAAACACGAGCCTATCAACCATTAATATGCTAATAGTCTACAGCTCGCCACCAGAGAGAACCTCCTTTTTTCTCCGAATGTAGGTTTTTTCACTTCCTCCATCGATCCCATGACACTTTGAGGTCAGTGTTCTTAAGTATCTAGAACTTATAAGGAATTTAAATTCCGTATGCCAATCCCATTCTGGCACAAAGAGCGCTTAATCTCAACGTATCCACCTTCTTGAATCATGTAAGCTGAAGACGAATAAAGATATAATTTTCTCGAAAGGAAGTGAAAAAACCTACATTCGGAGAAAAAATGAGGTTCTCCCTGGTGGCGAGCTGTAGACTATTAGCATATTAACGGTTGATAGGCTCGTGTTTGCCCTAAAACGATATATATTCTTCATTTTTGTTAGTGACCTCATATCTTCATTTATGACTTTGTTAAAAAAACTATTTTGTAATAATGACTTATACTCTATTCATGCTTATATTCATGCTTTCTAATTAATTTCTTATACTTATAATTCATGCTTGCTAATTAATAGAACTGAGAGGTCATGCCATTTTTTGTTCAGCATGTGCTATTATTATTATTATTATTATTATTATTATTATTATTATTATTATTATTAATTATTATTATTATTATTATTATTTTCTTGGGTCTATCACAGACATCCCATTTGACCGAGGGTTTTTATAATGTGGGGTTCCCGTGTTTGAATCGTGCCTCCTTAGGAGTTTATTTATTAATTTTCTTACTATGTGTGCTGTTTCTAGTAGTATACTTTTTCTGCATGAGCCCTGGAGCTACTTCAGCATCTAGTATTCCCAGGTTCTTTTTTAGGGATCATGGGATTGAGCCTAATGTTCTTATGACTATGGGTACAATTTCCACTGACATATCCCATATCCTAATTACTTCTACTTTCAGGTACCTTTCTTTCTCTTCAACCCTGGTTCTCTTTTATTTATTATTATTATTATTATTTAATTATTATTATTATTATTATTATTATTATTATTATTATTATTTTTTTATTAGTTTTATTAAAAAGTATAAAGAATCACGCCCGCACCAAACATCACGAGGCCATCTCCCGAGATGTCATCATAAAGAACACGAAGATCATCGGAAAGGCCCCTGATGCCCAACGGTTGCGCCTGCTGGAGGCGCTACTCATCCAGCAAATAAAACCTACTCTGAATAACGACGCAGGAAGAATTTCTCCTCCCTACGAGTATGAGAGACCTGCCACCAACAATGACACCACCGATCATGACAACTCTATGGATGACAACGCCCCCGAACGAGGTACTCCTGCAGCCGATGGAAATCAAAGTAGCCGTGACTTCCCACAGCGTAGCGCAACGCCCATCAATGTTACAGCGCCGCTTAGGAGGTCCAGGCGGCTGCAGGATATGCTGCAACGCAACCATCGGGCCCGAAGAAAAGTGGCTTGAGACCTGGCTCAGGCAGCCAATGAAAACAAGACTCACCGCCAACAGCCAATAGGAGACAAGATGGGGCAGACCCCCTGCTGTCAACCACAGATATAAGGAGGACGGACACCGCACCAAGAATCAGTCCCACCCTCAGCTTTCCCAGCCCGACGGACGTCCTGGCAGCACTCCTGACGAAAGCTCGCTTTAAGAAAGAGAGAGAGAGAGAAGAGAGAGAGAGAGAGAGAGAGAGAAAATCGTTAATGACTTTGATGACTATGGTATCATAGTTTATCTGTAAAATTCAAATATGATTTACACCTATTTTTGACTTCTGCATTTTACCGATGACCTTCTATAGGCGCTCTAACTAGTCTGCTTTAAGTAGCACTGGGAAAAAACCGCCTCAACTTTCGCAAAAATTATAGAGGAAGAATCTCTACAAGTGTAATGCTGCGAGAATGTAGCCATTACTTTTAATAAAGTATTGCTTGAGAGAGGGTCTGCTTACCTAAGTATTTATTTGTTATTATTAGAAAAGTAATGGCAGAATTAACAGAATTGATTTTATACGGAATTCTTTCAATTCTCCTTATGATTTGAATTGAAAGAATATTGTATAAAACCAGTTCTGAGAATTCTGCTATTTTTTTTAATAAAACATGTTTGGAAGAAGGTCTGTTTCCTCCTCCGTATTTATCGATTATTATATTAATTATTATGATTATTATTTATTTTATTATTAATTATTAATTATTATTATTATTATTATTACAGCTTACCCTGATATAATGCAACTTAGAAAAAAAATATTTTTATTACTCCCCTCCTCTCTCTCTCTCATGCTCCTCTCTCTCTCTCTCTCATCTCTCTCTCTCTCTCTATCTCTCTCTCTCTCTTTCAGTCTAAACGGAAATTTCATTATCCATTTCTACCAAAGCCTGAGAGCTAAATTCACTTATCGAGAACTGGAACATTAAATATTTTATACACAGAAATTTACAACTTCTAAATTGTTAAGTCGTGTCCGAAAGAGCAATTTCAGATGTGTCAGATGCAATGGAATGTTTGTGATATATTCGTAAAAGAAAGATAATTGAATAATGCCAATCCCAAATATTAGCATTCAAATCGATAATAATCTATTCAGTATCACAGAATTTTACTTCAATAGTCGAGAATATGAAATAAAATATAAAATGAAACACACACACACACACACACACACACAGAATATAAGTAGATGATGTTTACAAATGCTTGAATGAGTAAAAGTCCCAAAATAAGAAAATTATATAATATATATATATATATATATATATATATATATAATATATATACTATATATATATATATATATATATATATATATATATATTATATATATATATATATATATATATGTAATTTAAACTTGTCCCTTATTCTAAATTCCTTCGAGAATTACTCTTCATTCTATGATCCTAGATATGAAACAAATGTGACTATAAGTTCGTAAAATAAGGAGCTAATATCTAAACCTTGTTTTTTTAAAGAAAACCTTGTTATGTTCTATTTGAAATTACTTCAAGAATCTATAAACAACCATTACCAAGCGTGTGAAAGTAAAGGGAAACAAATGAAAAATTAAAGCAAAATTCAGTATATTTGTAAAGTTATGATTTACTATATTTATATATACATGATGTGTATGTACTAAAACCTTTAAAAAATAATTCGTTTATTGCGAGTAACTGTAAATGAATAAAGGCTAGGAATTAACATATCCAAAATATATGTTCTTAAATAATATGAAATTTGATGCATGGGAAACATAATTAATAAATGTGGCCTTTTCCCTCTTTGCCTGAAGTAATGCGTGAGTGTTTATAAAAAAAAATTGTTTATAAAACAAAATTCTCTTCGAAGAGGTCTACGTGGAATACCGTTTATCCGGTCATGATATTGCATTGCCTTTGGAGCAAAACTGCCACTTTTCATTATTTTAGCTGATTAGCGTCCCTCGATTTGGAAACGATTTATGAATGCCATCCATTAACTGTTTATATATGTTATTTATTTATTAGCTGGAAGTAATCATAGTTAAGTAAAAGACCTACTAAAACCCAATGAATAGCAGTGACAGTTTCCTTTCATATTTTGCTGAAATTACGTCCTCAATTTCAATTGATTAAACATATACGTACAAATGACACCAGGTATTAAAATGGAGTTCAGTCGAGAGAAATTTTTAAAGGTGTAATGCAATCATTTCTTGTATTCTCTTTTCATCACTCCAATCATCATTTGGCCCAAGTTTAGTTTGAACTCGTTTAGTCATGGCATGTTTTATCAGTCATATTTAAAGTGTGTTCTGATAATGAATGTTGTATTACTTTTATTTTTACATTTTGCTATGTTATTTCTGCTCGTTTTTTTTTATTCTCTACTGTTACTTAAGAAACTTTTTTTTATAGCTTTAAGATTACCACCAAAGAAGTCAAGCTTGTCAATATGATTAACACCAAGAAAAATTATCTAAATATTTGTTACCCGGTCCATGTTTCTTAGATATGGGTGAAAACGTGCAATTTCCGCAAAGATATCAGTGCTCTAGGCGTGCTGATTAAATGAGGCTGCGTTTGTTGGAAAAGTTTACGATTTCGTTAAACATCCACGATGAGTTAATCTCAGTGTAAATGAAATGAGACTGTTTAATGTGGGGCATTTTTCCCTTCAGCAGGGTTTCAGTCTTCTCTTGTTATAGGAGGTTTATATTGTGTAGGGTTACGGGTTGCATCCTTCCTTTTTAGAAGTCCATGGAATCAAAAGTATAACAAAAACATTATGGGCACTCTTACAATCTATGGTCACATGCCTTCAACAAAAGAAGAGCTGTTTACAGCTTAGATTATGATGATTACTACTCTCACAATGAATCCTCCAAAGGAAGGCAAATCATTCTACTGCACTTTATTCAGTTTCTTTGAATAATAGGCAACAAGAAGTTTCATTCCATTCACTTCTTGTAACAAAACCCCTCCTATGCCAATATCACTGGCATCGATCGCTAAATTAAATTCCTTGTCAAAATCAGGTAATAATAGAACGGGCTCGTGACTCATTATAGCCTTTAACTTGTTGAAAGCTTCTACACACGCGCCATCAAATACACAACTGCCTTCTTTCCTAAACAGATTAGTTATGGGGGCGCTTATTTCTGAGAAATTTGCTACAAATCTACGGAAATACGAAACCATTCCGAGAAATCTCATGGCCTGTTTTTTAGTTGTTGGGATTGGGAAATTTACGATGGCTTCTATGCACCGATCATTTGAACATATTTTACCAAGACTTACTTTATGTCCTAAATACGTAATAGAGGCTTTCCCAAATTCGCTTTTCCTTAGATTAAGAACGAGATTCACTGTTATAAGGGCTTCACAAGATCATTTAAGTACACAACACAGTTGTTGATGCCATTTAAAACTTTATTCTTTAACCCTTAGAAAGGTACTGGCTGCGTTTTTTGGGATCGAAACCGCCAAATGGCGTTATAAAGGCGGATATTTTCTGGGCTCGTTTACTTAAAGGTGCTTGCCAATAACCTTTAGCCAAACCAAGCTTCCAGATGAATTTAGAATTTCTGAATCGATCTAAGCAATCGTCAATCCTGGGTAAGGGAAAATTACTTTGCTTAGTTACACAATTTACCTTCCAGAAATCGATGCACAATCTATTTGATCCATTTTCCTTTTTCACCAGAACTACCGGGGAACTACATTCACTCTCGCTATGCACTATCAAATCATTATCTAGCATGTAACTAATTTCCTTCTTCACAGATTCTGCTTTTTCTGGATTCAGATGATATGGACTTTGCCTAATGGGTTTTGTGTCCTGCAACTCAATATTATGTTCTAAAATATTGGTTAGACCTAGTTTGTCACTTATAGTTTCAGGATAATTCACTAAAACATTATATATTTCCTTAATTTTTCCTTCTCTAAACTCTGATTAAAAACTTCGAAATTCTGAAGCACCTATGAGTTTTTCTCAAAACTAATTTCTTTCTGTGACACCGTTACTACAGGCACGGGCCATTGTTATAATTCTTGAGCAAGTTTACATGCAGCCACTTTGCTCTACGCTTACCCATATCGATTAAATAATTTAGATTTCCCCTCTTTGCTAAAATTGAAAAAGGACCTTCGAACTTATAAGATAAAGAGGGACCCTCTGTCTGGACTAATACTAAAACTTTAACTCCCACACAGAAACTTCTCTCTTTCGCTCTAAGATCATGTTTCCTTTTAGTTTTCCCTTGACTTTCACCCTCATTCGCCTTTGCTAGTTGCCAAGCATCTCTTAAATTGTTTTTATAATACTCTAGATTAGTTATGTTGTCCTCTCTACCTTCTTTAACCATTAAATTACATTTTAACATTTCCAAAAAAGGACCTTTAGCTGTGTGACCGAAAACCAGCTTGAAAGGACTAAATCCTGTTGTGTCATTCGGTTCCAACCGTAAAGCTAACAAGACAAAAGGTAATTTTTCTTCCCAGTCATGTTCAAAGTTATTACACAGCTTTCGTAAACAACTCTTTAACGTTTGGTGAAACCATTCCACAACGCCTTGTGATTCGGGATGATAGGTGAGGAAGATACGAGTTTAATACCTAACTCTTTAATTCTATCCCTGAAATATATGATATAAAATTACTGCCATTATCACTCTGTATAGTACGAGGCAGACCAAATTTAGAGAAATAATCCAACAATCATTTAACTATGGTCCTTGCATTACAGCTTCTTACAGGTATCGCCTCTGGATAGCGAGTTAGTCTATCAATGATTGTTAACAGATATATACTCCCTCCCTTATTTCTAGGCAATGGTCCGACCATATCGATAACTACACTCTCAAAGGGTTCGCCTAATGAAGGAATATTACACAACGGAGCTCTGGGAATTACTTGATTCGGTTTTCCGTCAACTTGTCACTCATGACAGCTTAAAACATACCTCTTCACGTCACTTCTCATTTTAGGCCAAAAATATGCCCTACTAATACACCTGAAAGTTTTATTTACTCCCAAATGTCCTTGCTCATCATGTGCCAAGTTCAAAACTAGTTCACGAAGCTTCCTATGAACTACTAACCCTTACACCTATTGGACGTATTTTACGTCAACGAAATTGTCTGTCGGGTGCTTAATTGATGTAAAATTACGTTGAGCCTAAAAAGGTTTTTTAAATACTCGCGGAAAAATAGTTATAAGCCTACTTGCAAAAAATTTTGAATCAAGCACCTTGAGGGATGCTGGGAGCTCACGGATCAAGCTGTTGTTTTGTTTACAAGGGTTACCCTGGCGCGTATGCGCGAATTTCTTTCTTCTCTCACTATAAAGCATCAGCGACACATCTTAAGAAATTATTTCGTAAATTTGTCGTAATTTTTACACCGTTTTATATTAGCCATACATAGAGTTTTATATATGACATTGTGCACAGTTTTATGTAGAATACAAAACAAAATGACCCATCGTTGTAACTTTTATCAGTTTTGAAATATTTTCATATAAATAACAATAAGTGCCAAAATTTCAACCTTCAGTCAACTTTGACTCGACCGAAATGGTAAAAAAACGCAATTGTAAGCTAAAACTCTTACATTCTAGTAATATTCAATCATTTACCTTCATTTTGCAACAAATTGGAAGTCTCTAGCACAATATTTCGATTTATGGTGAATATTTGAAAAAAAAATTTTTCTTTACATCCACGTGGTAATTGCCGAAAAAATCAGAAATTCTTTCGTCGGATTGTCGTAATGTTTGCATCATTTTATATTAACCGTTACATCAAGTGTTACATATGAAAATGTGTGAATTTCATGTGTGAATTTCATGTAAATTCAAAAGACCAGCACAATAAATTAAGGATAGCATACTGTTATTAGGTGGTACAATAGGCGCCATCACTTTCAAAGGAGTATGGTACACAAGATTAAAGGTTTAATGTTCTGTCACTGAGCAACAGATTTGTGGCAAAACGTTTGATTTTGTCAAGTCAAATGTTTATATGAAATTAACATCCACTTCTTCATGCAGTTACACCTGCAAAGGTCTGTACATCTCCACTGGGATTTTTTGCAAGAACATCATCCATTAAACCAAAACAATGGCTTTACAGCTACAATGGCTGTATAACCTATAATTCATTAATTTCTTGATTTTATAAAGTAGGTCCTTTCAACATCATTGAGACAAGCATTTTCAGTATAGTTGGTATGAGTCCACTTGGTAATTTGGTGGAAAGGTTGTACCAAAATGAAACCCTTGAAACTTGAAAATTTCCTCTCAGATGATTTTGGCAGCTTTTGCCACAGTGGAAGCATTTCCTTTATAATTAGGGAAGGCCTGTTTCAGAATTTGCCTCGTTTCTTGATAAAAAATAAGCATCAAGTTTTTTTTTTCCATTATTTTGTGCTTGTGCTTTGGGAAAGAACTCGAGAATTTGTTCTTTGAAGCGCACTTAGTCGACTTCTTTCTGAATTCCAAATGCAGCGAGACGTGATCCATACATGTGCACACCTCAGAAAGCTTAAAGCCTGTCAGCTCAATAAAAGCCCGAGCTTTTCTTTTTGTTTTTCCCATTTGGCTCGCATCAGAATGTTTTTGTTTTCTCTGAACCCCCCAAAAAGTGCGATGGCGGTTCCGGGACTCAGTGAGATATTTCAAATGGTACATGCCATCTACAGCTAATACATCTCCTGCAGCAATTCTTGATAGTACTGCTGTATCCTGTAGGTCAGTTGCCATTCTGGTCAGTATCAACTGTCATAAATGCATGGACCTGGCTGTCATACTTAGAACAAAACGTACAGTTGTTCTTTGTCACTGCATGACGAACATTCTGTCGCTTTTCTTGCACACCTTCAACAGATGGTCGTGCTATTTCAAACTCTCTTTTTCCTTTTGCTCGTACTTATTTGCATTTGCTGAACTTGCCATAATAATATCGGTGCCACTGAGCCTGGTTATTGACCAGGTCATCCGTTGTGATGCTTTCATCAAAGAAAAGTCACAGATAGCATGCGCAGTCCCCGAAATTCACCGACGATATTCAGAGTTTTTATATGGGTGCGACTTGTCTTGCCTCCCATGGGCAGTTCCTCCCAGCAGCTATTAAAAATAAAAGTTGTAGTCTGCCATTTTAAGGATTCAAATGCCTGCATGGAGTAACTGTTAAATTCATTGTCAAAGAATAACCAATCAGTAAAAGTAATCAGGTATCACTTGCACCATTATCTTGATTTTTTTTAAGGGGAAAACCCCACCAAGGCCAACTACTGACTAACCTATTAACACGAAGTATTTTTTCTAGCTTGTTCTATTTTACAACTAATTATGAAACAAAAGTTACATACTAGACCCCTGCATTTGCTTTCACCCTTTTTCATTAATATATTTGGTTCAGTTTTGCAATATTGTCCACTTCAGATTTTCAATGAAATAAGCATTCAATAATACTTAAGTAATATGCAAACAAGAAGGAATACTCAATCGGACTAAATATCAATAATAAAAAAAATAGAGCCTGGATATATTGAGCTCCACAATACGTTAGCATCTTAAACTAAACTAATACAATAATTTGTTAGCGAATCAATTTTATCTGGAATATTCCTCACCTCTGCAGATGATTTCTCCAACTTTGCACTCTAAAAGAGCCTGAGCAGGAACTACTTCTGCATGATCGATTTTCTTGACTGCAACCTTCCTTCAATCTCTGATTGACTTCATCCACAAGTTTTCTTGATGCTTCAATCTCATTTTGCTGTAGGTCTGTCTTCTTCCAGGGTTGGTGATTTTTTTTATTAAAAAAAAATTAGTTATCTTTTTCATTTATTTTAGTTGTTTTTATTTGTTTATAGACTGTTTTATTTGATGGATTTTTTCAATCGTTTTTTTTTCTCAAAATGTATCTTATGATAGAATTACTATTGATTTATCTTTTAGGTTTCCAGTTCTGACCTAAACTACGTACTTGCAATTTTTTTATATCAAAATAAAGCGATGCAGCACAGTAAATTTAAGTTTGTATTAAACTCAAACCCATATTTTTCAATTTGTTTGCTTTCAAATTAAACAAATCAAAATTATTTAAAAAAATAAAAATCTTGAGTTTTTTTATGAAAAAAATCAATGATTTAATCACTTGATTAAATAAGTTCTTGTTCCTTCTTGATTTTTAGCTGCTTTGACTCTTCTTTTTGTTTTACTTCATTCTTCTGTTTTTCTTCTTTAGCTGCCCTTTCTGCATCTTTCATGGCTATGTAATTGCTGTTCGCACTTCAAAATACACGGATGATCTTGGCAGCGACTGACACTTTACTCGCTCCTTCTTCAATAAACATGCACGTTGCCGCATTCATTCACCACACTTCTATATTATTATATCTGTTCAATTATAGACATTGATTTGTTTTAATCCTTTCAAGGCCCTTTAGTAGTAGGAGATTCCTCAAAAACAAAGTATATCTTTACACTCACAAAGAAAAAAAAAAAAACAATCACAACAACTGGCACGCGTGTATGCTTGAATATTTACTATACTTTATACTTATAAAATATACACAAAATAGTCGTAATATTGTCAGTAACCATTATTGTAAAATTTCTAACCTTTTGCTCATTACCTAGTAATAGCTACCAAAGTGAAAATCATAAAGATAAAAG
>NC_061107.1:38746400-38748900 GCF_015104395.2 Macrobrachium nipponense | reverse complement strand
AGGAGGGTTGGTCACATCTGGTTCAGGCCAGCGTGATACTTTAGGGTGTTTTCATTCGCACTGCCAATCCTCATTAATTACCAGAAAAAAGTAATTGAACACCAGCAGAGCAAAGTGGAAAATGGGATATATATATATATATATATATATATATATATATATATATATATATATATATATATATATATATATATATATATATATATATATATATATATATATATATATATATATATATATATATATACTATATATATATATATATATATATATACATACACTATAAATATATATATATATATATATATATATATATATATATATATATATATATATATATATATGAAGTTGAATATATGTATGGTATATTGAGCATTAATATAAATTTTTTTTTAGGAAGTAAAAAAATCCTAGAATTTGATAGCAAATCAGAAATTCATCAGAACAAAACGGTGTTCTGAAATGTTGACACTTCTTTTTCCAAGAACATTTCAATTCGCGACACAGCGTAAGCAAGAACATACGAAGCCTTTTCTCACCTTTCAATCTTTCTGTTTATTTATATTTCTCAGCAGGAAAAAGAGTTAGAGGAACAATCTCTCTATTTTATGACTGTTTGGATAACTTATCGTGAGATGGCAGATATTGGCAAACAACCTTAGTAAGCGGATAGGAGATGAAAGGGAAATAAATTCCTAGATATTGTTCGAAAATTGAAAGAGAGATAAATGAAATACCTAGATATTGTTCGAAAATTGAAAGAGATAAAATGAATACATAGGAAAAAAAGTTAACTAATAATAAAAAATGCAAAAATAATGCTAAGTTGGTGAAATGAATAGACACGGTAAGATAAAAACAACCATTGAACTTGGTTCAAATTTTGGACACGTGAGAGGATCAAAATTATATTCATGACGAGGACTGCTACCTTTAGAACTGCAAGCTCTGTAATCGACAATGATAACATAGTGCATAATGACAATAAACTAAATCTCAATTACTATAAAGAGAAACATCACTGAATTGCATTTTAATGGCTGCAGGCACGTGATATCTATTTAAACAGTTTCCCTCATGAGTAATGAAGGAATTTGTGAGAGGTTCATAGATAAGAGTGAAGGAATTATATTCATAAATAAACAAAATGTGAAACGAATTACAAAACAAAGAAAGCAAACTAGTCAAACTGATACAAGGGAAACTCTATTTTTTTAATAAACAGAATTTTCGTAGAATTACAAAACAGGTAGAATACGGGAATTACTCTTGGAGTTTTCCTACAGCACAACTGTAAGCTACAATAAATATTAACAGTGTAAGAGACCCAAAAAGATCGAAGGTGGAAATTATTTAAAAAATATTTTAAACCCTTGAAAATAAAATCAAGAGTATGAAATATTACATCGCATAATAATCATCAGAGAGGATATCTATGAATATTTGATGAAGAGTTATATCATCCCAATGAAGCATTGGAATATCTATGAAAAATCCCACATTATAAAGTACTTTGGCAGAGAATTGGACACCCTGTCAGACTTCACTTATAACTGGAACAAACATGTCTGAATTATAAAGACGATTAAACAAGAATGATAAAAAATACAACTGATCATAGAAACTAATGCAAATCTACGTACTTTCATATAACATTGGCTCGTTGGGAACAAATAAAAAAAGAGACATTAATACCGAAATAATGAAAAAAAAAATTATGAAGAGTTTTATCCACCGGCAATGGTTGAACAAACCAAAGAAGTTTTTTGGGATAAGCAAAACAAAAAAAAAAATAAAAAAAAAATAAATAAAAAGAAGAGAGAGAGAGAGAAGACGAGGAGAGACGAGAGAGAGAGAGAGAGAGAGAGAGAGAGTAGAGATAACCGTATGCTAATGATGTAAGAATGGATTGCGTTATGATTCCTCGATATATACTCCAGGTAAATCCTTTCGTGAGGATGTTTTTGTAATATTCCCACTTTTCCACAATCAAACCTTCTTCACTGGGTAAAAAGAAAACTTTCTATCACTGCGGATATCTGTGGAAAGTCGGAGTTCTTGTTGCAAAACTTTACCTTTTAATTTCTTTTTTACTTTTTTTATTTGTAACGTATTTCTAAGTTTCAGTGGCCTAGTGAACTGCTAGTGTGTAACGAAAACACACTGATTAACCTCTTCTCATCAACTGCATGCTTTCATTATTAAATTTCTGTTTATATCGGGCACATAATGAATCGATTTCGATTGTTTATAAAGTTGTTTACTCGTTGCGTGTAATATCATGTAAGCATCAACGCTCTACAGACCTTGATATACATATTGCATAGACTTCTGCGTCCTTTGAGAAGAGTGTAACTGTATTACTAAAAAAACATTTGCTTTGGTACAGGAATGGTTTTACGGGGTGACATTCTGAAATCATATTATGGGAGTTTTTTTAAAAGATCATTAATATGACATTTTATTATTATTATTATTATTATTATTATTATTATTATTA
>NC_061107.1:38734356-38736856 GCF_015104395.2 Macrobrachium nipponense | reverse complement strand
ACTCATTATAGAGGAATTTAGTAGTTTAAGGTACCACAGCCAAGATAATTCTAAAATTGAATTATACTACTTTGGAAATGACAGTTTTACGTAGAAGTGGCACATGTACACACACACACTCACACTATACATTATTATATATATATAGATATACTATTATATAATATATATATAATATATTAAAATATATATATATATATATATATATATATTTATATATAATAATTAATACATAAGAATTAATAATAATAAATAATAATAATAATAATAATAATAATAAATAAATAATAATAAAAAATGTCAATATTATAGATTCTTTTAAAAAAAACTTTAAAAAAAATCCTAATAAAATTGATTTCAGAATGTCACCCCGTAAAACCTTTCCTGTACCAAAGCGAATGTTTTTAGTAATACAGTTACACTCTTCTCAAAGGACGCAGAGGTCTATGTAATATGTATACCAAGGTCTATAGAGCTTGATGCATACATGATATTACACGCAACTAGAACTGTCTGCTTGTCTACTTGTTATAATGGTATAGGACAGCGACAGTTTGTATGTCTTTTCTTACGACTATTATTCGTAAGCATTGTTGTTCTACTTTCCCTTCTCGTCTGAGTGATATCTAGTAGAGTTGGTTCTTCTTCAGAATAAGGTAGATGACTCAAACGGACTGAGTATAACTTTAACAACTTTATTTCTTAGCTCCATCACTGGAGTATGGAGATGGTTTGGTCGGATGACCGCTCCGTTGAGAAATCTAAGTTGAACTGAAATATAGGAGCATCGCGTCGATAGCGGAACATTAGCTATCTCAGCGATTTATATCATAACAAGAATAAAATGAACACGTAGCCTGCCGGCTCGGAAGTCATGAGTTTCCGCTGTGGGTTAACAGGTCAACCGCTTCCCATGGAAGGTGATGTGACTAGTTTACAAAACTCAGAAAATGATTCGACGTGCAAACGCAAACCAG
This sequence comes from Macrobrachium nipponense, assembly GCF_015104395.2. Taxonomy (NCBI): domain Eukaryota; kingdom Metazoa; phylum Arthropoda; class Malacostraca; order Decapoda; family Palaemonidae; genus Macrobrachium; species Macrobrachium nipponense. Next base: position 38,735,879 of record NC_061107.1, on the reverse strand, counting down.
GCTACTGCAAGCATTGCATAGCATGATCTAGTTTCACGTCTTGTTTATGGTTATGCGGTAACACTCCTAATTCGCCAATGACCCCTTAGGTCATGGGTTTATGATATGGAATTTATCTGAATTTTTTAAAATGTATATATTACACAACGAGTCGCAACTTTATAAACAATCGAAATCGATTCATTACGTGCCCGATATAAACAGAAATTTAATAATGAAAGCATGGAGTTGATGAGATGAGGTTAATCAGTGTGTTTTCGTTACACACTAGCAGTTCACTAGGCGAACAAATTAGAAATATGTAAAAAAGTAAATAAAGAAATTAAAAGGGTAAAGTTTTGCAACAAGAACTCAGACTTTCACAGACACCTGCAGTGATAGAAAGTTTTCTTTTTACCCAGTGAAGAAGTTTTGATTGTGGAAAAGTGGGGATATTACAAAATCATCCTCACGAAAGGATTTAACTAGAGTATATATCGAGGAATCATAAAGCAATCCATTCTTACATCTTTAGCATACAGCTCTCTTCTCTCTCTCTCTCTCTCTCACTCTTTTTTTTTTTTTTTTTTTTTTGCTGATCCCAATAAACTTCGTTGGTTTGTTCAACTATTGCCGGTAGATAAAAAACTCTTGATAATTTTTTTATTATTCAATTCGGCAAATACGTCTCTTTTATTTGTTCCCAACGAGCCAGTGTTATATGAAAGTACGGAGATTTGCATTAGTTGTCTATGATCAGTTGTATTTTTTTTCATTCTTGTTTAATCGTCTTTGTAATTCAAACATGTTTGTTCCATTTTTAAGTGAAGTCTGACAGGGGCGTCCAATTCTCTGCCAAAGTACTCTATCATGTGGGATTTTTCATAGATATTCCAATGCTTCATCGGGATGATATAACTCTTCATCAAATATTCATAGATATCCTCTCTGATGATAATTATGCGATGTAATACTCCATACTCTTTTTCAAGGGTGTAAAATATTTTTGAAATTATTTTCACCTTCGATCTTTTTGGGTCTCTTACAATGTTCATATTTATTGTAGCTTACAATTATGCTGTAGGAAAACTCCAAGAGTAATTCCTGTATTCTATCTGTTTTGTAATTCTACGAAAATGTCTGTTTATATAAAAACTAGTGTTTCCCTTATATCAGTTTAACTAGTTTGGTTTTCTTTGTTTTGTAATTCGTTTAAAATTTTGTTTATTTATGGCTATAATTTCTTCACTCTTATCTATGAACCTCACACCAAATTTCTTCATTACTCATGAGGGAAACTGTTTAAATAGATATCACGTCACGTGCCTGCAGCCACTAAATGCAATTCAATGAAGTTTCTCTTTAATACTAATTAAGATTTAGTTTATTGTCATCATGCACGATATTATCATTGTCGATTACAGATCATGAAGTTCCAAAGGTAGCAGTCATCCTTCTAATGCGCCAATTATTTGAACCAAGTTCAATGGTTGTTTTTATCTTACAGTGTCTATTCATTTCACCAGCTTAACATTATTATTGCA
>NC_061107.1:38704356-38729356 GCF_015104395.2 Macrobrachium nipponense | reverse complement strand
GTACTGAGTTATTAACTCTTCTCAAAGTGCCTTTGTGAAACTGGATGCAACTAGAATTGCGAGGTGCTAACGAAGTGTGCGTTCGTATGTGCGTGTGCGCCTCTTTCTGTTAAAAGAGTGTCATACCCAAGCCTATGGGTGGATTTTGACAAAGGGTCTTCAAGTGACAGGCAAGATGCCGTGGCGTTCGCCGGGGAGTTTTTGTGACATAGTGTTTAAGTGTTCCGGCTGCTTGGGTGAGTGTTGAAGTGTTTTAGCCGAAGACTGGCTTGTTGTCTGTTTGATATTTTTAAGAATATCTGATCTTTAGATTTTGTTGCTAAACTTATGTGTACTTACCGGGATGTGTTCTGTATCTTTGAAACAGACGATTCTGGAATGGAGAGACAAAGAGTTCCCAGATGGGTGTGGACTTTTTTGGTGACTAATGATTACTATCAGACATTGTACTTTTCAGGTTTTTTTGAGTTAGTCTGTAAGACTGGATTACTTGATTGATTGATTTATTTATTCATTGTTAATAAACGTTAATGTTATGATGCGACTCTCTCATTTTCATTACCTGTTAGAATGGAGAGAAAGAGGTGTAGATAAGAGAGAGGTGTCGGTGCTAGAGAGAGAGGGAGAGATTCCTTGGAGAGAGAGAGAGAGAGGGATTGCTGAGAGAGAGAGAGAGAGGCTGTGTGTAATGCTGTGTGTGGGTTTGCCTTCCGTTTTCGTGTCACACGCTTACCTAATGAATAAGGGGGGGGGGGGGGTGGGGGGGGGGGGGGGGGAATCCCCCCATTACAGTGGTGGCAGGCGGTGAAAAAAGGGTATGAAAGTATTTTTTTTTTCTCTCTCTTTTTTATGCCTAGGAACGCCAATGTAGAGATGGGTGGCCAGTTAGAAAATAAAAGGGGTTATGGCTTAGCGATAGTTTTCGAACGACAAAGCCTTTGTGGGATTGTGGAAAATTGTTAAACTGTTGGATCTCAGTTGCTAAGTGAAGGGGGTTGAGAAATATCCGTCCGTGGGATGGGGGGATGAGGAAAGAAATTCTATTAGGGTCATCAAATTTGCTCGTACCGAGATTCTTCAGGGCGTGAGCCGTGAGTGCAACTCAGTTTGGTTTGTGAGTGTTGCCAGGTGCCTTCTCGCCGATCGCGTTTGTATTGTGCCGACGAGATTTACGTATTTCACGTGTTTTACGAGAATTTTGAGTCCTTTTTGTTCCCATTATGGAGTGGTGAGTGTTAAAAACTATTGTTTATCAAAGGGAGAGGGTTTTTGTTTAAATATTTCAGTGTAATGGGATTGGTTCAAGAGGTCAAAATAATTTTTTCTTTCCCCTCAGTAGAAGTGACGTGTTTTCTTTATTCACGCCTGTTTATAATAGACGTATTCGTCTTTGGTTTAAACACATAAGAGTGTATAGAGATGTGTTTTTGCATGTGAACTATGCTTAGATAAGCATACTTGGCTTAGAGACAGAGCAGCGACAATTTTACGGGCTCAGCACTTTTTGCTTGCCGCGCAGAGAGGCGCGTTGCATTGTGGGTACTGCATACCTCGAGGGAGGGCATTGCGAGATGGGTACTTGTGTATACCTTGGGAAGGGTCTCAGACATGTTTAAGGGGAGATGGGGTACTACTGGTCTGCCTCGGGGGAGTGTCAATGCTCATCGGGGGGGAGAGAAGACTTTTTTTTCTCAGTGTGGGTGAACTCCCCCTTTTCCTTTTTTTTTTCTTTGTGTTGGGGTATGGATTTGCCCTTGACATTGGATGCTAAGACATCAGCTGATTGATTAGTTGATGAAGTGAAATGCCCTTAGAGTCTTTTTTTTTAGAAAAGAGATATTTTTTTCTTTCTTGGAGGAAGAGAAAAGGAAATAAAAAGAGATTTTTCTTTTCCGTGAATGCGGGGAAAAGTAGTTAACATGCACGGGATGTGTTATATGTTTTCGTTGTTCCTTGAAAGACACAAATATAAGGGGGATACACGGATTATTTTTTTTATTGTGTTGGAGAAATTACTTTGAAGTGCCGAATGGTGTTTGCCCGGTGCCGTGATGGTGTATGCTGGAGAAAATTGTATGCATAGGATTCAGCAATACTGTTGTATGCTATTTTGAATTTACCCTTACTTGAGATCTTTGCAAGAGAATTGTTGCTATGGAGAGTTATTATTATTGTTATTATTAATAATTATTATACTTGAGATGTGTCACGGGAGGTTTGCTTAAGTATAATTATCATTACGGGAGAATTGTTTTACGAGAGATTTGAGATATTTCATGGGAGATTATTTAATAATTATTACAGTTAGTTATTCATGGATAATTATTACAATGAGTTAATGGGAGAAGTCTTGTGTTAATTATTTGTTGAGTTTTGTAACTTTGGAGAATATTTCAGTGATTCACGGGGATGAGTTTTGCTGAATCTTGATGAATCTGACTGAATCTTGGTGAATTATGTTGAATCTTGCTGAACTTTTACTGGATTTTGTGCTGAATTTTTGGAGAATGGACAAGCATTGACATTGGTGATATTTTTTTTTTGTGTACTGATACTGATGATTTTGATGATAGCAAATTTTGGTGATTTTGCTGATGGTGATATTTCTGATACTGATTTTTTGTTATACTAATACGTGGGTATTGTAATTCTATCAAGGCAGGTGAAATCTTTTTTTTTTAATATTGGGAGGAACTAACAACACATTATTTTTTTTTCCTTTTTTTTTATGAGTTCAGCAGATAATTGCTTGACATCTAGTGAGTTACGGGAGATAGTGAACAAGGCCGTTGATTTTTCTTTTCTCCTTTTTTGAAAATTAGCCATCGCTGACACAAGTTTTTTTTTACCAAGGGTGAATTTGAATTTGTTTTTTCTCTCCAGTTAGTGTGAATATTATCTCAGTTCGTGACTTAGAGTCATTGTTCGGGAACGTGTTCGTGTTTCAGCTATTTGATGCTATAGAGAAAAATATGGGAGAATTTTTTGCACGTTTTGTATGCATACGTAGTGGCACTACATTTTTTCTCTGGATATTTGTGTTCCAGAAATTGTGAGTTTTCTTGCACAATACATTTGTTGTATTTGTGAAAAATTTGTGAGAGATAGGAAACTTGGCTAAGTTTTCTAGTGGCCTATGTCGTAGTGCATATGGAGAAGTCTTGGCTAAGACACTGTGTATTTGGAGTTTTTATTATAAGGAGTTGTGGCACATTGGTGATTTTTTCTAGAATTTTTTAGACAGTTTTATTTGCCGAGTTTTTGCCCTTTTTTAGCAGTTATGCTAAATGGAGAGAGTTTTTATAGTTTTTGACTATAACATTGAGTTATTCTCTGGAGAATTGGAGTTATAATTGAGATATATTATTTGGAGTTATAATTGGAGGTATATATTATTTTGGAGTTATAATTTGAGATATAATATATTGGAGATATATTTTAAGCCATTTTTGATATTTGCCAATGGTGATGAGAGCTATGTCTAGTTCAATTATTTTGCAGCCATCCTTGTTGCAAATGGAGACACATATTTGGAGATTATGGGGCAATATTTGTGAGTGTGTGAGGTAGTTGCCTTGAGTGCACATTTTTTGGAGATATATTTTTTAGAGCCTTATTTTGTTCCACATGGAGTTATTGGGGAAATAGAGGTAAATATTTTGTATTTGCCAAAATAGAGGTGATTATTCTCTATTCCTGGAGTGGTGTCTTTTTTACTGACATATGGCTATTGGAGAAATAAGAGAGAAATATAAGGGGGTTGGTTTTTAACCAAATGGAGGAAATATATTTATAACCGGAGTGGTGTTATCATTAATATGGTGAAATATATGGAGTTGAAATTAATCTTTGGCGGGTGACCCTTTTTTTTTTTTGTGGTTATGGGAGTTTTTCTTGAGCCAAGAGGAGATTTCTGTGGTTCTTTCTCTTTGGTTTCGTGACTATTTAGAGGCGAATGGCATTACTGCATTACGAGTCATTTGGAGATGTGTGCATTTTTTATGTTCACAAGTGTGTTATTCTTGGAGAAATATAATGGGGTAAAGTCATGTTGAGAGAATAAGTCTTCAAGACAATTTTTGAACACATTAATCATATCCTGGAGTTAATTCTTTGAAATGTGTCTGTTAGACCTTTTTTTCTAGAGAATCATGAGTTTCCAAACTTGTGTGTCTGACTGGACAATTTTTTATGCTGATGTTAGAGCATACGTCTGCAGGCGATTTTTCTGCTGACAAGCGATGTGATGAGCGCTGTGCTGTTTCTTTTCTTCTGATGATGACAGATCAGAATTTTTGCAATATCTGGAAATGTTGACAATAGCATTTCACGAAAGCGCATGTGTAAGAGTTTGCTTTCTGGCAAATTCCGTAACTTTACAGGGAGCATTTCTTGGGGAAAAATGCGGGATGTTATGCATATTATACATGTGTTATGTATTTTATGATTGGGGAAACTTATTTGTGGTTATTTTTATTTTTTTTTCTTCCTTTTCCTTGAGAGATGTAATTGGGGGATTGAGCTTGAATAGAATTTTTTTTTCTTATCGGGAGATGTAATTTTTCTGGGGTTGCTGTTTACGTAAATGGGAGTTTGACATTAAGTCTTATTGTAATTAATTGTATGAGCAGTAAAGGGGTTTTTTGCTGTTAAACATTGGAGATTTTTACTGATTTTGTGGGTTGTTCAGATATCAGAGCTTGAGAGAACATTTTTTTGGTCTGGGTGTGTTACGTGATTCTTTTTTTTTTTCTTTCTTTCTTGAGCTTGTTACGATTTTTTCTTTTTTTGTGAGAACATTCGAGTTTGAAATGTAAGTACAGAAGTCCGTTGAGTTGCTGTGATTTCTGAGTTGTGTGTGTGCTGATGTGTGAGTTTGGAGAATTGAGTTGGAGAACTTGATGTTCTTTTTTCTTTGAGAGTTGCGATAATGACTTATGATTTAGTAGTCATATTAAGGGGAGTTAATTGTGAGACGTTCAGTTAGTATTTCTGACTTTTTGAGATCATTGTTTGATAGAAGTAGTATGTCTGGGTTAATTTTCTTAGATTGACCAGTGACTTGACTGACATACTAACACACACCAAAAGTCGTTTCCCGACGCCAGCAAGACGTCCACCAGCCGTGTGCAGAGAGGTTGCTGTTATTTTACCCCAGGGTGATTACAAGAATTTCCATGATGGTGATTACAAGAATTTCCACGTGGGTGATCGCGAGAATTCTACAGCGTGTCTTTTGGGGATCTGCAGAAGTCGTGAGAAGTCTTCTACAATGAGGGTGGCATTCCGTCTTCCTACAGCTTCCTACAGTCTACTGTCTGTGCAGCTAGTTGCAGAAAGGCAAAGAGGGATATTCAAGAAATGCAGAAAATATGAGAGAAAATGCGTCTAGTGTTATTGGGAGATAAAAGCATAATATACTTTATTTTATAATGCCAGAGACGTGTAGTTTTTACTTGTATTTTATTTTAAGCCAGCCAGTGTTTTGTATTATATAAGCAATTTTACTAGGCGGGGGCTAGCATGGGGGTGGCCGAGCTATGTAAGGCCTAGGGTTTTTGATTAATAATATATTGTCTGTGTGTGCTCTGTGACCTATGGAATGTGGAGAACAGTGCAGGAGCGGCGACCCGAGAGTAGCTGATGAATGAGTATTCTGGGGATGGCGTGAGATAAAAATGCTTAGTTCGACAAGTCAATGTACTGAGTTTATTAACTCTTCTCAAAGTGCCTTTGTGAAACTGGATGCAACTAGAATTGCGAGGTGCTAACGAAGTGTGCGTTTGTATGTGCGTGTGCGCCTCTTTCTGTTAAAAGACTGTCATACCCAAGCCTATGGGTGGATTTTGACAAAGGGTCTTCAAGTGACAGGCAAGATGCCGTGGCGTTCGCCGGGGAGTTTTTGTGACATAGTGTTTAAGTGTTCCGGCTGCTTGGGTGAGTGTTGAAGTGTTTTAGCCGAAGACTGGCTTGTTGTCTGTTTGACATTTTTAAGAATATCTGATCTTTAGATTTTGTTGCTAAACTTATGTGTACTTACCGGGATGAGTTCTGTATCTTTGAAACAGACGATTCTGGAATGGAGAGACAAAGAGTTCCCAGATGGGTGTGGACTTTTTTGGTGACTAATGATTACTATCAGCCATTGTACTATTCGGGGTTTTTTGAGTTAGTCTGTAAGACTGGATTACTTGATTGATTTATTTATTTATTCATTGTTAATAAACGTTAATGTTATGATGCGACTCTCTCATTTTCATTACCTGTTAGAATGGAGAGAAAGAGGTGGAGAGAGAGAGAGAGGTGTTGGTGCTAGAGAGAGAAAGAGAGAGAGATTCCTTGGAGAGAGAGAGATAGAGAGAGAGAGAGGGATTGCCGAGTGAGAGAGAGAGAGAGAGAGAGGCTGTGTGTAATGCTGTGTGTGGGTTTGCCTTCCGTTTCGTGTCACACGCTTACCAAATGAATAATGGGGGGGGGAATCCCCCATTACATATATATTTTATATATATATATATATTATATATATATATATATATATATATATATATATCTATATATATATATATATATATATATATATATATATATATATATATATATATATATATATATATATATAATTACACATTAAGCTACATACGTACTCTAATATCTAATTTGATCTGACTCTGAATTAACTGAAGGGAAATTTTTAATTGATAATAATTTCGTCGGCTCATGGGTGCCGCGAACCTCGGAACCAAGAAATAAGGATATACAGTGAAACGGCCTAAACCACACCCTATCACAAGGTGTATAATTTAACGCCACCTCTCACCTGGGAACTATATCAAATTCGTTAAATGCAAGTCTTGTAAAATAAATCTTCGAGATTATAGGTTATACTTGACTTCATTTACCATATTCAAGCGACAGCCATTAAAGAAGGTAAGTGTAACTTTTAATGAGCCCTGTTCTTTCATGTCAATCTTTCCACATTGTTACTTTCTGGATTGTTGTTTGTTGTCCTTGAAAAGAGCATGGAACAAGAGTAATGGAACTTTCGTTGCAGAGTATATTTGTTTCTGCAATACAGTGGCTGCAACATTAATATAGAATAATTGATAATTGATATAGTCAGCAATACTGATAAGCTTATCTTGTGCAGTACCATGTTTCATCCTCGTGAATTAATGTGAATTAATTTTGGAATCCGATAATTTTTCTGAATTGATGCCATTAATTGCTATAAGGAAACTTGACATTTTTGGTAGAGCTTCAAATACCTACGATTATTCTCACTCATTCTCATCTTTTCGTTCTACTTTCTGTTCTTTCTTCCTTCTTAATGCACATGATTCTGAGCACATTGCATTACCAGTCCGCTACCGTGCAATACAATTTATTCGCGGTCAATTGGCATTCATTTGCCGCACACTACCCTTGCTACCGCCCTCCATTTCCCAAAAGCTACTTTTATCCTATTGGCATCCTGTCCATCACTCTCTTTCTCTCTCCTGGCTTAAGGCAGATCCCAGGTACTTGAAATTTTTTTTAATATAGACTTCTTTTATCACGTATAAATAATCTCCTCTTTGCTAGGTGATTACAGTAGTCTCAGTTTTACACATAGTTTCTTACACACCACCCATTCCAGAGATTCCTGTCACTTCCTTACCTTCACAAGCTTACATTGCCCGGAATCTGGCATCTTTTATTCCTTAAGGTTTAATGCAGTGAATTCAGCTTTTTGGTTGTTATTTTACTTAGTTTTAAGGCATTAAGTTTAATGCATGTTATCATCATTCGGTATTTACTACTTTTTTATAAGTCAATAAAGAATAATGATTACGTATTATTGATTCAGTTATTCCTTGCCTGTACGTTGCTATTGTTTTGTCATGGAAGAAGAGTATTTCACATCAATTACCACAATAAGTAGAGCAGAATGTCTCTTAAATAAATGACTTTCTATAAAAGTGAAGAGATTCATAGTATTCTATCCCATCCCTTCTTCACAACGAGATTAATTATATGAAATTTGTCCCTTTGAGGGAGAAAAACATACAAGTTTTCGGCAGTATTAAGAGGCGCCTTTTTTTAAAGACATCAGATTTGAAAAACCTAAGCATAAAATGTTGACCTTAATGTTATTTATTTTTCTGTAATGATTATATAGAGAAATATACTAAATACAGTGTTAAATCATCTATGTTGACAGCTTTAAAGTAAACGCATTGTATCATCTCTAACAGTATAACAAAAACTAACTAAACTTTGTTTCTTCACAAATTAGTAATCAGGCATAATAATATATCCTTGATAAGTATTAACGAATAGTTTTCTTATAGTAAAGTATATTCAATGCTATTAGTCTGTCTTTTTCTGTTTCAAATGCTAGATTATCTTGTTTTCGGAACAGAATAAGATTTCTAATAGGCACATAGATAGCAACTATAATTTGGAAAATACTTTTTACAGAAGTATTCAGTAAATGGTTGCATTAGTTCGTCATCATACAATTTTAACTGATTCCTTGATAACTTAAGTGAATTTTAAAAGAATTTAACAATGTGAACCTTCGAATCATGTCCTTCATTTATTCTTCTTTTATTTATAAAAATAAAATGATAAGCGAAGTTCTTAATATCTCCATTCAAGTATCATTAACAAAGACATTTATAATATAGGTCGATAATAATATTTTAGAAAACTTTTCCTAAATCTAGCAAAGATTTTAAAAGATAAGAAACTCTACGAATGAAATAATTAGCAACATAAATTTTGTCCAAATGTGTACGAGTATATGAACATAAATTCCCTGAAAAAGGCTAGACTAGCGTCCCAGCTCATAGAGAAGTCAATTAGCACTAACAGAGAGAACGAAAGGTTTCTACGTAATTCTGTTACATTTAATAAATTTCGCCAAATGATAACCCATTTCAAGATTCCCGGAGGTTTCATGAATGACTTCACGGTTTCCTGATCTTAATATTGCTTGGGTTCCTCCTATCCTCGAGACACGGAATTCGGGAAGTTTGGTTTCGGGAAAGTTTAAGCTGGAATAATTGAGGTAATAAATGGTGTACTCAGGAGGGATATATATAGTATATAATATATATATATATATAATATATATATATATATATATATTATATATATATATATATATTATACTATATAATATAATAGTCAGAACTTTCACAATATGGTTGTTTTAATCAAGAATAATTGAGTATAGTTTGAATAAAATTGGCTTACTGTAAAGTAATAAAAAACTTTATATCATGCTTTGAAGGTTATCTAAAATAAATTAAAAAAATTAGCCAGTATAGCTACATTCAGATAAAAAGTAGACAGAGAATTTACCGATGGTTAACGTCACCCATACATATGTATATATATATATATATATATATATATATATATATATATATATATATATATATATATATATATATATATATAAATATTCATTTGCTTGGTTTGGCAAAACCTACAATTTCCTTATTAGTCAGAACTTTCACAATATGGTTGTTAATAGAATATGAGTCTAGTTTGAAAAAAATTGGCTTACTGTAAAGTAATTAAAAATTTATATCAGCTTTGAAGGTCATCTAAAATAAATAAAAAAAATTAGCCCAGTATAGCTACATACAGATAAAAAGTAGACAGAGAATTTACCGATGGTTTAACGTCACCCATACATATGTGTATATATATATATATATATATATATATATATATATATAATATATATATATATATATATATATATATATATATACATATGTGTATATATATATATATATATATATATATATATATATATATATATATATAATATATATATATATATATATATATATATATATATACACACATATGTATGGGTGACGTTAACCATCGGTAAATTCTCTGTCTACTTTTTATCTGTATGTAGCTATACTGGGCTAATTTTTTTTATTTTATTTTTAGATGACCTTCAAAGCTGATATAAATTTTTAATTACTTTACAGTAAGCCATTTTTTTTTCAAACTAGACTCATATTCTATTAACAACCATATTGAGAAAGTTCTGACTAATAAGGAAATTGTAGGTTTTGCCAAGCAAATGAATATTTTTTTAAAAGTTTTTTTCCGTGACATTGACGAAAACCGATACGTGAGATACTATAGATGCCGCAAGAAAAGATAGGAAATATCAGGTACATCGACTCTGACAAACTCACAACTAGTTAAGCGCCTCAGTGGCGTGGTTGGTATGTTGTTTGCGTCCCACCTCGGTGGTCGCGGGTTCGATTCTCGGCCATTCCAGTGAGGAGTGAGAGATGTGTGTTTCTGGTGATAGAAGTTTACTTCGACGTGGTTCGGAAGTCACGTAAAGCCATTGGTCCCGTTGCTGAATAACCACTGGTTCCATGTAACGTGAAAACACCATACAAACAATCAAACACAACTAGTTAAGAATGAAGGAATATATAGTATAATAATAAAACTGTCTGTTGTATTACAAACTGTATTTCCAATTAAAAGCTTCATGCATTGTTTTCTGGGATATTGTTAAACTTAATCAACACAGTTCTTTGTAAGTCTTTCACGAAAGTTACATTAAATTTTTCTCTAATTAATCAAAATAGTTGGAATAATTTTTCATTTTAAGAATAATTGATGCGAAATCATTAAAACCATTTACGAGGCTCTCTCATTATAATGGTTTCGCAAGAGGTTTGCTTTTGTCTGAAATTTTTGAATTTCATATTCTCTTGAGGTCTTTTATCTTTATGATTTTCACTTTGGTAGCTATTACTAGGTAATGAGCAAAAGGTTAGAAATTTTATATTTCATCCTAAAATTACAATAATGGTTACTGACAATATTACGACTATTTTTGTGTATATTTTATAAGTATAAAGTATAGTAAATATTCAAGCATACACGCGTGCCAGTGTTGTGATTGTTTTCTTTGTGAGTGTAGATATACTTTTTTTTGAGGAATCTCCTACTACTAAAAGGCTTGAAAGGATTAAAACAAATCAATGTCTATAATTGAACAGATATAATAATATAGAAGTGTGGTGAATGAATGCGGCACGTGCATGTTTATTGAAGAAGGAGCGAGTAAAGTGTCAGGCGCTGCCAAGATCATCCGTGTATTTTGAAGTGCGAACAGCAATTACATAGCCATGAAAGATGCAGAAAGGGCAGCTAAAGAAGAAAAACAGAAGAATGAAGAAAAACAAAAAGAAGGGTCAAAGCAGCTAAAACGCAAGAAGGAACAAAAACTTATTTAATCAAGTGATTAAATCATTGATTTTTGTCATAAAAAAACTCAAGATTTTTATTTTCTAAAGTTATTTTGATTTGTTTGATTTGAAAGCAAACAAATTGAAAAATATGTGTTTGAGTTTAATAAAAACTTAAATTTACTGTGCTGCATCGCTTTATTTTGATATAAAAAAAATTGCAAGTACGTAGTTTAGGTCAGAACTGGAAACCTAAAAGATAAATCAATAGTAATTCTATCATAAGATACATTTTGAGAAAAAAAAAACGATTGAAAAAATCCATCAAATAAAAAAATCTATAAATATATAAAAACAACTAAAATAAATAAATAAAAATAACTGAATTTTTTTTTAATAAAAAAAATCACCAACCCTGGAAGTAGACAGACCTACAGCAAAATGGGATTGAAGCATCAAGAAAACTTGTGGATGAAGTCAATCAGAGATTGAAGGAAGGTTGCAGTCAAGAAAATCGATCATGCAGAAGTAGTTCCTGCTCAGGCTCTTTTAGAGTGCAAAGTTGGAGAAATCATCTGCAGAGGTGAGGAATATTCCAGATAAAATTTATTCGCTAACAAATTATTGTATTAGTTTAGTTTAAGATGCTAACGTATTGTGGAGCTCAATATATGCAGGCTCTATTTTTTTATTATTGATATTTAGTCCGATTGAGTTTACCTTCTTGTTTGCATATTACTTAAGTATTATTGAATACTTATTTCATTGAAAATCTGAAGTGGATAATATTGCGAAACTGAATCAAATAAATTTATGAAAAAGGGTGAAAGCAAATGCAGGGGTCTAGTATTTAACTTTTGTTTCATAATTAGTTGTAAAATAGAACAAGCTAGAAAAAATACTTCGTGTTAATAGGTTAGTCAGTATTGGCCTTGGTGGGGTTTTCCCCTTAAAAAAAATCAAGATAATGGAGCAAGTGACACCTGATTACTTTTACTGATTGATTATGCTTTGACAATGAATTTTAAAAGTTACTACATGCACGCATTTGAATCCTTAAAATGGCAGACTACTACTTTTATTTTCAATAGCTGCTGGGAGGAACTGCCCATGGGAGGCAAGACAAGTCGCACCCATATAAAAACTCTGAATATCATCGGTGAATTTCGGGGACTGCGCATGCTACCTTTGACTTTTCTTTGATGAAAGCATCACAACGGATGACCTGGTCAATAACCAGGCTCAGTGGCACAGATATTATTATGGCGAGTTCAGCAAATGCAAATAAGTACGAGCAAAAGGAAAAATAGAGTTTGAAATGGCACGACCATCTGTTGAAGGTGTGCAAGAAAAGCGACAGAATGTTCGTCATGCAGTGACAAAGAACAACTGTACGTTTTGTTCAAAGTATGACAGCCAGCTCCATGCATTTATGACAATTGGTGCTGACCAGAATGGCAACTGACCTACAGGATACAGCAGTACTATCAAGAATTGCTGCAGGAGATGTATTAGCTGTAGATGTCATGTACCATTTGAAATGTCTCACTGAGTCCCGGAACCGCCGTCACATTCTGATGCGAGCCAAATGGGAAAAACAAAAAGAAAAGCTAGGGCTTTTATTGAGATGACAAGCTACATAGAGACCTCAGTAGGAGATGGATCTTTCTGCTTTAAGCTTTCTGAGGTGTGGCACATGTATGGATCACGTCTCGCTGCATTTGGAATTCAGAAAGAAGTCGACTAAGTGCGCTTCAAAGAACAAATTCTCGAGCTCTTTCCCAAAGCACAAGCACAAAATAATGGAAAAAAACTTGATGCTTATTTTTAATCAAGAAACGAGGCAAATGCTGAAACAGGCCTTCCCTAATTATAAAAGAAATGCTTCCACTGGCAAAAGCTCCCAAAATCATCTGAGAGGAAATGTTCAAGTTTCAAGGGTTTCATTTCGATACAACCTTTCCACCAAATTGCCAAGTGGACTCATACCAACTATACTGAAAATGCTTGTCTCAATGATGTAGAAAGGACCTACTTTGTAAAATCAAGAAATTAATGAATCATAGGTTATATAGCCATTATAGCTGTAAAGCCATTGTTTTGATGTAAAGGATGATGTTCTTGCAAAAAATCCCAGTGGAGATGTACACACCTTTGCAGGTGTAACTGCATGAAGAAGTGGATGTTAATTTCATATACATTTGACTTGACAAAATCAAACGTTTTGCCGCAAAGCTGTTGCTCAGTGACAGAACATTAAACGTTTAATCTTGTGTACCATACTTCTTTGAAAGTGATGGCGCCTATTGTACCACCAAATAACAGTATGCGATCAAAAATTTATTGTGCTGGTCTTTTGAATTTACAGTAATTATAGTTTTCATGTGTTGATACCACTCTTATATTGTTTTCGGCATTTTGGTTTGATAAAACGCCGAGAATTTAGTTGAAAATTTCACAACGATTAATATGGAGGATAACGTGCATTTTTGTTTAATCACAGATTTACTTAGGTTTGCATATAATAGAAATAGATTTAGCCTTATACAGTGGCAGAGAGACATTTAATAAGCAAAATGTTATTTAACCATAACCAGCATAATAAGATATTATTTTCATCTCATCATATACCATTCTCACTTACGAAATTGTTCTTTATTTTCTCTTCTTTCGGCCAAATTCTTTGTAGACCGCCCGTTTGGATTTCTGAATCTTTAATTCGTCAAAATAAGACAAATTGATGAATAAAGATGAACCATTAGCAAGGAATTTTGTTTTCTCTTTACTTTTTACATTTTTATGTTGTCACTTTTTATGCATATCACTTGAGAACTTCATCTGAGATTGATTTTGTGGAACATACAAAAAGTTGTTGACACAGGACCTAAGAAACATCTCCACAAAGTTTGGTGCTTTTGCCTACTCTGTCCCCACCATTTTGCTTACAACCCTCACTGAACTAACATTCATTCTGAACAACCGCTTTAAAGTTCACAGTATTGCCACAAGCTCCATAGCCCCCTATCAACACACACCCCTTTTCTCTCTATCTCTCATCTTTGGCAATTCCATTCTTTTACTGTCACGTGTTGAAGCCCTCCTTGTAATCTCTCGCGGGAACAGCCACAACCTCCTTATTATATTGAAGTTGCTATTGACATTCTGAATCCTGATATCTCTCCATTCATTGGCTTGCGATGAAATTACATCCACCTAACTTGATAAATCTGAATGGCTGTTAATCAAGTTACTACTGTTCTTTATTTCGTGACCGGGTAATAGTCTAGTCTGATTTCAGAAATTTTGAGAACCTTAGGCATTTTGGAGTCAAAGCTATCAAATAAGCTCTTCTAGGATGTTTTTTTTTTTTTTTGTGTGTGTGCTTAATTTATTTTTGCTATTTGCCAAGTTGTATCTCTCAAGGGAACACCGCTATGCTGGTAAATCCAAGATGACCTTCATAAACTCAAAAGTATCATTTTTCAGTTTTTCCCTCCCCCATATATCATTATGACTTCCATAAAACCTTATTAAATGCTATTGTAGGGGCTTTATAAATTACCTATTTTATATTTTGCTTTTCTATTAATAAAACAAAAAACAAAAACGTAAATCCAAGATGGTCGACAATACACTGAAACATTCTTTCATGACAAAGTGAACAAATGTCAATGGAACGATTACGCTATAAAATATTGCATCACTTTACGAAATATTTCGTTCGGTTTGTTTTCCATTTTTATTTTCCATACAATAATTAGTTTGAGAACATTTTTTTCACAGTATGAAAATTGGCATTTATTATCACACGTAAAAAATAAAATGCATGGAAAAACCTTGCTTTACACAGGTTTTTAAGTATTTTGTCCGAATCATTATGAAATATTGCATTTTGTAGATAGGAGCAGGTCTACCAACCGTGCCAACCGAATATCATTTGTATAAAGATTGATATTAAATGCAAATAATACGTGAGTGAGAGGAGTTTGGTTTATCTAATAGTATCAAGTTATCATTTGTTTAAATATCTTTCTGTTAAAAGAACAAAACCTTATTTCAAGTCAGCATATGAAATATAATAAACAAAATATTATATAACTTGTAACTTCCTTAGATTACTATAAGTACAGTGGTGCTCAAATCTCATGCGACATGATTCTTTTTGTACCGTCCAGATTCTCAGACTCAACGTGACGTGGCCAAGTAGTGTTAAACTTTTTTTTTTTTTTTTATTTCTGTAATGTCATGCATGTCGAAAAGTTTCCGAATTCCCCGCTGGCCATATTTTCTTTATTGTTATATAAATATGATCCCTTCTATGCATTGCTATAATTCGTAATCTAGGCAATTTGAACTGATTTTTTTTTTTTTACGTTGCTTAGTTCATAGTGCGGTGTGATACGGTTAGCGGTGCCATCAATGAAAGCACACTTAACATGCTCCTCAGACTGGTCAACATAACTACGTCTGCAGCATTATGACAGTAGACCTAATAAGTTGAACAGTCATAACAATGTTTTCAAAGTATGAATATGAATTAAAACAGGCTTTCTTTGACTATTGAAGTTTTCGGCTGTATTTAAGCTGCCTGTATGATGCTAAATGCTTTATAAGCCTAAAAAATAATCTAAGCCTTCTGAGATGCAATCTGTTACTAATGAATTTATTTGTAGAGATCACCTGTTCTTTGAGGAATATAATAGGAATAAATTACAACTAGTTTTCTTTGAATGTTGAAGTTTTAGACTGTGTTTAAGCTGCTTGGAGGTTGCAAAATGATTCATAGGACTAGAAAAAAATCTAAGCCTTCTGAGATGTATTCTGTTACTAATTTCTTTATTTGTAGAAAATACCTGTTCTTTGAGCAATAAAATATGGTGATGATTTGGATTATATGGAGAAGATGGCTATTAATCAAAATATAGCATTTATATCAAGGCGTATGGAACACTTGTCTTTTAACTGGTTTAAAATATTATTTTCTTAAAAGTTCTTCTGCTCGGTTATGGTGTATAATTTATTCTTTCATAAGGTAACTTGAAGTGTAAGATTGTGTAGATAATCTCATTTGCTTTCTGGTCAGAAATTGTTAATAGAGAGATGTGAATGTTAAGTGTAAAGTAAAGAAATCTAACACCTAGGCCTAAGAACCTTGGCTTTGACAAAAGAATAATTGCATAGGCGAATATTTGGTTATGCCATAATTTTTGGAAAGTCCAAATATTCCTCAAACACATATAACGTAAATGTTTTTTAAGATAATTTCAATGACGCTACTCATTGTAGACATACTTATTTTACACCAGGTGGTTGTTGTTGCACTGACACTAACGATACGCCGCACATGCTCCCCTCACACGTTATAGTGGTAGGCGCATTCTACTGTTGTATATACATATTTACATGTTTTTAAGAGTTTAGGTGTAAAAGCAATCAAATAAGACTATTTCAAATTTTACGCTTGCTTTGGCATAATTTTTCATGTTATGAATTAAAAAAAAAAATTCTATTTAACTTTTGAACTGAGGCTTTGTAGGAGTATTTTTTTCTGAAATTTGGCTACACGTGACATTTTCATACATTTTTGAAATATATGACAGGTTTCACTCTTATGAAACATATTATGGCCTCGTTGGCCGAGTGCATTTCGCGCTTGCCTACCAACCCGGTGGTCCGAAGTTCGATTCACATAAAAATATCTAATCCTTCGGGCCAGCCCTAGGAGAGCTGTTAATCAGCTCAGTGGTCTGGTAAAACTAAGATATACTTCTTATTGTATGCAATAACCGCGTTTGCGCATTGAAATTATGGTTAAATATGGAGCATGCTAAGTTGCCAGTTAGTGAATTTTGAAGGAAATCTTATGAAGTCATGTCGCATGAGATTTGAACATCAGATTTCGCTTGATCGAAGGGTGGTGAAATGCATTTGAAGTGTGCGGTTCAGTTGGCGTGCCTAGAACACCGAATGGTAAGGAGACTGGTGTTGATGCACGATAACTTATAAATCTAACTTATGCTAATTTTTTGTTTCAATATCATAAAAAAACGTCAAATTGTCAGAATATATTTTAAATATTTGACGGAGAATCCAGACATACCAGGGAAGGAAATTGGAAATATTGGTTTTACTACATAAATGAATGGTTTATTGCTTTGTCACATATGTCTAGAATGGTCAAAACTGGTAATGACATCTGAGTTAAAAAATTTATCTGTGCTTTGGGAGATAGTTATACTAAATGCACGAAAGAACAATAGTAATTTTAATTTCCTTTAAACAATGTTAATTAGCTCACCTGCTATAATATACAATAGTGAGTGACTTGGTTTTTTGTTTCAGAGTTAGCCTGTCGTGTGCAGGAAAAGGATACTAATGCTATTCTCTCTTCCTATAGATACGGCATCAAGCTTGTGTTGGCATGTGATGCCGATTCGCATTACCTGTGTAATGTGATTGCTTACTTGGGGAAGGACACAGTCAGGGTGCCGAGAGGACCTTTTCGCCGAAGGGGCCGCCAGTGACGACGGATAACTTCTTCACATACTGACGATTGCATGTATTTGTGTTGCACCATTCGACAGAAACCTTATATTCCTAAGGAACTTCCAGACAAGGTGCTTCCAGTCAAGGACTCAGTGGCCGTGTTCAATTACGAACACGATTTGACTCTCCAGTGTCAGCAAATCAGCAGGACTAACAAGGTGATGCAGTTGAGTTCCCTGCATCATGATCCATCTGAGATCGGGAGAAGAAAAATGGACATTCAGATGTTCTATAATGCAATGGAAGTGGGTGTAGACACATTTCAGATGTGTTCTACATCAAATTGTGTTCGTAAGACATGATACTGGCCACTTTGTCTTTGCTACGGGATATTGAATATCATGATGGTCAATTCTTATTTTCTCTATTCGTCCCTGCCATCGTCAAAGAGTATGACAAGGTGAAGGTTTCTTAAGGAGATCGCCCTTGAATTTTGTGCTCCTCTTGTAAGTCATCGGTATTAAACGTTGACTAACTTGTCCAGGCTCTTGTGTGTGCTAATGGCAGATACATTTAGGGTGGCTGCGCTGGAGCACAGACTTCTTCCTGCCGTCGGCCACATCAAGCTGGCCAAGCATGTTCACTGCCAAAGCTACCCATCTAGACAAGACCACAAGACAAACACAGCATGTTTGCGTTTCAATGGGCCCGTCTGCCTACAGCATGAAACTGTCTTGTGTCAAAAGTGCATGTCCTCTATGTATGTAAGTTAGGTCATGAAACTTTTTTTTTACTATATTTGTTTGCATAAATACTATAATTTTAATCTTTGCTAAATATATATCATCTATTTTTTACATAAAATATTGCAATTTTTTTTATATATTTTTGTCGACATTATTTCCAAATTTTGTAAATTATTCCCTTTTCGGAAAAATATTTTCTGGTCAGATATTTGTTATAGCTGCAAAATAATACTCAAAGATCCAGCAAGCCACCATAAAAGTTTCATGCAAATCCATGAATAATTAGATAATTAAATAACACCTCGAAATTGACAGTTGGCGTGGTCAGGGGCCATTTTTCGGACATACCCGAAAGGTAAGTTGCCATATCGCTATATATTCTTGGTTTCTATAAAATTTGTGATACTCTGGTAGATTTCCATGCATAAATATCATATTTTATACAAATTACAACGCTGTTTATAAGAAATTTCCTGGTGAAACGAGGAGGACAACAAATGACCTTTGCATTGGAGTATGTTTTTTGGGCAGATTTTATTTATGACTGCAAAATAATGTTAAAACATTCAGCAAGCCACCATAATAGTTTTATGCAAATCCGCGCATAATTAGGTAAGTAAATAACACATTGAAATTTACATTCCATTCCTTCATTTCAGGTGGTAGATGTGGCCGTCGGAGTAGGTGTCGACTGTGGCCATTTTGTTGGCATATCCGAAGGTAAGTTGCCATATCGCTATATATTCTTCTTCTCTATAGAATTTGTGGCATTATGGTAGATTTCCATGCATAAATATCATATCTTATAATAGTTAAAAAAAATTTTATAAGAAATTTTCATGGTGAAAATAGGTAAAAAAAATATCTTTAGATTTGGCCCTGATATAACAGCAAATAACATTTTTGTGGAAAATTTGTTTACATAATTCCTTTATGGGAAAATATGACTTTATTCTATAAAAAAAAATTAGCCACTTACTATTTCAATTAGGTACCAAATAAAATTTGAGAAATTTTGAGTTTTTTTGGGAAGGGAAGGGGCCCAAAAATAAAAAAATCTTATTTTTTTCTCTTTTTAGATTTTGACCTCTATGGGTCCGACACCTTTTCTGGCAATCACATATTGTAAATAGTAGTTTTGGAAAAGATTTCCTCAATTATTGTGTGTATATAGCTTATTTTTTATTTCTTTTTAATATTTTTGTAAATTATTTTTATATACTTATTTTTAAAGATATTTGTAATAAATATTTAATTTTTAGATGGGTATTATTTATCTTTTCAGTACTGTTTGTGAATGTTGAAATTGATTTTAGAAATTAAAATGTACAGCAAAAATGAAGTTAGTGATTTTTAGTAAATTTTTCAAGACCCGCACACACCTTTAATGGGGTACCGATGATAGCAAAACCTATCCAGGGTTAACAGAAACTTAGTCTGACACCATAGAACATCATACACAGTCACAGCTAGGCGAATAGTTGCCAGATACTGCTTGCTGAATACTTCCACACATACATACCTATTGTCCGTCACGTTTTACCTCTACGTTTTGGGGCATTATTCGCCCAGTTTTTCCTTGAAGATGGAGGGTGTGTCACAACCACACAAAACTATTATCATGGACATCACAGGGAGAGTTGCTCGAACTTTCTTTAATGAATTCCTTTGCAGCATCTCAAACTATTTGAGATAACGTGTGAATTGGCAGAAAACTTTTTTTTCTCATAAGAGATTCGTGAGAAATTATTATCATTCTTTTTTTGTGCTCTTGTTGGTGAAATGTATCACTGTCCTCTTTCTGAGATTTGTTATTATTTTGTTATTATTTTGAAAAGTGTGTTAATAAGAATTATGTGTCTTTCTGACAGGAACTCATTGAATTGTCGCTTTGTGATCCAGATTATTACCTGGTATTGGTAATGCTCATGGTGTTTAACGTGTTGAATAGACTAATTGATTTACTGCATGACCATTCAATTTTGAGGAATTGATATCAGAGTATGGCGAGAAGTGTCCCTTTCATTTTTTGTTTCACTTGTGGGAATGGTTCAGTTTCCTGAGATCTTGTTCTAGACAGTCCGTTTTCTGTGTCGAGTTTTACTTAACTATTTCAGTCCGTCATTTGATTATCTTTCTAGTTGTCTGGCGATAGTTAGAATTTTGCTTTTCCTTTAGAGAAATAATGTTATTTTTTTAGTTCAGAGTTTAATTCAGTGCCCAAAATAATTTTTGCAATTGTCTTGTGAGTCGATTAAAGATTTCCAGAAGGCTACGTTACCAAATTCAGCTTTGTGCCTCCCCTAGGTATAGATATTTATACATGTATATATGTATCTATTGTCAATTCCACCAGAAGCAAGTCAGCATGACAAGCTCCTTTTTCTAAAGACTCCACGATCTAACTTTGTCTGCAAACAATGTTTCCTAGTGTGGACAGGCCTTAACTATCATTTATGAAGTTGATGTAGTAAATCTCAAACATTTATCGAAACCAAAATAACATAAAAGAAAAGTTGACACTTGCGAGACATATAAATCCTAGATGGGCGCCTTAAACTAAACAGGATAATTTTTTAATTGTGGCCTCATCCATATATCATTATGATGACCATTAAACCTTATAAAATCCTATTATAAAGCCATTGTATTATAGCGATTTCATTAATATTACTTTACCCTTAATTAAGCAAACACATAAACTTAAATCCATGTTGGCTGTCAATAAATTTGAACATGACTACATGACAAAATTAACAAAACTTAAAGGTACAAGAATCATTTCAACATGTCAGTGGGTCAGACATCATCATAACCATCATTATCACCGTGATCACCATCACCATCATCAATCATCATCATTAAAATATGCAATGGCATAACTCTCTAAAATGAAATGTACTTAGATTGCTTTTGTTGAATGAAGCATAAAGCAATCTTTGTCTTCTGAGACACATGAACATCATTATGAAAATTATCATCATTAAATAGCATATAACAAGCGTTCTACAATTATTAATGAAGTTGATATAGTAAATCTAGAATATTTAACTTACACCAAAATTGCATAAGAAAGTTAACATTGCAGAGTACGAACTGCTGAGATGATATAATGGCAGTGTCTTTTACAGTGTCTTTGTTGGGCTTCAATATTTCTACAATCGAAAAAGAAACCCACAAAATCACTTTGTAACTTGTTTACTTCTAAGAATTTACATTTAGTTTTACTACACACTCGAGTAATTTAAGGCCCTATCTGTGGCCTATTTTCAAAAGATGTTTGGGATGTTAGCCTGGGTCAAGGCCCATCAGTCTTCTGGAACTTCTTCTCGTTGAGCTGTCATTTATGTGATGGCTGTTCTGGTTTCCTTGAGAGTTGCCGATCTCCTCTTGCCGCTCTGATATCCTGAGCTGATGGTCAATGGGATTAATACTTGAGGTAAGGGTGTGGTCACCAAAAGTCTGTTGAGCAGGATACCTAATCTCCAGGTCAGCAGGGTCAATCCTTTTTTTAATATCAAAGCTCGGCTTATCGGATCTTCAGAGGTAAAACCTTTGTTTCCTTCTATCACTTTAATCTCTCTGATGAGTGCACCTTCTACTGGAGTGCGACTCAGCGGCGGTCAGGGGAGGGCGCACGGAACCGCGCCCTATCCCAGCGGCCGTAAGGGCGCGCGTCTCCCTCCTCCACCTGTACCTCGTCATGTCGAGAGGAAAAAAATGCAAGACTCTTCAATGGAGGAGGGAGAAAACAAGAATAGAACGAAGAGTCAGGATTAGGAGTGAGTATTCTGCATTTGTTTTATATTTATTTTTTTATTTATTTTCAAGTTGTTATATCTCAGTATCTATGCATGAATACGATATTTCATTGTATGCAAAAAGAAAAGTGTCACCTGCATTCCTTTTATTTATGTATTCGTACCAGAATCGGAAAATGTAATAAATAAAGAAACACACACACACACACACACACACATATATATATATATGATATATATATATATATATATATATATATATATATATATATATATATATATTATATATATATATATATCGGAAAATGTAATAAATAAAGAAACACATACATATATATATATATATATATATATATATATATATATATATATATATATATATATATATGTATGTATATATATATATATATATATATATATATATATCGGAAATATAAATAAATACATACATATATATATATATATATATATATATATATATATATATATATATATATATATATATATATACATATGTGTGTGTGGGTGTGTTTCTTTACTTATTATTTTCCGATATATATATATATATATATATATATATATATATATATATATATATATATAATATATATATATATATATATATATATATATATATAGGTATGTGTTTCTTTATTTATTACATTTTCCGGTTCTGGTACGAATACATAAATAAAAGGAATGCAGGTGACACTTTTCTTTTTGCATACAATGAAATATCGTATTCATGCATAGATACTGAGATATAACAACTTGAAAATAAATAAAATATATATATAAACAATGCAGAATACTCACTCCTAATCCTGACTCTTCGTTCTATTCTTGTTTTCTCCCTCCTCCATTGAAGAGTCTTGCATTTTTTTCCTCTCGACATGACGTGGTACAGGTGGAGGATGGAGACGCGCGCCCTTACGGCCGCTGGGATAGGGCGCGGTCCCGTTGCGCCCTCCCCTGACCGCCGCTGAGTCGCACTCCAATAGAAGAACCGCACTGTGTTATTTGCGGTCACACTCCCCCGAACCTGCATAGAGCTATCTTGCAGGTATGACAGAAGAACCGGGTGTCTCTCCTTCTGCCATTCATATGGCACACCCGGCACCGTTTCTGCCTGCGCCCTTCTAGGAGCTCCAGTGTGTGATCCCCTGGCATCAGCCGACACGGAGGGTCCACTACCCGACGAGAGAAGGGGCGCGGGTGGGGGCGTCCAGCAGGGGCGGCGGCAGCAGGGGCGTAAGCAGCAGGGGCGGTCGCAGCAGGGGCGTCAGCAGCAGGGGCGTCGGCAGCAGGGGCGTCGGGCAGCAGGATGACCGAAGTATGCACCCCTAAGTTCTGTTCCTTCCCTCTACGGGTAGATCTACAGCGGTAGGGGCAGGGGGCAGACACGGAAGGCCACTCATCGGGATCAAAGTTGATGAGGGCTTCCCCGGCTGCCTCGAGGAAACTGTAAGTGGCTCATCCTCCGTAGATCGGGACCGTAGTACCCACAGTAGAGTACGTAGGCATTTTGGAGGGCCAACTGCAGAATGTATTTCAGGAGCTTTTGGGTCCATCTCCTGGTTCTCCTGGCGAAGGGATAATATTGGATGAGTTGATCAAAGAGATCAACTCCCTCCCATGTGCCTATTGTAGTGCCCAATGACGGTAGGGCGCTGTACACGAAACTGCTCACACACAACTCGGCCCTGTCGACGCGTCTTCTTCCGCTGCACGATCTCCTCTTGGACAGGTTCATGGCTCGTCGTAATCATGGGGACGAGTCGGACACCCTTCCAACAGATGACGAAGACAGTTCCTTTCCGCCGCCACTGTGTCTCTCCTCTTACCAGATGTTGCGGATGGCTAGCGAACCTCTTGAGGGAATTCGGGGCCCCACGCATCAACCGAAGGGTACCACTGACGTGAACACCTGCTTCATACAGTTCCTGGGCCAGGGATACCGAGTTATAATAATTATCCATAAACAGGTGGTATTCATGGTTACGGAAACGATCCACAAGCCCGAAAACAGTTTCACGCATCGTGGAGAAGACCCCGGAATACACCGAAAAGTCCACGACGTAGCCAGTGTTGGCCTCGGTAATAAAAAAAAATTTCGCGCCATATTTCTTCGGCTTCTTGGGGTTATACTCTTTGATGCTTAGACGTCCTTTGTAAGGCATCATCCCCTCATCTAAAAAAAAGGTTCTTTTTCCAGGAATCACGAGAGTTTTTACAGCGTCACAAAATGTATTCCAACAGGAGCGCACTAAAATGAGGCGATCAGAGTTATTCCAAGGGTATGGCCCTTCGGTTGAAGGCGTTGAAATATGTCCAACGCCAGGAAAGTATCACGGGGCATAAACGCCGGCACATTGGGCGTACTTAAAAAAAAATTACGCCTCCAATATTGCCTGACGTCGGCAGCAGGCATCAATCCAAAAAAAACGTGGAGCCCCAAAAAATGCACCATGTCAGGGAGGTTGCAGCCTCGCCAGTGATATGATAATGTCGTGCGTAGTTCATCACGGCAATACCTGGCGTAGTCCGCCGTCTCTGCTACCAGGTACTCCAGCAATTCCCGCGTAAGGAAAAGCTGAACAAAACCCAGACGAGTCAGGGGAACAGGTACAGTGAGCCCAGGATTTGCCGTAAATGGATGCATGCTAGGTGGTGTGGGGTCCTCTGTCCACCCATCGTCGCTCTCGGACGACCCTTGGCAAGCGCGACTATCCGACCTTCTACGTGCCCCTGCGTGCACGAGCGCGGGCACGATTTCCCACAC
>NC_061107.1:38686856-38699356 GCF_015104395.2 Macrobrachium nipponense | reverse complement strand
TTCCTGTTCTGGTATGTTGTTCTTTTTTTCATTTCCAGAAATTCTGACATTAAAAATCCACTTTTCCATAATATTTGATCTTCCTTCATCATAATTATTCATTTTGTGTCTGAATCTGCATTTTCTCCGTTTCTGCAATATCCTCTTGCATAATAAATACAGTTATTATCCCTTGAGTAGAATTTGGAGCTGATGCTTTGAAATTTTTTGCTGACATCTCTGCATATCTCATTGGTGTTTGCTTTTTTCTTTTACCTGATATTCTTGATTTCTCTCTTTATTTGTTTCTTTCTTATTTTGGATTTTATTACTTGGTTGGTTATTTATTTGATTATGATTCATGGCTACAGGGTGCATATATTTGCATTTTTTGTCGAACTTACATCCTTTTTCCTTCTTTTAGGTTTTTGCATATTTTTGGATGCAGATCTCTGCAATCATCCCCATAGCCATCTAGGTATGCACATTTACCATATATTTCATAGTTGTGACAAACCTTAGGATGTTTGTAATAACATCTTTCTCCAAATCTGCAATTCCCTCTTTTCAAAAGGTTGCAGATTTTGTCTTTCTTGTCTATTTTTTCCTCTTTCCCGTCATTGTGCAGAGCTGGGTAGAGCCTCTTCGGGATTTGCTTTTCTGTTGCCATATTCGTAATTTTATTTCTTCGTAGGTATGCTGCTTTATTGCCTCATAGTAGTATCAATGAGTATCTCGGCATCCATACTTTTATCTTGTTCTTTGTTTTCCTTATTTTTTTCTGTCATTTCATTTTTGTTTACTTCTCTTCCGTTTTCTTCTTCTTCTTCTTCTTCTTCCTCTTCCTCTTCTTCATCCTCAACTATTTGTACATTCAATCTTGATTTAATAACATTGTCTATCCATGATAGACATGTTGAACAAAAAATTCTTGTATCTTTTCTCATATCTTGCAATACCTCAGCACACTGTGGATGGGTCGGAATGTTGCATGCAGCACATTTTCTGATTAGGTTTTGTGGATTGACTATGCTATACCAAACCTTACACAGTTTGCATGCTTTTGGCATTCTTTTTCATAATGCATCAATTAGGATATTCACAAGATTTACCTTATTCATTTTCTTTGTCGGAATATGTTGGTTTATGTATATTTTCTTTATGAGTCTCTTGATCACTGTGATTTTATTTGGAACTTCTTCAATTATTTTCAAGATGTTTTCATTAGATTTGTTCCAGTTTGAAGGATTGTATCCTTCTAATATATCTATGAATGCTTTTGTATCTTTTTGGTTAGGACTGTTGCTGATTTCATAGATGAGAAATGCCAGTTCCCTTCCTGCTACCTCATCGTATTGCGAATCCGCCAAGCAAGCTAAATTACGCCATTTCTTCCCGCAGTTGGAACTTACTGCCATCTTGTTCTGATTTACAGTATTACACTTGATAAACTAACTTAGAAGACGCTTTATCCTACTATTTTCACACTAATCTTATCACCGATAGTTCACGAACACTTCTAGATATTTCTCAAATTCTAGTCGTATGTTAAACTTGTGATATCTGTTGATTAATCTGACTTCACGCGGGAACGTCTCACCAAGCAAGATGGCTACTACGTAGAGAGAGAGAGAGAGAGAGAGAGAGAGATTAATGAAAATTAGTTTTTTCTAAGTTGCATTATCAGTGTAAGTAATAATAATAATATAATAATAATAATAACAATAATAATCATAATAATCATAATAATAATAATAATAATAATAATAATAATAATAATAATAATAATAATAATAATAATAATAATAATAATAATAATAATACACTGGAAACAGACCTTCGTCCAAACATATTTTATTAAAAATAATAGCAGTATTCACAGAATTGATTTTATACAATATTCTTTCAATTCAAATCATAAGGAGAATTGAAAAAATTTCGTATAAAATCAGTTCTGTTACTTCTGCCATTATCTTCAATAATAATAAAATAATAATAATAATAATAATAATAATAATAAAAGAGACACCAGCGTTAAAGAGAAAGAAAGGGTCCTGAAAGTAGAAGTAATAAGGATATGGGATATGCCAGTGGAAATTGTACTCATAGTCATAAGAACATTAGGCTCCATCCCAAGATCCCTAAAAAGGAACCTGGGAATACTAGATGCTGAAGTAACTCCAGGACTCATGCAGAAAAGTTTGCTACTAGAAACAACAAACATAGTAAGAAAAGTAATAAACTCCTAAGGAGGCACGATTCAACACGGAACCCCACATTATAAAAACCCTCGGTCGAATGGGATGTCTGTGATAGACCTAAGAAAATAATAATAATAATAATAATAATAATAATAATAATAATAATAATAATAATAATAATAATAATAATAATAATAATAATAATAGCACATGCTGAACAAAAAAGGCATGGCCCCTCCGATCTATTAATTAGAAAGCATGAATATTTTCAATTATATTTTTATATTTAGAGTATAAGTCATTATTACAAAATAGATTTTTTAACAAAGTCATAAATGAAGAAATGAGGTCACTAACAAAAATGTGGAATATATATCGTTTGAGGGCAAACACGAGCCTATGAACCATTAATATGCTAATAGTCTACAGCTCGCCACCAGAGAGAACCTCATTTTTTCTCCGATTGTAGGTTTTTTCACTTCCTCCATCTATCCCATGACACTTTGAGGTTAGTGATCTTAAGTATCTAGAACTTATAAGGAAGTTAAATTCCGTATGCCAATCCCATTCTTGCACAAAGAATGCTTAATCTCAACGTATCCACCTTCTTGAATCATGTAAGCTGAAGACGAAAATACATATAACTTTCTCGAAAGGTTGGCAAATGATGAAACTCTCTGAAGTTAGGAAATCTACCCCGAATCCTTACAATCGTTAATTCCTCTTACTTAAAACTAAAACTGGCTGTTTATAATGAACAAATATACTGAATAATAAGTATATATAGACCATTTTCTATATCAAGTTCATTTACAATTCTTCATCATAAATATTCAGATTTTGTGACAATAGACGAGCACACAACGACAAGCTGTAAGTATATAAGTCAGTGTCTAAGAGTTTGAAAGTTAGTGATAAACGACACCGGTTTCATTACATAGTCAGCAGCACTAGGAAATATCTTCGTTGCCAGCTGATGTCAGAACAAAAAGAAAAAAAAGAAGAAAAATTCGAGCCTGAAGAAAATGTGTGTGGAATTCCTCCAGGTTTATAGGTTGCCATTTGAAATACTTAATGTCTAACATTTCAGGGAATTGATTCTCCGTATTCTTTTTAAATGTTGTTTATGCTATATGATAAATTAATGAGTTTTGTCAGAAAAAGAAAATATTAATGATTTAATCAATAGATATCACAATGGAGAAAATATTCTTGCACCATAATTTATGCAATATCCCAATTATAAGATGTCATATCGAAATTTCCAAATATCCAGAGCAGTAGTGTGTGTAGGTAAAGTGGGTCTAATAAGAATTATGAATTCCTGGAGCTTGCGTAAAATGATAAAAGATGAAATTTGTCACAAATATAATGGTGAGTGTTTGTTCATTCTATGTGGACGTTGGTATTGAAAGCGGAGGAATAATCAGTCTCTCTTTTAAGCTGTAGAATAAATGATTTTAAAAGTAAAGAACACAATCTACTGAAACTGAAGCCTAGTGGACTTTATGAAAGCGTACTTTCAGGCTGATATCTTTATGATGACCTGTTTAGATACGTGATTTTCCTATTAAACATATACAAAATCAGTCTACCGATCTGTGCATTATTCAGTGCATTAGTATAAATTTCAGATTTTGTTACTTCCAAATATGAAAAGTAAAATGTATTGTTGCAGTTAGTTTTTTCATTAAATTTCACTAGCTTGAAATAACGGTAAATTTTATTTTTAAAAAATTTATATAAAAGATGAAACTAATTCTCCCCTTATGTACGGTAATAATTTTGATTAGTGACCGCGCATAGACATAATGACCAGCCCATTTAAAATTTGTTTCCCATACGTCTAGAATTCTCATTACGTATTTTCTGAGAAGTGACGCAAAGCTTGAGAAAATAACGGAGCCCTGGCCCAGAGGAACGATGAATGATATTTAGCGAAAAAAAAAAAATTCTAACACAAAAAATAAAAATATTACTATCTGAACAATGCAAAATCTCCCGTATATATTCCAGGATATTTCTTTTCATAATTAAACAAAAAAAGGATTGTCTCGCGCCCAAGTTAAGTATCGATTATGTAAATCGCATCTGAATATAATTTAATAAAACATTTATTGTCTAACGTCAAAAAAAGCGAATAATGGTAAAATTTTAGGAAATCAAATTTCTAATATTTTAAAGTTTAATCGAAACGACCTTTAACTTCATTGGGCTACAGTATTTATTGATTGTGTTTATATATATTATTTCCAAAAATAATAAATTCCTTCCAGATAGTATGATCAAGTTTTACTTTTTCAAAATTTGCACTATTTTGTATCAGTTTTTTTTTAGAATTTCTCAAAACTGCGATAATAAATTGCTATGGCGTCACCCTGAAATCTGGCTTAGTGCACAATGCTTTCTTTTTAAAAAGGTTAGATTTCTAGTGTGTAAGATAAGGACTTTATTATTATTTATATATGGAAAAGTTTTTAAAAAATTTTCTAGCTTTTCCCGCTAGTTGCTGCTATCACATATATATTCATTATTTCTACTGTCATATAAAATTGTTTCATTAGTTAAATTTACTGGAATCAGCAATTATACAAATCACTAATAAAAACAACCTAAATCTTAGTCTGGGATTGTACCATTTTTACCCGTGTATTTGTAAAATGTTTATGAAGGACCTTGAAATAAATGAACTACTAATTAATTAGTCCCACATGTATATAGTTATTATCTCTCTCTCTCTCTCTCTCTCTCTCTCTCTCATCTCTCTCTCTCTCTCTCTCTTGCTCGATATATTTATATCCTTTTTTTCGTCTTTTCATTAATAATTTCATTTGAGAGGAACATTTTTGTAAATTTTATGGTAATAAGTTGTATATGCCTCTTTGTTTTTCCAAAATATATTGTATTCTGGATGAACCATCTGTTAAACACGTGTGTGATCCTCCAAGGTGTGGCTGCCTAAAAATTCGCTTATCCTGCCCTCAGGCGTTTCCTCGTTTCTGTAGAATGAAATCGACCTTATTGCTAATCTCGTAATGTCAGTACGTTAACTAAAGATTAAAATTTGAGCTTCAAGAAAACAAAGGTTTGGAGCAAACTTCGTTATAGTTTGTACAAAATCTATCATTTCTACAACATTAATTTTAGCGAGGGCCAACTTCACGTTTGTCGCTTTATATTACGTCGGCTTTATGCCAGCGAAGTCCCTTATCCTGAGGCACCTTATATATATAGTATGGTGTACAAAGGGACAAGAGGCCTAATGTTGACCTCGGTGACTTTACTTCTATAGTTTAAAAAGTATTTCAGCGTTAGCACTGCATTCTAAATTAGCCTTTATGCTGGTATACTTGAAGGTTGAAGATCGATTATCTTTCCCTCTATCCGTCAGAATTTAAGTTGATTTGGGATAACAGATGTTGCCTCATTCTGTGTAAGTGAAGTATGCTATATATAGATGTTTTGCGCCTGGGGGAGCAGGGATGAAATTAATATTTTCAACTATTTTGATCACGGTGAGCTATTCTAAATTTATATTTCGTCAATGGCTAAAGCACAGATGTAAGTACAATATGCTTGAACTAATGGAGGTTTTGAAGACGGAAGAACGAGTTTGATGGTATTAGGGTTTACGACTAAAACGTCTACTTGGACTTGTTTTAAAACACAATATGATGAATAAGTAAAAAGAATAAAAAAGTATATATGTTCTTTACGTGATTCACAGACACCTCACATGGGCACACCTGTGCTAGTTAAGGTCCACAACTCAAATCAGTTTTAAAAAAATTCGGAGAAGTCACTTAAGAAACAAACAGATTGCCATTTTTAAGCTGGACATATAAATGCAGTTTACAAAGAGGAAAAAAAAAATATAAAAAAATGCTTTGTCTCTGCTATTCTATCGAATGATGTAATGTTTTTTAACAAAAACATTATTTTTCGTCAAAACACTCGTGTATTGGATAAACCAGTTGAAAACATGCTTTAACAATTTATAATCTAAGATTGTTATGGCTTAGCGGTGGTTTTAAAGATAAAATAGACTCAAACTATCGTCAGAAGTGAGTAAAAACGAGAAAAAGTCGATAACACCAAATGAAAGATACATAAAATACGGAGTGAGAGAGAGAAAAAAATGAGAACGCCAATGCATCTAGTCTTTAATGTTGCCCAACCAACTGTCGCGTCATGTTAGTAGTACTTGTCGCTTACTACAGAGGTCCTGAGTTCCATCCCGATTTGAGGTAAATATTTATTATTAAACATCAGATGTCACTGCCCGTTCCGATTTACACCACATTCAGTCGAATGTGTAATTCAAATACTCACTGTATCATCAGCAACTCTTCAGGAATTTTTTTTTTTTTTTTTTTTTATTATTCAGGGCAGCTTTTTCATTGCCTTCTTGTGCTGGTTGTTAGCGGCCCGTCTTACCAGATAGATTCTCAATTTTATTCCAACATGATACAACAATCATGTTGAATATTTCGCTAGCTTGGGTAAATTGAAAACGATGTAATCGCCTGATTACTTGTGAGTGGGGATATTTGATAATAGTCGGTAGTCCTTCAGTAAAGCATGACATAATCACACGTCTGTAACTTATCGCTTACACGTAACAAAGAGGATTAATTACCGCCAACGGCTTATTAGTAATCTGAAGCAGTGCTCCATACAGTTATCCAGCACTTACCAAATATTCGTTCTCCAGAAGCGGTCGTTCAGTAATCTTCAACTTTGCAATATTTATGCAAAACATTACCGACTATTATAGATGTACACAAAGGTGTTCAACCTTAGGAAACTTCAGGCACTGACTAAATACTTTGGTTCCAACTTTTTCATGTGACATTATCCTCCTGGTTAGTGCTTATGACACGGCAGCACCGTCTTCTCTCACTGAAAAAACCTACTATGAGATTCACAGCCGGTGTCTCTGTGTTTTTCCGGAATGAAATTCTATCAACGCACCTGACAAAGATGACACTTTGTCACAGGGTATCTTACATCCCTACATAATCTTTCTTATTGTATTCTGTATTACGAGAGTTGCACAATTCCGGCGATTATAAGAGTAACACCGACTTCTTGTAGACATCGCCAGCAAAGTCAGAGGAATGTCTGTCGAAGACTTAGTGATGTACCTTATGACGTCATTAATATGCCTCCTTCTCGATGGATAATTGGCTATTCGTGAGAAAGTCTCAACCTCTAGGTCTCTGGAACAATGAAATACAGCCAGTACTCCTTGTTTACGCTTTGTTGTAGTGATGGTAGTAGTAGTAGTAATAGGCTTGGATGTCCGAGCGTATTCCTTACCCCAAAAAAGGGCCCTGTTATTCATTTACCTGTTCAAGCTTACGTAGGGTTTGCCACGGGCCTCCTCACTTCTAAACAATTGTGCAAGTCAAAACACAAAAGCTTTCCTGCAACTAAGGGGAAAATGACTCATCATAGCCGCCATTCTTGAAGCCTTGACAAGGTACGAGTATTTATTCAGAATTTTAGAGACAGCTGTTTGTCGGCATCACCTTGTGGGAGTAGTCGGTACTACGTCATATGTTTATGTCACGTATAACTTTGAACTCATACATTAGAGTATTCCGCCACTGGCTTCGGTTGCTTTATTTTACCCTTATGAATATACTTTTTCCTAATATAAGTAATAAAGAATCCTTCTGAAAATTAGGTAGGAATGTAAAGTATGCTATGACTAAGTATATCTTTGTCAAATTCACCGAAAAAAAAGTTATTCCGAAAAAACACCGGGACAAAGTCTGAATCTCATAGCAGGGTTTGATTCAGATGTGAGATACTTTCTATTCTAATATTTCACACGTTATGACACCTGTTAACTTCCATAATTTTTTTTTTTTCATGCCTATATAAATTAATATATATTTTATACACGCCGTTAGTTTCCCTCACTTAACAAGGATATGGTTGAACGGGCAATATAATGATACTTAAATACAGGGTTTTATTTTCATATGCCGTTGTAAAAGTTTAAGTAACTAAAGCTAAGAATTACCCTATTTGGAGAGAGAGAGAGAGAGAGAGAGAGAGAGAGAGAGAGAGAGAGAGAGAGAGAGAGAAAATGCTATAACGATCAATTCCAGACTCCTCTGAATATAGATTTTTTAGCAGGCAGAATTAAACTTCACAAACACCAAGCTTCCAGACACGCGAATCTGTTCTTATATTTTGAGAAGCTGGCTATTGTTTTGCATTATTTACCTGCTTTGTTCGTGATATTCATTGTCATTAAAAGAGATATATATATATATATATATATATATATATATATATATATATATATATATATATATATATATATATATATATATATATATTATTTCCCTCTGTTAAAAAGGACAATATGAACAGAGAGAGAGAGAGAGAGAGAGAGAGAGAGAGAGAGAGAGAATTATTATTTTGCAGTACCATAGAACAATATCTGCATATTATTCTGTATGTTTCAGCCTTTTCCAAAAACCTATTATGCTCTTACTATGCTGAGCTACTACGCCATTGATACTCCGAAGAGGAAACAGTCGCCAGCGCACCTCAGATATGAACGGGGGCATTACTAAAGGGTGTTTCCAGCGTCTTTACGCGCTCTGGCTGTACCCACATTGCAGCCTTTTATCTCACCTCCGTTACCGCTGCCTTTATTCAATTTTGCTGCCCAGTCCCCCTAACTCATACTTCATAGTGCAACTTGTGAGGCTTTCTCTTAGTTTCACTCAAGATACCTGTACTTAATCATCTATATTTTCTGGCCGTCTTCATCTCAGTGTTCATAAACTCCATCCCTTCTTTTCACTTTCATAAACGCTGAATGACCAAAACTGCCCCAGTATTCTTCCTGCCGCCTTAAATTTTGTGAATCAACCATTTATACATAACTCTACATTTCTCATCTATTGATTTTTGAAGCGCATTGACCACTCGTATGGTTCTTTTGACAAGGGTAAACCTTTAAAGGTTCATTTGAATTCAACGCATAAAATTCAGGGCTGTGAAAGAGAGTTGGTTCACAGATCTCCTTGTCCGCGCCTGCTTGGCTTCCATAAACAATATCCATCTGTTGTCTTTGTTGCTTCACCTATTTTTGGCCGTTCTCTTCTCGTCATACCACGATCTATACACTTGAGTCTATACTACTATTCTTGCAAGTTGTGATTGAACTTCATGGTCGCGTTTTCCCGTCATTACCTTACTCTTCTTCTTGAAATCTTTCACTTGTTTCTACAATATCTATTTAATAGCTCGAGTCAATAGTCAATACATTACTATTTTCAGGCACCTTTCACTCAGTATTCCACACTATTATCAGCTCTCATTTGAAAAAAGAAAAAAGCTACGTTTAACATCCGAAGGAAGAATACATTTGGCTTTTCAAAGGTATTGAAATACAAAAACCTGTGCAGCAAGCAACACATACGACAGTTCAATTTACGAATGTTGGATGGTTAATATCCAGTCCTTTCTTACAACAAAAAAACAGGCAGAAATTATATCTAGAGTATGATTCAGTAGAGCTGCGATACGTACGAGAGACAGAAACGAGATAGATAAAAGAAGGGTCGTTGATTAGAAGGACTACGTAAGTTGCATTTCACTATCGTGGTGTAAATTTTTTTTTTTATCCAACAGAATGATTTGCTATGTTTTTATTGTTACCACGCCTTACATATTTAAATTAATGATAGGTGGATTGAACGGTGACCGTTAGCTAAATAGGGCTACTGTGGAGGAAAGCACAAAAGCAATAATTACTTACATGCTATTATGGTTTTGTTGAACTGTATGCTTTTTTTTTTTTTTTTTTGATAACTGAAGAACTTTCCTTTTGGTACACAAGTAATAGTATTCCTTATTCTACTTTTACGTCCATTCGTAAAATTTCTCTTCTTGAATTTTTGCATAAGACATCAATAACGTATTATAATATATCCAGTAACTACAATATGTTTTAAGAAGTTTGCTATTTATACTATTCCATTTTGCTTACTTCATGTACCTGTGAGATTGGTTTAACTTCGACCCTTGAAGGAATCTTTTTCTTCTGTAACATTTTCTTAAAACATATTGTAGTTAATGGATATATTATAATACGTTATTGATGTCTTATGCAAAAATTCAAGAAGAGAAATTTTACGAATGGACGTAAAAGTAGAATAAGGAATACTATTACTTGTGTGCCAAAAGGTAAGCTCTTCAGTTATTAAAAAAAAAAAAAGAGAGAGAGAAAAAAAAACATACAGTTCAACAAAACCATAATAGCATGTAAGTAATTATTGCTTAAGATCCAGGAATGTGGAGAGAACTTTTAAACCTTCCACAAAGAACATGTATGAGGTCTGCTCTGATACCTGAGCTTTTCTGGTCCTTTTGAGATTTCCCGTTTCAAACTTCCTTCCTTACTTTGTTTTTCTTGCTGCTGCGTTGCTGTGGTAGCTCATTTTCTATTTGTTTTTTTGCTAATTATCTGCTACCTTCCATTTTTGCATCTCATATTATTTTCCTATATCAAAGTCTAAACAAACTACTATATCATTATCTGGGGCTTGTGGACAAGAAATAGAATATACTATTCAAATATGATATACACGTGCATTGTAGTCTTCTTGCCTTATGTAGATCTCATTCCGTTAGCTATATTTGTAAATACCTTTGATTAAGATGAAGCCTTATTAGAATATTTTATGTCCATTAGACATTTAAAACGTCATAGTATACCGTCATTTATACCACAAAATAAACTCTCTTTAAGGCAGTTTTCTAATCGCAGTCTGTATCATTCCTGGATATTGATCATGACTTATTAAAACTTACTATTAGCAAGATTTTAGATCCAGTTAGAATCAATGCAATGATTTCATTACCGTTCTCCACATAGGAAACTGTGAAGCTTAAAGAAATTTACCATAGTTCCTAAATTGCATAAGTACGTTCGAGAATATAGTGACACGGTGCATAAACACATCACTACGGTTAGAGAACCTCAACATCATAACATTCAAAGTGTGGTTACTGTCAAACTCATTCAGTTCCCAGCATGATTAGTGATAGGTAAAAAATAAATAAATACAAAGAATAGTTCACTTTATCTCGTATTATTCCCATGTAGATGTCATATAGCATTCTATCTCAAATATTGACTTCTTGTGTTTATTATTTCTAAGGCCCTATAAGATGGTAGCTACAATAAATAAACATAATTTCTAGCTTTACATAATGTGTGGACACGTCAGCAACTTCTCCCGCTATTAAGTTAATATTCACGAACTTGGGAAATTTGGCGAATCACTTTAGGTCGGTCTTCGTTCCTGGTAATGATATTGCTTATTAGTCGTACGAATTTTACATTAGAATTTTGAGAAATTATTTCGCTCCCCCCAATAGGTACCTACTTTGGGCCATAATGACTTTCTGAAAAACTTTCACCGTTCAGGTTTCAACGTATATTCACGTGATAATATTGCTAATTGGGGATAAGACGGGGAATTGTTCATCCAGGAGAAAGAAAGATTTTAATGGGATCATATATTATTTCTTAATTCATTTTACCGCATTTGGAGTTCTGCAATTTCGTAAACCATATACATTAGTCTGCCATTCCAGCCGTTAAATGAAAGAAACAATGTAGTACAAAGATATATTGACAACAAATAAGACCTAGCAAATTATAATAATTATGTCCAAAGCATTTCCTGGCCCTGAGGCCTTTCAAGGAGCGGGTGTTTAGGAGTGAAATAGATATTAACGATTACTAGGATTAATTAGAGAGAGAGAGAGAGAGAGAGAGAGAGAGAGAGAGAGAAGAGAGAGAGAACTCTCAGAATATATAGAAAGTAACATAAAGTCAATAATAGGATTACAACTATTTAATATTATAACCAGATAATATTGAATATTATAAACAGTAATTTATACATTCTGCAAAATATGCTGCAATACAAAATTGAAAACAAAACTGATCACGCACTAGGATAACATTTAAGAAGACAGTTGATCCAATTAGCGATCACTAGTAACAGATATTTCTGTAAGTCATCCAGGAACAAGCATTTCTAGATAGATTGAATACGGTATTGAATTTTGTAGACCATATATGCAATTAAATCATATTTTAATGTGAAGACCTAAAAATGGTATTAATAATGATCTCACATTATATTACGATGAATTTCATAAGATATAATTTAATATTCATACATTGATGGGCATTTCATTTAATAGAAATGCCATGGTTATTAAGCATTCCAAAATATTAATATTATTTTTACGTGAAAGATCAATTTAATACAT
>NC_061107.1:38664356-38681856 GCF_015104395.2 Macrobrachium nipponense | reverse complement strand
ATTATCCCATTAATTATATATTATAGCTAAAGCAAAGATTTAATTATCTTTCTGTTGAGGTTTGGGTGGAAATCAAATGATGAGGTGTCCGCAACTCAGGACGCATCTTAAAACAATCTCATCGGGTCTTCGCTCTGGCTAGATTATTTCCAAAAAAAAAAAAATAATAAATATAAATCAAAATTATATAGTAATCATGAAAATTATTATTATTATTCGAACAGTCTGAGGTATCCTACCGCAACTGAAATAGACCTTTTTGGGTCACTTTAACAAAATAATGTGAATGTCATGTATTCCAGTGGTCTCAACTGGGGTAGTGAGCAATTATTTATTGTTTTTCTTGTTTCCATACAAGTGCAGATGGGGCTATAGTTGTCACGTTTCAATTGTCTTAGCAAGATTTCTATATACGAAAAGCTATCATTGAAATTTATTTTTTTTTCATGGTTAATAATATAATAATAATAATAATAATAATAATAATAATAATAATAATAATAATAATAATAATAATAATAATAATAATAATAATAATAACACATTCCCCACCAACAGAAAGGCTGCAGAAGGAAGTGTAGGGGCACAAAAGACCAGCTCCTGATAGACAAAATGGTAATGAAGAACAGTAGGAGAAGGAAAAAACCAACCTAAGCATGGCATGGATAGACTATAAGAAAGCCTTCGACATGATACACACATGGCTAATAGAATGCCTGAAATATATGGGGCAGAGGAAAACACCATCAGCCTCCTCAAAAAAAATACATGCGCAACTGGGCAATACAATACTTACCAGCTCTGGAATAAGACTAGCAGAGGTTAATATCAGGAGGAGGATCTTCCAGGGCGACTCACTGTCCCCACTACTCTTCGTAGTAGCCATGATTCCCATGACAAAAGTTACTCAGAAGATGGATGCCGGGTACCAACTCAAGAAAAGAGGCAAACAGAATCAACCATCTGATGTTCATGGACGACATCAAGCTGTATGGTAAGAGCATCAAGGAAATAGATACCCTAATCCAGACTGTAAGGATTGTTTCTGGGGACATCAGATGGAGTTTGGAATAGAAAAATCGCCCTTAGTCAACATACAAAAAGGCAAAGAAAAGTAAAACGAGAGCTGAGGGATAAAAGCTACCAGACGGGAGCAAACTCAAAAAACACCAGAGGAGACAGGATACAAATACCTGGAATAATGGAAGGAGGGATATAAAACACCAAGAGATGAAGGACACGATCAGGAAAGAAATATATGCAGAGACTCAAGGCGATACTCAAGTCAAAACTCAACGCCGGAAATATGATAAAAGCCATAAACACATGGGCAGTGCCAGTAATCAGATACAGCGCAGGAATAGTGGAATGGACGAAGGCAGAACTCCGCCGCATAGATCAGAAAACAGGAAAACATATGACAATACACAAAGCACTACACCCAAGAGCAAATACGGACAGGCTATAAATAACACGAAAGGAAGAAGGGAGAGGACTACTAAGTATAGAGGACTGCGTCAACATCGAGAACAGAGCACTGGGGCAATATCTGAAAACCATGAAGACGAGTGGCTAAAGAGTGCATGGGAAGAAGGACTAATAAAAAGTAGACGAAGACCCAGAAATATAACAGAGACAGGAGAATGACAAAACAGAACAGAGGACTGGCACACAACAAACCAATGCACGGACAATACATGAGACAGACTAAAGAACTAGCCAGCGATGACACATGGCAATGGCTACAGAGGGGAGAGCTAAAGAAGGACTCAAGAATGATAACAGCGGCACAAGATCAGGTCCTAAGAACCAGATATATTCAAAGAACGATAGACGGAAATAACATCTCTCCCATATGTAGAAAGTGCAATACGAAAAATGAAACCATAAACCACAAAGCAAGTGAATGCCCGGCACTTGCACAGAACCAGTACAAAAAGAGGCATGATTCAGTGGGCAAAAGCCCTCCACGGAGCCTGTGCAAGAAACATAAGCTACCTTGCAGTAATTAGTGGTACGAGCACCAACCAGAGGGAGTGATAGAAAATGATCAGGTAAAGATCCTCTGGGACTATGGTATCAGAACGGATAGGGTGATACGTGCAAATAGACCAGACGTGACGTTGATTGACAAAATCAAGAATAAAGTATCACTCATTGATGTCGCAATACCATTGGACACCAGAGTTGAAGAGAAAGAGAGGGAAAAAAAGGATTAGTATCAAGATCTGAAGATAGAAATAAGAAGAATATGGGATATGCCAGTGGAAATCATACCCATAATCATAGGCACGATTCAGAGATCCCTGAAAAGGAATCTAGAAAAACTAGACGCTGAAGTAGCTCCAGGACTCATGCAGAAGAGTGGGATCCTAGAAACGGGAACATAGTAAGAAAAGTGATGGACTCCTAAGTAGGCAGGATGCAACCCGGAACCCGACACTATAAATACCACCCAGTCGGATTAGAGGACTGTGATAGAAAAAAAAAAATAAATAAATAATAATAATAATAATAATAAGCTATGCTCTGTGAAGTACAGAAAAACTATCGAATAATGAGTGAATGATCCCCTGTTCCTAATTTTATACTTTTCTCTCTTCCTATGGCTGGTGGATAATAAAGTGACGTAAGTCGTGGTATTTTCCCCTACATCAAGGCTGTTCCCAGTTTAGAAGGTCCAAGTTCAAAAGTACTCAAATTCAAAGTCTCTTGGACAGCTCGAACCATGAATATATTCTGTGGGAATATATTCATGAAAGTTTTAATTTCTTTTCTTTATTCTACCGGTGGATTACGGTGGAAACGATTTTGAAAAGCAATATCTGGAATCTATTAGGGATGAGTATAAGGATAAACAAGAAAAAAATGCAACAAATTATGTTCAGCGCAATTGAATTTTCTGTATATCGCAATGCTGTATGAAACTCTCAGCCAAGGCCCATGAAACTTTGAGCCACAACCAAGTGGTGGTATGCGTTGTGGAGGGTGGACGGTCAACTGCACAACTTGCAGCTCTTAGCATCAGCAGTTTTTAAGATCTGAGGGCGGACAGAAAAAGTGCGGACGAACAGACAAATAGTCACCTCAATAGTTTTCTGTAAGAGAAAACTAAAACCAGAGTTTAGGCACAGAAATAGATCAGAGCATCCACTTAATAAAGACAGCGCTAAATTCCAGTAATTAAAATAGGAACGAACGTCATGACAAATAAAAACATTTCCAGGTCTACTGATATCCACGTAAATAAACAAATAATGGCAACCAAAAATATTTAATTGAATTTGAGAGACTGGGTAAAATCAAACCAGAAATTTATCACAGAAGCATGATATGGAATGTGTTCCTATTGAATCTGTGTTACAGCCTCAATACTGGCTTTTGCAGCAGGAGAGTTCGAATGAAGTTCAGAAATGTTAAATATTATTGAAAAGAATTACTAGCTTTTAATGTATTATTTCTGAATTTCTGTATATCCATATCTATCACGACTTGAGAATCTTTTCCTTCTTGGACAAATATTCACGACTATAATATTATTGATATTTGAAAGTTAAAGTCAAAAAGTAGTCAACAAAACTAGGAAGTAAAGTTATTGTATAGATATATATATATATATATATATATATATATATATATATATATATATATATATATATATATATATATTATATATATATATATATAAAGTATTATACTTTCAGACCTATAATGCAAAATAATGCAGAACTCTATTGTTAAAACCTCTTTTAAATTAAGTAACGAGGGAGGCAGTGACCTGTCAGTCTACAATAAAAGAACTCAATCCCATCTCTCATGCTGGTTTGAGAATAAAAGAGTGAAAATAAATTTTAGCAGTATTTATGATACAGACATGACAGAGAGAATGACAAATACCTATAACTAACAGTACGAATATACGTCGCAATATATGCAGAGGAAATTGACAATTGTGCAAAATGGGTAAAACATTATCCCTCTTCACGCGATGGACAAAAATTGCGTGGATGATATCTGTAAAATGGCAAAATAAGTACTTAGATTTTAAACCTATATGTAAAACGTCATTCCAATGAGAGCGTGCACTAAGGAAAAATGTATCCATAGAGTCTTAGAAGAGAGATAAGATTCACATTAAATTACTGACAAATGCAAGCAATGAAAATGTAACGAAGTCTACAATCAAAGCCATTGTGTAATCCACGATTAAAGATAAAGCAAAATCAAAGATCAGTCACCTCCTGATATTAAGAGATAAAGGAGCTAAGATGATCAACGCTATGTTATTGAATCTAAGAATCTTTATACTAACAAGTGGCTATACGTACTCTGAAGTTGTAGAATATTCCATCTATTAATAAGTGGAACCTTTCCTAAAATTTTAGTAAACATCGAGTTTTTATTATTACCATTTAAAACATTTTTTTTTTTATAAAACACATCTTGATCTACGACAGAATAACAAAAATAAATTCTGTCAATTCTTCACATAAGCCCCTGCCTAGTATTGTTATCTGAATAAAGAGAGTTGTCTAAAATCTATGAGAAAAAAAAGCTTACATTATATTCTGCGTTCTCATTAAGATAGAAGGGATTTCTTTGAATACTTTCTGCATCAAGAACTGACATATCGATTATACTTCGAAACAAAAGGAATATAAACATGTAACCGAGCGGGGAAGTATGAAAGCGGAAGGGAACACCCACAAAAATAAAATAAAAAGAGACAAATATCTTTACAATGCAAGGAAAGAGATCATGTGAGATGGTTTCCCGTCGTATGTGACGCTGCGCTTTCAAAAGAAAGGAAAAAAAATCTTGTAGTCTGTTAGCCGAGAAAGTATATGACTATACAGTTGGTACAGTTGCATCTGTGACATTTCTAATCTAGTTAGAGATCTCGAATATGAAAGGAACAGCCATCTTGGATGCTCTTTCCGAAGAGAACCAAGATGAAACTGAATATTTACATTATAACATAACATGCTTCTAAATACACACGGAAACAGACAAAACACAATGAAGCGCTCTAACCACACAGTTATCACGAGATCTATAGGCTAACGCAACCTCTCCTACAAATCCCTGTCGCACTCAGGTATTCGTTGTTTTGGAGTCGGAATCAACTCACCTCGACTTTGATAACTACGTATGTGGGTAGAGCGCTTCACTTTACGTCCAAATTTCTTGGTTCTGAAGTTTGCACCCGTGAGCCGACGAAATTATTATCTTTTAAAAAATTCCTCTTCGGTTAACATATTTGAAAATATATTACTTGGATCCAAGGTAGAACGAATTAGGCATTAAAGGGCATTTGTAGCTTAATGCATATATATGAATCACGGTGATGTGATGAGACTCATATATATATATATATATATATATATATATATATATATATATATATATATATATATATATATATATATATATATATATATATATATATATATATATTATATATATATATATATATATATATATCATATATATATATATATATATATATCCACAGGTGAAAAATAAGAGGTGAGGTGTAGGTCCTTACCGGATTCGACTTTATTTCCAAGCCACTGACGAAGGACTGCTACATAGAATCAAAAGTCACAAATATATATACTACAGAGATAGCACTGACTCACATACACACAAATTTTGAGACTGCATCATTTAGCTAAGATTAACAATATATTCTCAAGGGACACTGCCGCAAAACGTACCCACGTAGGAGACAACAAATC
Organism: Macrobrachium nipponense; assembly: GCF_015104395.2. NCBI lineage: Eukaryota > Metazoa > Arthropoda > Malacostraca > Decapoda > Palaemonidae > Macrobrachium > Macrobrachium nipponense. The sequence goes on along the minus strand of NC_061107.1, from coordinate 38,676,115 downwards.
CACACTTGACTGGTGTCAGGGAGGCAGGGTAGCAAATCTCATTAGCACTACTGCGCCCTTACTATGTTTACAGATACAATAATCCTATTTCAACACATCTCTACTGCCTACCTTAAAATTTAAACAATTTACAAATTTCCTTTGATATTAAATTAAAAAGTTTATACATTCTTTGACGGATGTTCATATTATTGTTGTAACTTTCTTTTATAAAGCTAGATTCAATTATATTCCTTTCCATTGCATTATTAGAATGCACAATCTTTTTTGCCCCTTCCCAGTTGATAGCATGATTGTTCTCACTAACATGTAAAAAAAAAAAAAATACCACTATTTCTCTTATGTTGTTCTTTTCTCTTTTCCAGTGTTTTACCTGTTTGACCAATGTAAAAGTTCCCACAAGACTTGTATGGAATTTTATAACACATCCTTTTGCATTGTCAGGGGAGTTCTTAATAAGTACATGTTTCACTGTTCTATTGTTTTTAAAAGCGACATTAACACCAAAATTCTTCAGGAGAGGGGAATATCTTCCATAATATTATTGTAAGGTAGTACAAGCAGATATTTTACATTTATATATTCTCGGCTACATACCCATAATGATCAGAGACATAGATGTCAACACTGACTTTTTAACCCTGATGTTTTGTCCAGAATAAAAATGCACACAGGAAGAAATATTAGTAAGTTTGCTGAAAACACTATATTTAAACCCATTACAATTTCTCCTTACGAGGATATCCAAAAATGGTAGGCATCCACCATTTTTCATTTCCATAGTAAATTTAGTCGATGGTACTAATTGATTTAACCTGGCAAGAAAGTTACTTCCATCTTCGTTCTCTGGCCATAGAGAAATTATGTCGTCAGCATATCTGAACGAAACTGTATTGCATGCAAATAGGTTGTTTAATATTTTCTTTAAAAAAAAATTCCATATATAAGTTACTTAGAACTTGGGACAGAGGGTTTCCCATTGACATACCAAAATTTTGAGAGTAAAAGTTTCCATGAAATTCAAATTTACATTCTTTCACACATAATTTAATCAGTTCAATTTACGTGCTTTTAGAAAATGGGATTTCCAACTGTGTGTTTTCTCAGGATTCAGATAGAATCTCCAGTAAATCATCAATTGGTAATCTTGTGAATAGTGATACAACGTCAAAGCTCACAAGCTTTATTTATCAAGTCCACATTATCCTTGATATTGGCATTGAGATGGTACCGACCAAATGGGTTAAGGATTTCAACTAAGTGCTTCGCCAGTTTGTAAGATGCGGAACCAACTGAGCTAAAACTTGTTTTGTGTGTTTTATTGTATCATACATACATGGTAGCATGGAGAGGTCACACACAACTTCTTTATAAGGCTTTTGTTACCTTTTAACAGACTTTTCATATTCGTATTGAAAGGAACTTCCAGGACAATACTAAAGGATGTGTATATAAAATTCCTTGTAAGTCTTGTGGCAAATTTTACATTGGTCAAATGGGTAAAGCACTGGAAAAGAGAATAGAACAACATAAAAAATGTGTGAGATATGCACCGAGAAATAGCAGTATTTTTGTATGTGTTAGTGACAACAATCATGCTATTAACTGGGAAGGGGCAAAAAGGATTGTGTATTCTAATAACGAAATGAAAAGGAATTTCCTTTTATCGAGCTTTATAAAAGAAAGTTACAACCATAATATGAACATCAGTCAGAAATGTATAAACTTGATCATTTAATATCAAAAGAAATTTGTAAATTGTTTAAATTTTAAGGTAGGCAGTAGAGATGTATGGAAATAGGATTAATATATCTGTAATGTCCCTTGAGAATATTGTGAATTTTAGCCAAATGAGTATTAGCACCTGCCTGTGGGTGATCTACAGTCTCAAACGGTTGTGTGTATGTCCGCCATTACTGTTTCTGTAGTATATATATTTGTGACTTTTAACACTATGCATCAGTCCTTCGCAAATGGCTTGGAAAGCCTCTTATCTTTTACCTGTGGATATGTGATAAATGAATCACGTGCTAAAGTGATTATATTCTTTATATATATATATATATATATATATATATATATATATATATATATATATATATATATATATTATATATATATATATATATATAGTATATATATATATATAGATATATATATATATATATATATATATATATATATATTATATATATATACTATATATATATATATACTATATATATATATATATATATTCTATATATATATATATATATAGGTATATATATATACATATATATATATATATATATATATATATATATATATATATATATATATATATATATATATGTATATATATCTATGTATATATCTATACCTATATATATATATATCTATATATATACTATATAATATATATATATATATATATATATATATATACTATTATATATATATATCCATCACATAAGATTCCCCAACTCATTTCTTCCTTAGCACTATTTTCTAAGCAAAATTATATATATATATATATATAATATATATATATATATATATAATATATATATATATATATATATACTATATATATATATATATATATATATATAATTTTGTTTAGCAAATAGTGCTAAGAGAAATGAGTTGGGTAACTTATGTGATGGATATATATATATATATATATATATATATATATATATATATATATATATATATATATATATATATATATATATATATATATATTGTATATATATATCATAATATATATATATATATATATATATATATATATATATATATACATATATACTAAATATGCTATGTATATATATATATATACTATATATATACTATATATATATATATCTATATATATATATATATATATATATATATATCTATATATCTATATATGTATATATATATATATATATATATATATATATATATATATATATATATATATATATATATATATATATATCCATCACTAAGATTCCCCAACTCATTTCTCTAAGCACTATTTGCCATCGAAATTGATTTTAGTATTTTTAACATATATGAAATAAATTAGCCCGCGGTTGTTGTAGTAGTAAATCTTGCATGACCTTAATAAGCATTTACTTGGTAAATTGTACATGAGTGATGAGTGATACTAATGAGTGTCTCGGCGTTGTACCGAACAGTTATTACCAAATAATAACTGAATACTGATCATATTGTTGAGAAAATATTATAAGGATATTGTTAAAAAATAAGTGTGAATATATTTACGAGGGAGCAAAATATTTGGAAAGCTGTAATCTAGATACCCTTACTTAGATATAGACTTTCATGGCATTACTGCAATTTGAAATATAGTTCAACGGGGTTTCTCGTCTTGCAAAGGAACGGAATTCAAGAGAAGCCAGTCGCATTTAAGGAACTTGATGGTTAAGAATATATTTACTTTCATTAGTTTCACTGTTAATTTTTTTAGTTGTTCTTTGCGAACATAGATTTCTGACCTAGATTAGTTACGTTTTGTGAACAGTTGTTTTTGAGAAAGGAAAAAAAGAAATGTTATTTTCGACATTTTCATATTCCTGAATTCAAATAAACGATATCCAACGGCGTCCCTCGTGGGTAATCCTTTCAACCTCAATAAGTTAACGATGCTAATTAAGTTCGTATAGGAGTAATTGTTTATCAACGTATCGTTTTTAAAACATTGAAAACGATATGTTGCATGGGCGCTAAAATTATGCAAATCTATGGCTACATGGTACCATCATGCTGGAATAGTTTGTCTGGACACAAAAATTTATGGTAAGATTCCAGTTTATTTACCTGCACATTTTATTTATTATTACTTTTGCAGTCAATATTGTTTGGTCGACTTGTTTTCCTGTTACAGTCACTTGACTCCTTCTTTTACGTAGTATACAAATCATCATTATTCACGAAGTCAATGATTCCTACGCCCATGATAAGAAGGAAAACTAAAAAGGTAAAAAAGTTATACCTCACTTGTTTGTCTCTCTCTCTCTCTCTCTCTCTCTCTCTCTCTCTCTCTATTTTTTTTTTTTATTATTAATTCTAACATACACATTTGAACATTTTCCCTTCGTTATCCTTTGGAGCGTGATTATCTGTTGGTTTGGAACACCAAGTAAAGGCCGATGTACATGTATTTGATTTCGACCGAGTCTTTATCAATTTTCTTTCTGTGCTTCATAGTATAATATATCCTTAATCTTCAATATCTCATTTTTCTTTTTGCCTTGGTAAAATAGGCAACACATCCAATCGTTCTTTTTACTTAAGAAAAAATCGAAAGATAAGGACAACTAAAATAATAAAAATAATGATAATAAACATGATGGACGTGATTTGAAGTCAAGACAAATTAAACTGGAAAAATGTACTCGCTAAAATACAAGAATACAAAGAGAGAGAGAGAGAGAGAGAGAGAGAGAGAGAGAGAGAGAGAGAGAGAGAGAGAGAGAGCAGGCAAGTACTCAATTACCTATATATTATATCAGTTAGTTTCATCAGAATCTGAGGAAACATATTTCAAAGAAAAGAGATCTAATGGTAGCAGCAGAAAAAATAAACTGAGTCTTTGACACTTTCAGACTTTTTTCGTTGACAAAAATATGAATTAGAAAACTGCTTTAATAATGCAGCCCATAAATACCTACTAAAAATATATTAACAAGAATCTAAAGACCATTTGATTGACGTTCTGGAAGTATTATTTTCGAAACTTCTCTGCCTTTTCTCGGAACTTTTGTAGCCAAGAAAACCTCAAAAATGTTTCATTCCCTTTAATGCTTATTTTAATTCAGACCATAAAACTTCGTCTTTCCATTTTTACAATACGAAAGAGTCACACAAAGATAAATCATGATATCGAATGACAACCAGATATGGCCCTGCACTTCGCGCTATGTGGTGGTAAGAATAACCAACCTTAAAGATGCCTTGCTTACCCGAGAGAGAGAGGCAATGCATTTTGCGTCTGTTCCGCCTTCCACCAGGACCAGGCAGTGAAATACCCGAACTGCCAATCCAGTATGCAAGAAGTTTCTTTGCTTGATTATTTTCTTTAGACAGTAGATCATATACTGTTTCAATATGTCATTTTCAACATTTCATTTGTTCTCATTCTTCTATTAGTTTAGATAGCAGACTAATTGCAGAGCACAATTTGTTTTTCGCATTTTTAACATTTATTGTCTGCACCATCTTATATTTGATTAAATGGCAGGTTTGAATGTGTTTGATTATTTTCTTTAATGTACAGAACAAGAATTATTTCACAATCTCGTACATAAGTTTTTTATGTCTATTCTTTTATTTGTTTAAATGTCAGGCGTTCATGTGTCTGCTTATTGTTTTCCTTGCATGAACATACTGTTTCATATTTATTTAATTTTACCACTTCTTTATACTCATTATTCTATTTGTTTAGCTAACAGCCTTCGAATTTGAAAACTACAATAATAAGTAACTTAAAACTACGTCAGTTAAAGCATTTAGTCAAATACCTTTTGAACACATCTCTTCACGGCAGTAATTTTCATCCGATATGAATTCATCAAAAGCAGTTATATCAGTCTTGGCTATTTTATGGTCTGGCCTAAGGGCAAACGGTAAGCCTAGATTTAAGACTAAATGTTGGTTTACAGTGAGGGGGGTTTGTTGGATAATTTTAAAACTTTATCTTGTTGCTCAAGAGTATTCCTGTCGCTATTGTTCATTAATTAATTTAACTTACTGAAATCTGTTGGAATAGGTTGCGCTATTATAGGCAGCAATGTCGACATAAAATGAAATCAGATACCTGTATATGTGATCCGCTGCGAAGAGACGAGGATTAGACTGGGTTTCACACATCACTCTGCGCAGTATAAAGATGTCATGTTTCGTGTTTGTAATTCTTTCCCCAGGAAAATCTTGTGTGAGAGTGGGAAGGGGTCCGATTGCAGAGTCCATCTCCCGAATCCGTAAATTTTTGGAAGTACTTGAACCTTGAGGCATTCTTCTAAATATATTTTTTTATTTTCCAGCCTGGAATCTTCTTGAGCAACAAGATAAACTTGTAAATTGATCTAACACCCCCTTACTGTATATCAATACTCAGTCTTCAATCTATGCTTATCCTTTGCTCTTATGCAAGACCGTAAAAATAACTTATACTTTTTTTTATAGTTGTTTTTGATACATTCATATCGGGTAAAAATTACAGCGGCAAAGAGATATCTTTAAAAGGTATTTTTCTAAATGCTTTAACTCACTTAAATAAAAAATACCCTGTTCCCAGTAGATTTGTGATAGCTATCGGCTCACTAAAAAAGTTAGATATTGTAATAAATAGATCCGACAAAGACGGCAAAATTGTAATCATGGACAAAGACTTCCACCTCGACAAAAATCAACCAACTTCTTAGTAACACAAACACTTACGACAAATTGACGAAAAATTCCTTCCAAAACGTCCCCACAAAATAGTTAAGGAAACTAAGATTAACTGACCAAGACAAAAAAAACATTGACCTATTGGAGAAATTTAAAGTCATTAGCCCCAAACTGCTTTAATTTTATTACCTTCGCGAAACTCACAAAGACAATCTTTCATTTAGACCCATCGTCACATGTGCCGGCAAATTTAGTCACATTAAACAATTGGAAGATTTTTGTCACAAATTCAGAGAGGTAAGTGTACCACTTGAAACGTTTAAGCCTTGATGTAGATTGCCTATTCACAAAAGTACCAGTATAGGATGTTCTACAGTTTTTGAGGGAAAAAGTAGCCCTCTAATGAGATAATTTCCCAATGTCCCTTGCCAAAACAATAAAGTTAACTGAATTATATTTATCTAATAACGCATCATCATATGGCAAGTCATTCCAAAAGCAAACATTCGCACGTAGCATGGGTAGGCCTTTAGGGTCCTGTTTTAGCCAATCTTTACATGGAATTAATGCAATAAAACCCAAAGACTTGTGGTGGATAGGATATGTCAATGATATTCTAACATTTTTGGAATAATAGGTGAGCAATTTCACGAATTCGTTTCAAAATTAATGTTTTAGTGCCCAGCATAAAATATAAAGATAAATGTTTTAGTAATTAGAGACATGAAAGGATACAAATTTACCATACACAGAAAGCCAACATTCTCCCTTTCATACATTCACTACTTTAGTTATCATGATATTTCTATCAAGATAGGCGTAGCCATCAACCTATTCTTAAGAGCCTTACAAATTCGTTCCCCATATTTCGTGGAAAAATAATTTGAACTAATTCGTAAGCAGGTTTTGTCTTTAAAGTATCCTGACCATATAATTGAGAAAGCAATTCATAAAGCAAACATAATTTCTACCGACCCCCAGAAGACAAGACAAGATAGAAAACCAATGATAAAATGAAAATCCCATACCTGGAAAGGATTAAGACGGTGACACAGACTCTCGGATAAGTTAACTCTTTTGCCTCTACCTAGGCAAATCCCTGAGTAATGTCCAACAAAAGCCAGTCACCCAAAGACACAGGAGTATACGAATTTTACATCGGTTTTACAGGAAAAAACACTTCTTCAAAGATTAATATAACATAAACGGTCAGTTAGGCATGGACAGCAGAGCTCAGCTATTTTTACAATATAGTAAATAACCATAATCACATAATAACTGGAATTTGTCATGTATATTACAGCAGAAATGTCGATACAAAGCCAGATGATAAAGTCACCTTTGATTAAACAAAGAAAGGTAATGAACATCTCAAGGGGCACCTGGTATTCAGATATCATAGATAAAATCTTTCTTCAACCAACGCTTGAGAAGATTAAAGAGAAACTATCAACTGGGGTGACCTATATATATATTATATATATATAAATAAATATATATATATATATATATATATATATATATATATATATATATATATATATATATATCTAACATATATATATAGGTAGGGAAGCTACCAATGATTCTAGGATTCAAACAAATGAATCTGGCATCAACTGCTAGATAATGGTGGTTTAAAATTTTCTTAAGTGAGGTATTTTAACAAAATCTTAGTTTTTGTGCTAAATGGACTGCACTAGTGGATGAAAAAGTTATTGATGGTATTTTTGACGTATTTAAAAAAAAATATGCCTGATGGTAACAATTGCCATGTGGAGGAGTGTTGATAACGAATTTGATTTAAAATCATAAAAACAAAAACTGTAGAAATTCAAGCCAAGGCCAGTAAAAAGTAGGTTTCCTGTAGATTCCTATGTTAAAACTGTTATCTTTACGAACTACTATTGTGTCTAAAAAGGCTAATTGTCCATATTTTCTTCTAATTCACAGGTATTCTTACTTGTTTGGTAGTGACAATTTTGTAATGATGATTTGCTTGTTAATGGCTTTGATCTTTGTTCTGTGAAAATTTCTTGTTTATGTTTCTATTTATTTATTTTACTTTGTACCCCGAAGAAGTGTACGCATACACGAAAGCGCTTGGTACCTGTCTTTAATTTTTTCTCCTTTCATGTAGCTATTTACGTATATATATATATATATATATATATATATATATATATATATATATATATATATATATATATTGCTCAATATTTTGACTCTTACAACTACTATATAAGATTTCTTAATTACTTATGTAATGTAATGCAACTACGTTAAAGCTTTCTAGTATGCACATAAAATGACAAAAAAGCACAATATCATTAGATTCCCTTTACGAAGAGGCACATAAAACCAAATCCTCTCTCGAAAGCAAAGAAAAATGCACTAATGAAGTAGCCAAGAACTATTGCTAATTATCTCTAACTGTAAGTTGGCTGCGCTGAACAAGTAAGAGCCTTTGCATGAGTTTCTAACTATTTATTCAACCCCAGATATTTTCAGAGATAGCTGGTATGTACACAACATTTTACCAGTAAATTGGTCTTCCCCTCATAATTGAGTCAGTATTTATCCACGCAAGAACTGAATTGAGGTTATGTAAAGGTATCTCATTTCGTGATCACGAGATATATTTTTCAGTTCCATAATGTTCGCTTGGAAATGTATATTTTGACGAGGGAGGGTAACATTTAATATAATTATGATCAAAACCAAGTGATATATTACTACAAAGTAAAAGCAATCAAAAGTCATGATTTTCACACGTACAGATAAAAACAAAAACATGTTGGCTAAATCTTTCTAACGTAAGATTTCTATCGACATTTAGAATTTGTAACATATAAAATAATTTTTTCTGTACCTAAAAAAAATAATAAATTACGATACCATTGCATATGTAAACTATCGTAAAACTGATGCATAAGCCAATAACTTTTAATTCATGTTATATGGTTAATATTAAAGTAAAGCTAACTTTTAAAAGAACTCTTAGTCGCACCAACACTTCATAATCAATATATCTATGTTGTGAGGATGAGCAACAGAAGAGAGAGAGAGAGAGAGAGAGAGAGAGAGAGAGAGAGAGAGAGAGAGAGGGAGATGTCACACTCTCGGTATGTTCTCATTTTCAAAGCATATCTGAATGAGAAATTCAACACTGACACCTCGAGATTAATACTCTTATCTTTGTTCCTTTTAGTTCTAATCCTTTGATTCATTAGATTGACATTCAATTATTTTTTACTTCTATCGTCCTTTTGCGTGTCCCGATCACTTCATAATATTACCACATATTGCAAGCGCTACATCTCGTTACAAACAAAATAAAAGTATTAATACTTTTATTTAGGAAAAATATGTATATATATATCAGTGTTATGACCCTTGTTGGGCCGGGGTGCAAGTTCTTTTGCACAAGAATAGAGAGGACAGTGATCTTACCAAGTATCCAGATAAATTCAGTCAGTGGAGACAAAACAAACAAAGGAAAACTCAACAACATTTATTAACAATCAAACCGCAAAAAAATTTAAAGTCAGCCTTGTGACTATACAGGACACAGCTTAGTCCTTACTACTCCCGTAGGAGTTCCTAAACACTAATATTAAACCCTAGCAGAGAAATATTGAGAAATATACTGCATAAATTAGCAAATGGGCCCAACACCAACATAATATAAACCAATACCTATAACTAAACAGAGAGAAAGAAGTATGACCAACAGGGGGGGGAAAACTTAATTCTCCTACCTACCTTATATAAACTAAATCTTAAATATAAAAAAATACAAATATATTAATAGATATATAATACCCACAAGAAATAACGAAAATTACAGCATCACTCGTGACAAGATATACAAAAATACTGGTCATATATATATATAAATACAAAAGCGGCAAAAAGAAATGCCAACAGTCTCGAACGACTCACTATACGAAAGTAAATAACAAAAATAATACTCGGGAAGAGCTCCTCACACTGATAAGGGCTGAATGGATGCACAAACGAGTCAGGCTAACAGTCGCCTTGCTGAAAGCAGCCGAAAATACAGGGAGCCGTGTCTCTTACATCCCTGAATGCCACGTATCAGGCCAATACTCCGCTATCTGAAGGGCGTGCAGCTACACAGGTCACCAATACCATGGAAAGGAGTCTGTCGTGTCTCCCGACCAAAAACACAAGGGAAATTCCCTACCTGGTAGCAACCGCCCTACTTGCACCTTCACGGGCCTCAAAGCCCCCACCGCTGCAGCTCAGAAGGACGTCGTAGGCAAACACAGTGATGTCCCTCCCACGTCCACTCTGTCGGGATCCAGCGCCGATATCAGAGCCCGCAGGGAAGTACACACAGTAAGGGGGAAAGTCACCGCAGATGGCAGAAATGCCCCTGCGCCTTCAATACTGACGACGTTGAATCCTTCGAAGGGCGATTAGGAAAAAAATATGCCCAGCTGCAACAACCATGCGGGAGAATAGCGAGCCGAACTGTTGTCGGGAAAAAGTCGCGCCCCTCCAATATCCTCCCTGGTGTCCTTTTCACCAACCACTCAAAAGATAAACGAAACAAAAAACTAGCATTAATAAGATGCTCACAAACATTTAACAAGGGGAGGAGGTTTAACAAGCATTTCGCTTGGCGCTCAGCCGAGACAAGTAAAGCTTAAACTAAAACCTTAAAAACTAATTTCCTTACGCTAATTTTTATATACAACAAAATATAACAAAAAGCAGTAACAAGGCTGAGATAAAAATGAAGCAAAAGCAATGCCAATTACGTTAATACATGATAATCAGAATAACGATAGATTTAATCAAAAATGTTCTGCCCATAAATGGTAAAATATTGTGTCAAACTTATGGTCCTTCTTCTTCTGATTCTCTTCTACAAAGGATCGTATTGAAAGCAATTAATCAGCTAAATAACCCTGTCCATAAGATCTAGCTAGATTTACTCTCTATTCGGGTCAAAGTTTGCTTTTATAGAGACAAAAAGAATCATAGTCCTACCGATATTACGTGAGGACCACTCTTCCTCTCAAAGGGGGAGATGCCAATCACCAGGGCACATAGGGCTACAATTACTTTGTAGAAGGCCGGTACGTCAGAAAGTTCACGTGATGACTTGATAAATCTTTGTTTTTTTTCGTAAGAGATGAATCTTTGTTTCTCAGGTCAAGACCTAAGATTTTACCTTCTCATCTTTGTTGGGTTTTGTCTCTTGACATATGCGATCGACACCAAAAACTAACACACGTGCGCGGACACACACACACACACACACACGCACACACCACGACACACGCACACACACACACACATATATATATATATATATATATATATATATATATATA
>NC_061107.1:38656856-38661856 GCF_015104395.2 Macrobrachium nipponense | reverse complement strand
TATATATATATATATACATATCCCACTAAATCCCAGATGTCATTTGAGGTCCTTTACATGGATTAACTAAAAAATGTCGGTTAGATCATATTTTTGTGACGTGTTTTTTGAGGATCACAGTTACATTTACCATTGAAAATAATTTAAAACCCATCTAGGGCCTTTTTAAATTCATATTACTTGTTTAAACCTACCCCATTCCTGAATTGGGCACAAAACTTTAAAGGTTATTTTTGTGTTATGTAATTCATACTTTTGTTTTATTTCGCTTGGATGTTTTTTAAGTGCTCTTCCAGAAAATTTACTATCATTCAAAGATTCATAAGGAGACTGTTGTTGGAAGTTTACGAGTGAAGAGAGCAAAGAAAATGGCAGATAGCTCAACTTGAGATAAGGATTGCAAAATTCGATAGTATTTCCAGATTTCTATTCGGGAAACTAGAGTTAAATTTACGTCGTAATTATTTTAAGCTGTTTTGAGTAGTAAAGAGCCAAATGTGCAAAGGGTCCCTACAAAAGTCGATGAGAGTTGTCTACACAAAACGATAAAAGAAAATAGGAACAATTAACGTGGTCGAGTCAAAATAGTTGCTAAATGAAAAAACTATGATGAGTCAGAAACTTGGAACCCGATATAAGTTGCAGAAGTTGATGATGAAACTGATGGGAAAAGGTTAAGAAAATCTTAACTGCAACTAGAAATAGTTATATTTGGTATGGACAATATATGAAAAAAAAAAATAAATATGATATATATATAATATATATATATATATATATATATATATATTATATATATATATATATATATATATATATATATATATATATATATATAGACTGAAATAATGGGTGTGAATTCAGGTAGGTAAAGTCTAGGCTGTCAAAGCCTCGAAATCATGATTTTCGAGGAGCAATGAAAAATGTTTTTGTGATTGAAATGCGGCAAATGAAAATAAAAAAGAATTCCGTCGCCTCATTATTCACTTAGAGACTGTTATCTAATGGAGATTTTGGCCTAATGTTATTGTGTTAAGATAGCCATCTGAATTCAATTTAGCTATGATGGTAATATGAATCTGTACCACTGAAATTAAACTAGGAATGCGGACGAAAGATCCGAAAAAAATTCCCCCCTCGCTGGATGGGCACAAATTTCATTCGGTTAATTAAGTAAAATTATGCCATGCTCATAATAGCATTGCAGATTAAAGGCGACCAAATTATGCTGTATTAAACTGTATCAATAATGAATAATTTTTTTATTATAAATCTGACGTTTGCTCGAACGGTAATGGATTTCATGGTCATAGATTAAAAGAAAATTACAGCCCATCATTTAAACTTGATTACATTTTTTCATCACTTCTATCAATCAAGTATAGGGAAAATGAATATTGTAATTTTAAAGTAAAGCTGAGGAATTCTTGTCACCAATTACATAAACATAAATTAATAATGTTATTGGCGGTGTTAATTTATCAATTGTGATGATTATTTTTTTAGCTTGATTTAAAATCACTACAGAATTAAATTTTGCCTAGAGTAAACATGGGAACTTCATCTACAACAACATCCCCTTCTCGATTTGATTTAACTGATCAAGTGCTATATTACACTCTTCGCTAAAGTTATACATTAATGACATTCATGGGTTTATGTTAAGTAATTCTATATCAATTATTGTCACTCGCCAAGTAGCACAAATGCAGGAAATTTTCTCTGGAATTAGGATGAGGTATTCATAGAAAACATGATTATATATAATATATATATATATATATATATATATATATATATATATATATATATATATATATATATATATATATATATATATCATCATCATCATCATCATCATCATCATCATCATGTTTTCTATGCATGCCTCATCCTAATCCGAGGAAGAACATTTCCTGCATTTGTGTGTTACTTGGCGAGAGACAATAATTGTATATAGAATTACTTAATATTAAACAAATGAATGTCATTAATGTATAACTTAAGGGAAGAAGTGTAATATAGCACTTGATCAGTTGAATCAAATCGAGGAAGGGAAGTTGTTGTAGATGAAGATACCATGTTTACTCTAGGCAAAATTGAATTTTCTAGTGATTTTAAATCGAGCCCCCCCAAAAAATAATCACCACCATTGTTAACACACATGCAAGAAATGTTCTCTGGAATTAGGATGAGGTATGAAGAGAAAACTTGAATAATAAAACACATTATATATACATATAGTATATATATATATATATATATATATATATATATATATATATATATATATATATATATATATATATATTATATATATATATAATATATATTATATATATATATATATATATATATATATATATAATAAGCTACAAATTTTCATTAATATTTAATACGCTCCACCTGAAATAATATATTTTTTCATATATATTGACCGAAGACAATTTCTTAGTTGATGATATTTTCGTGCTCCTGTGGATTCGAACCTGCAGTCAAACAAAGGAGAAATGAGGGCAGCAGTGACATTATCCACGCGGCATCCACGGGAGGACGAAATTATTATCAACAAGAAAATTCCCCTTCGCATGTATATGAATCACGGTGATGATAGAATTTATATATATATATATATATATATATATATATATATATATATATATATATATATATATATATATATATGTGTGTGTGTATGTGTGTCTATACATATATATATATATATATATATATATATATATATATATATATATATATATATATATATATATATAAATTCCTATCACATCACCGTGATTCATATACATGCGTAAGCTACAATTGTTCTTTACTATCCAATTTGCTCTGCCTCGAAATCAATATATTTTCATATATGTTAACAATGGGAATTTTTTAGTTGATAATAATTTCGTCCTCCCGTGGATGCCAAGAGGATAATGTCACTGCAGTCCTGATTTCTCCTCTGTTGACTGCTGGTTCGAATCCACAGGAGAGACGAAAATATCATCAACCTTAGAAATTCCCCTTCGGTTTAATAATATTAAATGAAAATAATTAATTCAGAGGGTAGAGCAAATTAGATATTAAAGGATTTTTGTAGTTTTATATATATATATATATATATATATATATATATATCTTATATATATATATATATATATATTTATATATATGGTTATATATATATACTATATATATACATGTAGTATATTATATTCAAGTTTTCTATGCATACCTCATCCTAATTCCCGAAAACATTTCTTGTATGTGTGTGTTGTTTGGCGAGTGAAAATAATTGCAAATCTAATTACTCAACATTAATTGATTGATTGGTTGGCTCTTACTGACGTCGCAACGACGAGGTTATTGACGCCGTACTCAACATTAAACTAATGAATGCCATTAATGTATAACTTTAGCGAAGAATGGTGTATATATCATTGAGCAGCAAAAACTTATCGAGAAAGGAATGCTGCTGTAGATGAAGTTGATATTTTTTACTCTAGGTGAAATTTGCTTTTCCTGTGATTTCAATCAAGCCAGAAAATTAATCATCACTATTGCTTGAATACCACTAGCAATAGTTTGTATATTATTACCAAAATGATTTACGGGATACTAAATTTCCAAATGGAAACCACATTCACAGTCCCGTATATATATGAATACTTCCTACCATTTTTTCGTTAACCTCCAGAAATGCAATTGCTAGAGGAAAAAAGCTAACAAATGTTAAATCCTTTGCGTTTGTAGGTGGCAGATCCTAAATACGAAAATCTAATGCTTATAAAAATTACATGCATCGACTGAGAGATACAATTAAACTTATATAAACCGTGTATCATTATTCTCTCTCTCTCTCTCCACAGTTTGGTGAATTCAGCTAGAGCTCCAAATCAAATATCTACGCACATTTTTCATAAAAGGTAATTTGATATTTTAAAAAAAGGTCATGTGCAACCTAGAAAGCTTGTCAAATTTGCTACAAGTATCACGATTAAAAATCAAATTATTTCTACCATCATTTTCTCACTACCAGTAGTATAGCAAATATAATAGACACGGGAATTTAATCTGTTATAGAAGATGGCTTTAGAGCAAAGAACACAATCATCCGTGCAATCATTTGTTTATGCCTCCAAATATGTACGCGTGTATAAAGTCCTTAGTTGGGCAGTATCACGTCATAAATAGTTTGCTACATTCGCAACTATAATCTTTGTTTTCATATACCGATCAAGTTTTTCCATTTACGTGTTTATTCAATGATATATGATTTTCTGTCATATACTATACATTGTATTGGACTAAAGAAATAATTTTTTGTAAATTTGATCTACCGAAAAAGATTAAAGATACTCGCTCATAACTACACACACACACACACACACACACACACACACACACACACACACATATATATATATATATATATATATATATATATATATATATATATGTAGTTGTGTTATGAGCGAGTATCTTTAATCTTTATCGGTAGATCAAATTTACAAAAATTACTTCTTTAGTCCAATACAATGTATAGTATATATGATGGAAAATCATATATATATATATATTATATATATATATATATATATATATATATATATATATATATGGAATACAAAATAGTACTTAATTAAATGGAAAGCTTTATATGACACAAATGGCCGAGAAGAGGTTTACGACAGCTATGAGAGAGAGAAACAAAATGTTGAGACTACATATTGGTGAGAACGGTGGTCGGAGCAGGGCAATTCTGAGTATTTACGATGAAACAAAGATCGTTTTGGGGGGGGCCATTATTTGCCTGAGAGTAACGAGTTTGGTCAATTACAAGGCCTGAGATTTTTTTGTAGATTGAGTGATGAAGGCTCTTTGATAAATACATGTCTTCTGTTAGGCGTAATGTAATTGGAAAGATGACACAAATATATATTAAATTAATAATAGTTGCCTACAGAATAAGAAAAAACTCTAAAGAAAAAGTTAAAAGT
>NC_061107.1:38644356-38651856 GCF_015104395.2 Macrobrachium nipponense | reverse complement strand
TTGTTGACTAAGAATTGGCATTTAGCTGTACAACAGACCAATATTAGATCTGGCATCACCACGGGATTGTCATTAAATATGTATCTCATAGATAAATTGATTTTTCAGATGATGCGGAAGGCCATAAAATGTTTGTTTTCTCTCTTTCTGAAGAGTCATCTCCTTAAGGTAAGATATTTTACTAGGTAACATCACACTTTTTTTTATAGAAATCAGAACCAGATTAATGTTATCTTTTAATTGTATTGCGAAATGCATCATCAGAATTAAGTAAAAGGAGACCACTAGTTTTATTACATGGGATATGCTTCAAAGCTGTAATGAAACTCATATTTATGAAAATAAGTAATCAATGAAGCTAGCAGAAAAACAATTCAACATTCTTAACAAATCGCACGGGAAAGTAGAAAATTCACCAAAGCTAAGCAAAAGGAAATGAAAATATTATCATAACGCGACCACTGAAGATTTATATTGCAGGTACATTTAAACTCAGATTTTATGAAAGAAAATCAATGGTTCAAAGGGGACAGTGTTTATGGCTGCATATCATAATTTTCACAGACATAAGCTAGCGTACATGACGAATGACCACCCAAAAAACCTCATGAGCCAGCTTGTTTTTGTTTAGTTTCGGCCATACCTCTAGCATTTCCTATGCATTTTTAATAAGTGGAAGCTGTCTGTCGTAGATGCTGCATTATTTCTATAAGAGAGCCCTTCACAGTCTGGGAGTAATTAGTCATGTGCTGAATAATTTGCTGGTTTTCACTCATCTTACAAAATGATTTATTTTACCTTCAGAAGATAGGGGAAATGAGAGAGAGAGAGAGAGAGAGAGAGAGAGAGAGAGAGAGAGAGAGAGAGGGTGGGGGTGGGGAACTAACCTTACTATTATGCCAAGACAGTAACTGTATCTGCAGAAAAAGAGAGTGAGTCTAACAAAGTAATGGTATCACTTTTTACTCTGCCATATGCTTCCCGATATGAATGCGGACTACAAAGGATTTTTCCCATGACACTCATACTTCTGAAATATCTGTTCTTACTGAACAACAATATTTGACAAGTCTGCCTTGCACCTAATTTTGTAAGTAATTTTACAACTAACAATGCTTTCTTCATCCGGGCATACCTTAAACACCTTTGTCAGCAAACCAGCTGCACTTCCTTTAGTATACCACTGTATCTCCAGTCTTTAAATCCCATTATCTATGGTGCTATTCCATACCTTAGCCTCTTTATTGGCCGAGCATATATACTATCAAATCAGTTTCAGTAGCGATCACAAACATTCTATATATATGTTGATCCTCTTCCAGATCTGCAGCATTAAGAATCGTATCTACACTCCTAACCGTTCATCAACCCTTAGGAATTATCAGTCTATCAACAAAGGTCATTCTGTAAAGACAGCATTTCTGTGTTTATGTATGTTGTTCTAAACTCCATTTTTTCATGAACAATTCTGTCTTTATGTCACCCAGGTACCATCTTTATTAACCAATCGTTTCCTTATCCATAGTGGATTTTGTATGTGTGGCTGTGTGCTTTTTTTCACACTAAATTATGGCGCTCTATGTGTACGTTTCATTTACTTGAATTATCTTTGATTTCTTAACAAAAATACTTCCCTTAATCACAATTAGAGTTGTATTTCCAGAGTTTCCTTCGCATCTAAAACTTGCAATAATTTTACTTTGGCTTTTACAAGAAAGAGAAAGTGCAAGAAATACATGTGACGGAATTTCAGAGGCACTTTGTGTCACTAATTTTGGAGACAATAATGAAGATAATATGCACAGACATTTGAGTTTTTTGGTCTGTTGAAGTTTTTCGAAGATGACAGTATACTACCATAAAAAGAGGATTTTACAGGGAACATTTGCTATCTAATAAAATGTGTGATGAAATCGTATTTTTGTAAAACCATCATTTTTCAATGGTCTGTAAACTGATTTAGGTTAATTGATGCATCGATACATTTATGTGTTATTCAAGGACTGTTTTTCTATTATTTAACTCTGGTGAAACGGACAGGAATCTAGGCAGGTATAAATTTTCTCGTAGGAAAAGTAGTATTTTTAAATATATTCTGCATCTTTAGCCTGAATTATTGATTCTTTGCAAGCCAGCATAATACAAATAGAATTCAGTTAATGATGCAAACACATCTAATTTTCTTGTTCAACTGGCTACATAAGGAATTAAACCCATAAACAATCAACTACCTGACCGTATTCTAAAACAGTAATACTCGTACATTAAAAGCATGCCATTTGTTCTATTGTGGGTTGCAAGCAGGAATGAATCGACCTATGAGGGTGGCAATGTAGTCCCTCTCTCTCGACAGGCAGAAAGAGGGAATAACAACAAAGCATTTGTGTCTCTTTGCGAAGGTAAAGTAACAACTATACAAAAGAGAAATAAGCAATTCAAATGGATATACATATGGTCGAATGCACGGCATTTTGATCTGTACAATGATTACAAGCATGATATGACAGCGATAATGGTGACTGAAATGAATATATGAATGATCTTGATGATTCGTGTTTCTTGCTTTTTTGCATTTGTCACATGTTTTGGGTATGCAAGACAAACAATATCCTCAGGTAGACCGCGTGATGGCTCGTGTGTAACTGCAGTGTCCCCCCTCTCAAGTGGGGGCACTCAGTTGGCTGGTCTCTGTGATGTAGGCTGGTTTCAGACAGTCTATGAACATCTGGGTCATTCTCCAGTCCACTGACATCAGGCAAGCCTTTGGCCGCCACTGTAGAACTTTGTATGGGCCGGTTTATGCTGGGGAGAGGGGTGGTTTTGTGTGCGTTGATCCAGATGAACACATTCTTCATTTTTTAGGTGCCAGGGACAAACACTTTTCTGTTTGCTTCATATGTTGTTCTGGTTGGCAATAGTTTTGTAATTGCTTTTCTTGCATCTGATTGGTGTCTTCCTATTGGGAGAGGCATCTGCTGGCTACATGAATGCTTTCCCATACAGGACCCTGCTGGGGAGGATTTGAATGCTTCCTGTGGTATTGTTCAGAGCCCCGGTAGCACCCACAGGAACTCTTTCCTCCAACTTTCCCCCTGGCATCTATCTGGCTGTTAGTAAAGTTTTTATTGACCTGTGGATTCACTCTATTTTTCCATTTGCTTCTGGGTTGTAGGCCTTTATGTGCGTTATTTTTGTTCCCAGGCTGTTAGCCAGGGTGTTCCATAGTACAAAGGTGTAGTTCACATATTTGTCGCTAGTGATGGTTTGAGGAATGCCATGTTTGCTTCTGACCCTATCTGTGAGAGCCTTGACACAGCTTTCTGTAGTTTGTTGTCGGATTGTTATTGCTCTGGCCATATTGTGTTCATATCTATTATCGTGAATAGATATGTGTACCCATATGAAGGGGTTAGGGGGCCACAATGACGAGGTGAATGTAGGCAAGTATGTGAACTGTCATCTAATACTTTTGTATCCTACTTTCTGTATATCTATATATTTTTGAAGTTTGACATGGTATGCATTGTCTTGCCCAAGTTTTCATGTCCTTCCTCATGCTTCTATTCAGACGGTTGAACATCCTGATGGGTGGGATAGGTTGTAGGTGAGGTTGAAACGTTCTCTTTCTTAGTTCCTTAAGGAAGTAAAGAAGTTTGGGGCCGGTACCCATCTCGCAGGTGATGGTTGAGTCCCTCCATTCATATATATATATACATATATATAATATATATATATATATATATATATATATATATATATATATATATATATATATATATATATATATGAATAATTATCACAGAACCGTGATTCATATAAATTATTCGAGCTACAAATATCCTTTAATATCTAATTCGCTCTACCTTGTAATTAATATATTTTCATATATGTAAACTAAGGTGAATTTTTTAGTTGATAATAATTTCGTCTTCTCGTGGGTTCGAACCACCGTCCAATGGATAGAGACAAAATCAGGACGTCAGTGACGTTATAGAAGACACACACACACGCACACACAAACATATATATATATATATATATATATATATATATATATATATATATATATATATATATAATATATATATATATATATATATATATTCTTGGGTGATCCGTAAAATAGGGCTCCCAATGAGCTGCAGTCGCGAGAAACGCTGTTGCGCGGGATCCGGCGTCACTGGCGTGTCCGATAGCTTGGTTCCCCCTCACCCATTACCGCCCCCCTCCCTTGGCGAGCTCGTCGAGTGCAGGCACGTCTCGGGCGGGAGAGCAGCGTCAAAACGACACATGGCCACACAGAAATGCCACCCTCCCTCCTTCACTTCCCACGTGTCACTCTCAGTAGTCAAAGATAAACTTCTTTGCAAAGTAACGTTTGGATGGAAATTGCTTTTAATAGGAATCGTAAGTGTCAAACAATTGACGATAGACTACGTATGACCCAACGGTCTTTTGGATCTTTGCTTGGCAGTGACTTATGTGATAATAAAAGGTTAAAATCCATATTTTTTGTTACTTCCTTTCTATAGTTATTACTTAAGGGGAAGTGAAAAGAAAATATGGATTTTAACTTTTTATTATTTCAAAACTAACAGCATAAAGGGTTACTTCCTTAAAAATACTTAGAAAAACAAAGGAGCGAGAATTAATTGCAAATTATAAAAGACGTAATTGATAATTGTCTGAATTATGATTTACCGGTATTTAAAACAAAAGTAGTTCCATGGTAAACTTTACATAAAAGAAAGTAACACAAGAAAAAATCAGTTTTGTTTCTACATTCATTGTTAACATTAATAAAGAAAGTACAAAGAACCACGAATATTTCATAAATCAGTGATACTGCTGCACTAAGGATTCGTATAGGTTATCAAGTCTATGCAGCTGGACAAGGATTATTTGTGAGTGGCTGACTGCATAATAGTTGGGGCTCGAAGGCATGACACCGATGGCTACATCTGAGGGCCACTCGTTCTACTCTTCTTCCATTTCTTAAAAAAAAAGTAATTTTATGGAATGGATCACAGGGATCCCACAAAGCTCTCTTACGAACACCTCCCCAATTAATTGATTCTTATGTAGCCACTACCGCTGAACAGGTGAAACTTCGGCAACCGATTGCCAGTTCATCTGCATGTTAGTGACCATGTCAAGTCGGAGGTCTATTTATGTATTGTGGTCCTATTCTTATATTCACTCTAAATTCTGTTATGAACTCATACCCTGGGAAAGTATTTAGACCATATAAGAACGCGGTCTATTTGTTTGACTTATTGTGAACAACGTTGAACGCATTCTGAGAATACACAAATGAGAGGTACTGAAATAACTGCTAATTTAAGCATGCATTAGATATGAATATTAACTCGATATTTTACTGAACAGATAATAAATGTAGTCGCTTAAAACTTAAAAGTTTCTGTGCTAATATCAGTTACTTAACAATGATAATATGCTTTAAACAATTTCTAGGTTACAATGAAAGTTCCTTAATAAGGAACTGACTTCATAGCATAGTTATCAATATAATCCATAAAGGGAAGAAACCATTCAAGTAACATAGTCCCTCCCAAATCATATAGAAAATGAGGTTGTTTTCAGGTGAAGACGCCGGTAACCAGCCACGGTATTTTAAAACATGTTACATCGCTTGGCAGCAACTGCAGAGGGTCGAGCCGTCCCGCTAGCCTTGTGAGGCCACCCGCATAAGATACCCAATGATTCAAACTACCGCGGGACGAACAGCGTTCTGGACGACCATTGGTTTCGGATGAAACGATTGCGAAAGTGGAAAGAAACAATGCTGAAAGAACGAAGGGTGACGGTTCGGGAGCTCTGCCAAGATAATCCTTGATGACAGCAAGACTTGCATTGACAAAATTTTGACAGATCATTTAGGGTATGCTTTCTTTTCCTTGAATTGAAGAAGCTCCTTGGTGGGACGCATTTCAGAAACGGAGAGGAGCTGAAAGAAGAGGTACTGAACTACGTTCGCGGCGCGGCGGGAGAGTTCTACGATTCAGGCATAAAGAAGCTGGCACGCCGGATGCAAAAATGCATTGATCTCAACGGCGATTATGTCTAAAAATTGGAAGAAGTCTAAGCTTTACAAAAAGGTACAATTCAATTCCAATCTGTGTGTGCGTGTGTGTGTATAGATTTGCTTGAGTGAATACTCTGTAATTCAACAAGTTTCCTACTCTCTGTCACCCCTTACCACAATTGCACATTAATCTAAACTAGTCACCACTTTTAGGTACAAAATCATACATCACCCACTCAGGAAAAATATTTCTACCTCATCAACACCCCTCATTCAAGGTGTACTTAGCTGTGTATGTTAGGTATTCTTCGCTTTTACACACCTCGCCTTGGGACACGATTATCCTTATTCTAGGGAAATTATTTCTATTCTCCTACGCATTCCTTTGGAACACGTCATCCGACCATAAATCAAAGCAGAGGTCAGCCACAATGATTACACTGTCACAACCAGACTACTTAATCTTCATGGTAATCTCGTTGCATTTTATGTTTTCTGCAATTTATTTGCCTTTGCAAAATTCTTCAAAATCGCTTAAACTAGTATGATATTTGAATTGAAGTTATCACACATTTTTTAAGTTATTCATTTTCTATTTGTCCGGCCATTTTGTTTTTGGCATAACAAAATTAAAAAGGCCTAAATCAATGGGCATGCCACTTGAAATATGTTCAGTAAGGGTCATATTAACTAGCTGACATGGATTCCAGTCCTAACATCCGTACCCCCGAGAGCGTTTTCAACATTTTAAACATTTAAAGGATCTGATTAATGATGGTTAAATGCAAAGAGTAAAAAAAAATTCTATTGGTTGGATGGTAAGAGCGTAAATGGCAAAACGTGAAGAAACTCTGCTAGATATGATACAACTCAGGTTGTTACATTTACCATCCAAATAGAGCTGGAAGGCATGCGGTGGAATTAATGAGAGCAATCTTGATTTCCTTTTTCAAGTGTACTATAACCTACTGCGTTCACGATTCATACTTTCATTGTTTTAAGTTTAGCTTTGTATATGTCTTACGGGGATATACTTTCTACAAGAAATTACGCGGCGTTCCTCCAAGTAGTTCTATCCCGCTCAATGACGTGGTATGATAAGACAATATTGATACAAATAGCCTAGCTTGTCGAGTCGAAATTGTCATGGTTGTGTACATAGTATGTTTTGAGTAAGTTTACGGTATTACTACCGAATCCTTATGAGAAATCGCTATTATCGTTCGTAATATAGGCCATAATTGGCAATGATTCCAGTTCTTTAATGTACTATATTTAACACGTTTCTTTCTGAATAAAGAGAATAAAAAGGGTACGGTGATTTCTTTGCCACGCTTAAATGCTGAATTTTGACCAATTGGAGATTAATCGGAGAGAGAGAGAGAGAGAACTTGATAAGCAATTTATGATCTGTCCTGTCAGCCATTCAGAAACCGCTATTTTAATATATTCCA
>NC_061107.1:38634356-38639356 GCF_015104395.2 Macrobrachium nipponense | reverse complement strand
AAGTTGGTCATTCGAGGCTCTACCCAAATAACAAAATAATCACATCTTATTTATTGTTTACATTTAATCACGTATATTGGAGAATTGTGGGTTTGATAACGTTTTAACCCCCTGTTCTGTAGCTAACACCATGATGAGAAAATGTTCTCACCTTCAACAGCCTCCGTGTGCAACCGACGTAGGTCCCAGGTCACATCAAGGGCATGAGAATTTGTGTAGTACACCGGAGGTCATTAGTGGGCTTAACAGAGAGTCGATCGTTAGAGGGTTAAGTTGGTATAAGTTTCAAATTAATGGCTGGAATAATTGGCGATTGATGATTTTATATAATTCTTTATAAAAAAATAAAACTTTTTATGTATTAGTGGAAGACTGGTAAAAATATGACGACTAACTTGCTTCACCCTCTACCAAGGCCAATTGGTGGATAGCATAAGAATGTGATTCTTCAATTCATAATGGATGTTTGTAATCTAATAATGCTAATGACTGTTCACACAGTGGACCAAACTGATTATAAACTGCTGCTTCATCGAATACGGTTTAGATGAGTGGTATCCCGAGAGGCAGCTAATTAAGCAAAGTTAAATTTGCTTGGGTTCATTTGCATACTCAGGTATTGCAAAATAATTACCGAAAGTGTCACTTGGTCATATTTGAAACGATTATCTTTTGTCTATCAGTTAGCAAAATATGATGCAGACGAAGTACCTGAAGTGTGAAATTCATAAATTTGTGATGTCTAATTTTTTTAGAACATCCTCAATCTAAGAACGTGAAGGAAATAGAAACACTTCTTTGAAGTTTTCATACACGAATCTTATTTGAAGAAAGAAGATATAATGAAATGTGAATCGACCCGCCTAGAGGACCAGAGATGATT
Organism: Macrobrachium nipponense; assembly: GCF_015104395.2. Lineage (NCBI taxonomy): Eukaryota > Metazoa > Arthropoda > Malacostraca > Decapoda > Palaemonidae > Macrobrachium > Macrobrachium nipponense. Next base: position 38,638,473 of record NC_061107.1, on the reverse strand, counting down.
TATTTAAAGGTACTAGAAAAGTAACTGTTGATGATAACCGTAAATTGCCTAGGATACTAAAATGTGGTGATAGTCATTCGGGAAGGGTGAAGTCAGGATGGTGGTTATCAAATGAAAACTGTAGCCACAGCGACCCAATGAGAGAGCTCCTTTTTCCTTATCGTTTATTAACAATTTCTCATTATTTGATGACAAGGTAAAGGAGAAAATGTGTATCATATACAACTATGCAACTTATGGGGTTGCATTGGACTTTATTTATCTAAACTCAGAAAAAAACCATACGTATGTTTAACATGTTAATATCTATATATAGAAAAGTGATGGACTCCTAATGAAGGCAGGATGCAAAACCCGGGACCCCACACTGTAAATACCACCCAGTCGAATTGGAGGACTGTGATAGACCAAAAAAAAAAAAAACAATAATAATCAAGTAATAATAATAATAAAATTAATAACAACAGCAACAACAACAACAACAACAACAACAATAATAATAATAATAATAATAATAATAATAATAATAATAATAATAATAATAAATAGTGCATGGGAAGGACTGATAAAAGTAGACGAAGACCCGAGAAATATACAGAGACAGAAGAATGACAAACAGAACAGAGAAATGGCACTTCAAACCAGTGCATGGACAACCATGAGACAGACTAAAGAAACTAGCCAGCGATGGAACATGGCAATGGCTACAGAGGGCAGAGCTCAAGTAGGAACTGAAGAATGATAACGACTCAAGATCAGGCCCTAAGAACCAGACATGTTCAAAGAACGATAGATGGAAATAGCATCTCTCCCATATGTAGGAAGTGCAATACAAAAAAAAGAAACCATAAAGCACATAGCAAGCGAATGTCCCGCACTTGCACAGAACCAGTTCAAAAAGAGGCATGATTCAGTGGCAAAAGCCCTCCACTGGAGCCTGTGCTAGAAACACCAGCTACCTTGCAGTAATAGTGGTACGAACACCAACCAAGAAGGAGTGATAGAAAACGATCAGGCGAAGATCCTCTGGGGCTATGGTATCAAACCAGATAGGTTGATACGTGCAAATAGAACAAACGTGACGTTGATTGACAAAATCAAGAAGAAAGTATCACTCATTGATGTCGCAATACAATGGGACACCAGATTTGAAGATAAAGAAAGGGAAAGAATGGATAAGTATAAAGTCCTGAAAATAGAAATAAGAAGGATATGGATATGCCAGTCGAAATCGTACCCATAATCTTAGGAACTCTAGGCACGATCCCAAGATCCCTGAAAAGGCATCTAGAAGAACTAGAGGCTGAAGTAGCTCCAGGACTCATGCAGAAGAGTGCGATCCTAGGGACGGCGCACATAGTAAGAAAAGTGATGGACTCCTAATGAGGAAGGATGCAACCCGGAAAAAAAAAAACCCCACACTGTAAATACCACCAGTCGAATTGGAGGACTGTGATAGAAAAAATAATAATAATAAAAAACAATGATGATAATAATAATAATAATAATAATAATAATAATAATAATAATAATAATAATAATAATCTTTTCTACCCATTCCGTCCTCTCTGTTACTTCGTCGGTGTTTCTTCGTGTGTCGTTGTTTGATACCTCATCCTCCCTGTCGTCTTCTGTGGCATCGTCTCTCAGTTCGTCTTCGTGTAATTCGTTGTTGTGTGACATTTCCCTTTCCAGTTCTTCTCTTTCTGTTGGGGAGAGCCAGTTCTTTTTCTTTATGCTCCTTACTTGGTCTGCCAGCCTCTGCTCTGTTTGGGGGTGTTTTATTCCTCTCATTCCAGATGTTGACCAATCTTCTTCTATATCCTCTCTCCGTCGGGTTGCTTCTGATGTAGCATCTCCATATTTCCTTATTTTCTTCTCTTTGTCCATTTCTTCCGTTTTGCCTCTGTAGCTCCAATCTCAGGCTGTTGATTACTGTCGTTGTGGTGATCAGTTGCTGGATGACGACCTCCAAGTACCTGACCGTCTTCCCCTTCAATTGGGTTGAATACCTGGCTGCCGGACGAAGCTCTTCTGTTGCCAGAGGTTCCATTTACGTCGTTGTCGTTTATTCCTTCATTTCTTTCCATCATTGCTGAGTTTTGCAATTTAACCCATAGCTGGACTACCCCATCAGGGATAGGTACTCATTTACAGCTGAGTAGACTGATTGGAAATTATGGTTAAAGATCCTTTCCCAAGGAATCAACGCCGAAGAGAGCGGTCACCCATCCAACGACTGACCAGCCCCAATGTTGCTTAACTTGACTTAAGTCTATTGACGACCTAACCCACTCCTCCACGGCGCCTTAGTCAACATACAAAAAGGCAGAGTAACGAGAACTGAAGGGATAAAGCTACCAGATGGGTGCAACATCAAACACATAGATGAGACAGGATACAAATACCTGAGAATAATGGAAGGAGGGGATATAAAACACCAAGAGATGAAGGACACGATCAGGAAGAATATATGCAGAGACTTAAGGCGATACTCAAGTCAAAACTCAACGCCGGAAATATGATAAAAGCCATAAACGCATGGGCAGTGCCAGTAATCAGATACAGCGCAGGAATAGTGGAATGACGAAGGCAGAACTCTGCAGCATAGATCAGAAAACCAGGAAACATATGACAGTACACAAAGCACACTACACCCAAGAGGCAAATACGGACAGACTATACATAACACGAAAGGAAGGAGGGAGAGGACTACTAAGTATAGAGGACTGTGTCAACATCGAAAACAGAGCACTGGGGCAATATCTGAAAAACAGTGAAGACGAGTGGCTAAAGAGTGCATGGGAAGAAGGATAATAAAAGTAGACGAAGACCCAGAAATATACAGAGACAGGAGAGAAAGACAGACAGAACAGAGGACTGGCACAACAAACCAATGCATGACAATACATGAGACAGACTAAAGAAACTAGCCAGCGATGACAATTGGCAATGGCTACAGAGGGGAGAGCTAAAGAAGGAAACTGAAGGAATGATAACAGCGGCACAAGATCAGGCCCTAAGAACCAGATATGTTCAAAGAACTATAGACGGAAATAACATCTCTCCCATATGTAGGAAGTGCAATACGAAAAAATGAAACCATAAACCACATAGCAAGTGAATGCCCGGCACTTGCACAGAACCAGTACAAAAAGAGGCATGATTCAGTGGCAAAAGCCCTCCACTGGAGCCTGTGCAAGAAACATCAGCTACCTTGCAGTAATAAGTGGTACGAGCACCAACCTGAGGGAGTGATAGAAAACGATCAGGCAAAGATCCTCTGGGACTATGGTATAAGAACGGATAGGGTGATACGTGCAAACAGACCAGGACGTGACGTTTGATTGACAAAATCAAGAATGAAGTAGCTCCAGGACTCATGCAGAAGAGTGTGATCCTAGAAACGGTCACATAGTAAGAAAAGTGATGGACTCCTAAGGAGCAGCAGGATGCAACCCGGAACCTCAAACTATAAATCCACCCAGTCGAATTGGAGGACTGTGATAGACCCCCCCCGACCCCCCGCCCCCCCCCCCACCCCCCCCCCAAAAAAAAAAAAAATAAATAAATAATAATAATAATAACAAAATCCTGAATTAAGGTATATTGAAAAAAACCTACAAATTCTCCACAACCTATAGAAGAGATTAAACTGATGTGATAATATATTTTCAATCGAATAAACATTACAAGGAACAATCATTATAATGTTCTAAATATTATTGTATTCAAATGTACGTTTCTGACATCGGCAGTTTCATTGGGTGCATACTAAATCCTTTGCATATTCAGAGTTTGTTAATCTCATTAGATTGCATTTTTTCTAGTCCTTTTGCCATTTTACCCTAAGAGCATTTTCCCCCCGGTTCACTTAATGGAATGCTAATTTGCTCTAGAATCAGTCCAAGTTATTTTCAATAAGCGACGGCAATAATTATGCTAAGCCTCAATAACCTGGAAAATGCAGCTGAATTTTCCAATCCTGATTTTTTTGGCTTTACTTGAAAATTATTGAATGAATCTAAGATCAAATTTTATTTTAGAAAATAAAACGACACGAATAATTATTAAGTTGTTTTTTAGCTCAATGTCCTGGGACATTATTAGTTGATGC
>NC_061107.1:38624833-38628856 GCF_015104395.2 Macrobrachium nipponense | reverse complement strand
TTCCTTCGCTTTATCACTATAACATCTCCCTTGACCTTCTTCCTCAGCAAGTTTCCCAACCCCTCTTTAAGCCTTTCTCTTCTCTTATCCTTACCATATTCCCATGCCGTCTCAATCCTGTCTCTCTTATCATACAGCACGTCTCACAAGTTCTTCATTTTCCAGCCTGTCATTTCTATTGGCTCTAGCTTCTGACTCTCCTCCCTACTGAATGCCCATATTGTTTTAACCATAAATCATCACTGGCCTGATCACATAACAATAGACCTTTACTTTAATTTCATTTGGCAATATTTTGTCACACACCACTACCACTCTTTTAACCCTAGCTTCACACCCTTGCATCCTAAGTATTCGAAATTCTCTACCACTTCAAAGTCTAAGCCTCTTCTATGGTGTACTTCCCACTGTTTGGTGGACACCATAGCGTTTGTTCTTCTAATTTTATCTTCATGCCACCCTATTCAAGAGATTCCTGCCTCTCTTTTACCCTTCTTTTATATTTTTCTTCACAATTCTGCCATAATCACAAGATCACACATATATTCCCATAGTGTCATTCCTAATTCTTTTACCCAATAACACCCACAGTGTAAATACTGCTAAAGAAAAGTTTATTCTACAAATACTAGTAATGAAATGAATGATCCTAAAATAAAGGTATGAAAGATGACAGAAGCAATTGGCATGTGTGAAGAACGTATTAGGGAGTAGGGTTGGTAAGTAACATAGAGTTTTATTCATGTACGCTTCCTTGTCACAATGAATCTTAAAGTTGGTATGTAGTATGGCAATATAAGTACACAATTAATGTGCATTCTAGTATTTGTCAAAAGTCTTTTGCACATAATTCGTGCATAATTCCCCCTGGACAAGATAACCAATAGAAGTACTTCATTCTGCTCACATCTGAGTTACTAAGCAACAGACCATGTATTACTTTGTTTTCTATACTCTTGTTCCTCCTGTAACAAGAGTATAGAAAGAAGTCCGCTCTCCTCGAAACTTTAAAGTTTAAGTTGTTCTCGTGGTAACAGAGTTTATGAGCCATGTGACTCCGTTCGATGCTTAAGCACACCGCAACTATCTCTTTGGAAAAGATATAGCGCCATCTCGATAGTCTACAAATTCAGATAAAAATTCTTCACCCCCCCCCCAACTCCCTCTCTCTCCCTCTCTCTCTCTCTCTCTCTCTCTCTCTCTCTCACTCTCTCTCTAACCATAATGGGATCCTCAAAACTTTAGAAGTATTGGCGCGCCGTTAATGAAGTTAATTTCAAGCGATTTCCATGTCTCCGAAAAGCAGTATAAGGAAGAAAACGTAAAATCGCTTTTCCTTGAAGATACGAAAACTGTTATTACTCCTACGGTTACTGCTATTACTACTGCTACTATCATATAATAATAATAATAATAATAATAATAATAATAATAATAATAATAATAATAATAATTTGGTAACCAGTAGTGTGATTACTTAGTGTTATCGATTATTCGCCAGAAGAATTATTTATTGTTTAGGTAGATCTAAGTAGCAGGTCCGCGTCGTGTATTCTTTGGAAATAGACGTTTCTTATAGTATTTTGATTACTTATTAAGAATTGACCATTAATTTTTTTAGGTCGATTGTAATTAACTTGTAATTTACCTTGGAACTCAGCTCTTGAATGGAAGGCCGGGTTCCGCTCAGCAAGTTTTGTTGTTACCTCAGATTCGATTTATCTTTTTTGTAATCCGAGGACTCTAAAGATCTTGATTATTTTATCAAAGATGGGACATATTCATTTCAAAACAAGACTCTACCCCATTTAGCAACGTAGTTCATGTGACTCAGCAGCCTCGGAGGAGTACTTTTATTTACAATGATATGCACCAGGGATTCCCAGGCTTTCACCTGTTTAGTGCGACCCCCAATCAAAAATTATAATATATATATACTATATATCTATATATATATATATATATAATATTTTGTATATATATATACTATATATATATATATATATATATATATATATATATATATGTGTATATACACACACGCACACACACAACACACACACACACACACACACACACATATATATATATATATATATATATATATATATATATATATATATATATATATATATATATATATATACTTAAACCATTATTTATCATTTATTATTTTTTTTCTTTGACCAATGAGACTACTATAGCCGATTCATTTGAGGTACATTCTTGTACCTACCAGACGCTTGTTTCGGGGCCTGTGATTGGCTGGTAACTGGAGGTAGACCTCTCGCTCAGTCTCATTATTTTCGTCTGTGGCTTAGAAAAGTAGGGATATGTTTATATTTGTTAAATAATTTCAAACTTTGCTCAAGATAGGAAAGTTTTGGTCGTACCATAGGATTTTACTATTAATTGTACAACTAAGTCATTTTTTTTCCTGAAATCAATAAGATAAAACACAAAGGAATTACAACAATTAAAGTGAAGAGAGAAGCATTTAATTCTTTATACCTGTATTTACTTACCATCAGGTTTTGCATCATTAACTAGTGTTTTCATGCAACAAATTCACCCTGAATACGCTGGTGTTTTCAGATTTTGGATGCGTGTAATATCTTAAGAGAAAATGAAGAGTATGTCTTATTATGTTGCATCAGTAAATGGTTCAAGTTAGATGGTATTGCCAAGCAATTGTGATCTGCAAGACATTGTTGGGTTTGTCGTTTCAGCAAGGGATTTGAGTTGCCAATTAGCGATATAAGCTGTTGCAGTTTCGACAATATTTATCATGTTATATCATTACATTTTCTGTAAATAAATACAGAGAATTTCCATTATAACTGTCGAACATTTTCCATCCAATATCATATAGTATGTCTGGACATATCTGATAAGGAAAAACAATAATGATAATCAGATGGATGCATCTGGTATCATTCACTCAGATCTAGGTAGGCCACGGGGAACTCAGTCCAGCAAAGAAGTTGAACTCTTTGGACAGACTTCGCACTCTTCCACTCAGCCTAAGCTTTAATCAGGTTGTTTCAGAATATTGTTTCTAATTTTATTTTATGAATATATTTTCAAATGAAAGAGATATCAGAAACATATTTGAGTGTTATGAAATGATAATCTCAGTGAAGTAATAAACAACAATGAATTAAGAAAGATTGACTTCCTTTCAGACTGAGTCAAGGACGAAATCAACATGATAAGACATATTCTTCATTTTCTCTTCACATATTACACGCATATAAAACCTGAATCCACCAGCGTATTCAGGGTGATTTTTTGTATGAAAACACGTTTTATTTTATCTTGATCGCATGAATTATGCAAAAATCGGTGATAAATGAAAATAGGTATAAAGAATGAAATGCTTCTCTCTTCACTTTTACTCATTGTAATTCCTTTGTGCTTTATCTTATTGATTTCAGGAAAAGATTATTTAGTTGTGCAATTAATACAGAATCCTTAGCTATGACCAAAAATTTCCTCTCGTTTGGAAAACGTGAGATAAATGAAGAAATAGGAACATATATTACTAGTTTTCTAAGCTACAAAACGAAACTCTGACACTGAGCGAGCAGCCTACCACCCGGTACCAGCCAATCAGAGGCCGCCAAACAAATGTCTCATACGCACAAGAATCTACCCCAAGTGAATCGACCAGAGGAACTGTTACGCTACCAAACATTTGGTTTAACATGATACCTTGTAACCCCTGCTTTGATGTTTTGTACCACTAATTCCCTGGGAGTACCTCAGCGACCCTACCGACCCAATGACCTATCTATGACCCCACATAATGAGCAGCATTCCAGCCCTACTTGCGGTTCCGACCCCTGGCTTGGGAACCCCTGATTTATACATAAAAGAGAACCAACACCCTTGTTGCCTGAATTTTTCTGCCTATCTAAATCGAGAACGCAGATGGAGATTTAGGTCGGAAAAATGGAGCTCATATTTTTCGCGACAACAGTCATTATGCAAACGTCATTCTTGGCGATTGGGGTGTTTCTG
>NC_061107.1:38607333-38614833 GCF_015104395.2 Macrobrachium nipponense | reverse complement strand
AACTCATGATTCTCAAGAAAAAGGTTTATACTGACACGAAGTAAGCACATTTCACTAAATTAATTCCAGGATATGACTAATGTGTTCAAAAATGTCTCAAAGACGTATCTCTCACATGTCACTGCCAAATTATATAAAAATTATCGCCTATTCGGGATAGAAAAAACTACAATAAACTCCTAATGCAGCAATTATATGCCTCCAAAAATAATATCTCCATAGGACAACAATGCAGTAATGTCACTCGCCTCCAAATAGTCACAAAACCAAAAGGAAAGAACGACAGAAATCTTCTCTAGGATCGAAAAAAACTCCATAACCACAAAAAGGGGTCACCTGCCAAAGATTAATTCCACCTCCATATATAAATATGTGACACCATATTAATAATAACACCACTCCGGTGATAAAAATATTTCCTCCATGTAATTAGCAACCACACCACTATATTCCCTCTTATTTCTCCGATAGCCACATGTTAAAAAAAAACCACCACTCCAGGAATACAAAAATATTCACCTCTGTTTCGGCAAATAAAAAAAAATATTTACCTCTATTTCATCAATAACTCCATGTGGAATAAAACAAGGCTCCAAAAAATATATCTCCAAGCAGGATAATCAAAAATGAAATCCCATCTCCAAAAAAATGTGCACTCAAAGCATCCAGCTGACCCACTCACAAATATTGCCCATATATCTCCAAAAATGTGTCTCCATTTGCAACAAAGATGGCTGCAAAATAATTGAACTAAACAGCTCTCACCACCATAGGCAAATATCAAATGGCCAAAAAATATCTCCATATATATTATATCTCAAATTATAACTCCAAAATAATATACCTCCAATTATATCTCCAAAATAATATATCTCCAATTCTCCAGGGAATTACTCAATGTTATAGTCAAAAACTATAAACTCTCTCCTTAGCATAACTGCTGAAAAAGGGCAAAAACTCGGCAAATAAAATTGTCTAGGAAATTCTAGAAAAGATCACCAATGTGCCACAAATCATTATAACAGAACTCGAAATTCAGTGTCTAAGCAAAGACTTCCCCATATGCACTACGACATAGGCCATTAGAAACTTAACCAAGTTTCCTATCTCTGGCAAAGTTGTCACAAATACAACAAAGGTATTGCACAAGAAAACTCAAAATTTCTGGAACACAAATATCCAGAAAAAAAATGTAGTGCCACTACATATGCATTCAAAAAAAAATGCAAAAAATTCTCCCATAAATCTCTTTGTGTAACATCAAACAGCTGAAAACACATTCCCGAACAATGACTCTAAGTCACGAACTGAGATATTAAAAAAAATATCCACACAAACTGGAGAGAAAATATAAATTCAATTTCACCCATGATAAAAAAAACTTGTGTCAGCGATAGCTAACTTCTAAAAAAGGAGAAAAGAAAAATCAACGGCATTGTTAACTATCCCCCGTGACTCACGTATGTCAAACAATTATCTGCTGAACTCATAAAACAAAGAAAAACAAAAACAATTTGTTGTTAGTTCCTCCCAAATTCAAAAAAAGATTTCACCACCCTTGATAGCATTACAGCACCCACGTATTAGTATATATATTAAAAAAAAAACAGTATCAGAAGTATCATTATCAGCAGTATAACCAAAATTGCTATCATCAAAATCACCAGTATCAGTATAAAAAAAACATAACCAATGATAATGCTTGTCCATTCACCAAAGATTCAGCAAAATTCACCAAGATTCAGCAAAACTCATCACAACTCACCAAAACTCAGCCAGATTCATCAAGATTCAGCCAAACTCATCACTCATGAATGACTGACATATTCTCCAAAGTCATAAAAATTCAACAAATAATTAACCCCAAAAGTTCTCCCATAATTCATTGTAATAATTCTCCATGATATAATTATCTGTAATAATTATAAAATAATCTCCCATGAAATATCTCAAATCTCTCGTAAAACATGTCCCCCGTAATGATCATTCTACTTAAATAACCCTCCCGTAAAATATCTCAAGCTATGATACTAATTATTAATAATAATAATAATTCTCCATAGTAATAATTCTCTTACAAAGATCTCAAGTATGAGGGTGCAATTCCACTAGTATTGCCAAACCCACAGTATATACCACCATTGCCACACCCAAAATCAACACCATTCGACACTAATCAACACCACTCACGGCATTTTAAAGTAATCCCTCCAACACAATTAAAAAAAATAATAATCTCTGTGTCCCCATTATATTCGTGTCTTCCAAAGCAAAAGGAAAACTTACACCCATACAATGCATTTCATTTCCTTTCCTCTTCATTCAAGAGAAAGAAAATCTCTTTTCTAAAAAAAACCCTACGGGCATCTCACGTCATCAACTAATCGATCAGCTGATGTCTTGGCATTGAAAATCATTTTCAAGGGCAAATTCGTCTCCCGATACCCCGACAAAGAAAAAAAAGGAAGGAGTTCACCCCCACTGAGACAAAAAAGTTTCACCCTCCACCGGGCGTTGAAACACCCCCCAGTCAAGCGATACCCATGAGTCATACACCAGTAGTAGTACCCTCCCGGTAAGCAATGCCCCCAAGGCAGGCAGTACTCGCCTCGCAATGCCCTTCTGTGTTCGTTAGCAGAAATGTGCTGAGCCCGCAAGAACAAGTGAGCGCTCTCTGTCTTTAAAAAAATGCAACCCAAGCACAGTTCGCATGCTTGAAAACCATTTTATACACATTTATATGTTAAACAAAGACGGATGCGTCTATTCTAAACACGCGCCAATAAAGAAAAAAACACATCACTTTCCATTCCCATGAGAAAAAAAAATGGTACTGTGAACTGCCTCTTTAACTTCAAAAATGACTCATACACAAAGTAAAAAAGACAATAACGTAACACTTACATCTTCAAAATAAGAGAAAACCACCCCGGAATCTGCGTAATTACAAACACGCAAATCTCGTCGGCACAGCGCACTCGGCAAACCCCGCGCAGCGAGAAAGCACTTGATGATCATTCACACACAAACATCTCAGTACTAACTGACTGTTCCCCGCGCCTTGAGGCATCTCGCTCTGGGCAAAATGCTGACTCTAATAAAAATCATTCCCCTCCCTTTACCACAGTTACTGGACGGATATTTTCTCATTTTCCCTCACTTAGTAACTGAAATCTAACAATTTAACAATTTTCCACAATCCCTTCAAAGGCTTTGTCGTCCGAAAACTATCGCTAAGCCAACAAAACTGTGACATAATCATAACCCCTCTATGTTTAACTGGTCACCTGTCTCTTCATTAGCGTACCTAGGCATAAAAAAAAACACCTCTTATACTGCTCGCCACCACTGTTAACGCAGATATTTATCTCGTTTTTTATTTGGTAAACGTGGAACCCCGAGCGTCAGGCAAACTAATACACACAGCCCCTCTCCCTCTCTCGCTCTCTCTCTCTCTCTCTCTCTCTCTCTCTCTCTCTCCCAAGCAACTGCTCTCTCTCTCTCGACAATCCCTCTCTCTCTCTCTATCCATTCTGACAGGTAATCAAAATGAGAGTCAAAGTTATATAAAAAAATAAATGTTTATTCAACAATGGAAAGATAATAATTCAAGTCTCACAGACTAACTTAACTCAGTTAACCCCCCAACATTAAAATGTTTAAAACAGTAATTTGTCACACCCCTTGCCAGAACACATAATTCCCTCGCCAGAATCGTCTGTTACAAAGACAGGAGAAACACACTCGTTAGCACACATAAGTTTAAAGATAAAGTTAAAGATTAAACATTCTTACAATGTGTAACAAGTCATCCCTTTGGCTAAAGTAAAGGTAACTTACCCATTCCCAACTCAGAATATTACGCACAGAAACAAATAAACTTTCAAAGAGCTATTCCCAGCATCTTGCCTTTCTCCCTTGGATCTCTGTGCAAGTCTTCCCATAGACTTGGCTAAAGACGCCATTATCAAAGGAAGAGGCGCACACGCACATATGAATGCACACTTTGTTAACGCCCCTTGTCACTTGCTACAACCAGTTTCCCAAAGGCACTTTGAAAAACCCCCATGGACTCACATAACTACAGGACGAACGTTGACACGCTTCAACTATGCACTTTTCGAATCACGCCATCACAGAAATCATTTATCTGCTTTATCAGGTCGTTGCTTTGGCTCTGTTCTCCGAATTCCAAAAAGGTCACAACGAACATATTAAATATATTATTAATTACAACTCCTAGGACTCACATATATATGTATATGTATCATTGATATATATATATATATATATCTATATATATATATTAATATATATATATAATATCTATATATATATATATATATATTTATATGTCTTCATTTTAAGAAAGAAATATATGCAGGGAAATCTAAAAAGGACAAAAGAGGAACGTTGTAAATATTGCAAAGGCTTACAGGCGACTATCATCCAATAATACGATGTCGTGATACCAAAGAACATTAAATTAGTCCTTCAGGTAGCAATGATATTACATATTTTTAATAAAAAAAATACTTATCCGGACGACAGACAGTAATCGGATCATACTCGTGTACCCAATGTTTTTGAAGAGAATCTTTTTCCTCATAACGCTTCATCAAACCTTTCCAAAAGTATTTAATCAGATAAAAGTCCAACACTTGTCGTTGAATATTGGAGTTTTTTTCCTGTCATCTGTAGGTGTTTTGACTGAGTTTTTCACAACGATTAAAGAGTATCTTGTATTAAAAGAGAATCTTATATTAAAATACAATGTTAATTTATTCCACTTTAGACTATCCCTATCGTCTTCCTTTAATTGTTATTTTCTTTAATAAAGTCCAGCTCTAATAAAGCAAATAATTTGAGAATTTTCATACCTGGTTTTAATGGAAATGATGAAGGATTTTGACCTGAAACATTAAATATTACTGCTGATTAAATCATTCGTTGTCCAGCCCAATGACCTTGATTATTTTAGCACCTATAGCTAACTGCGTAAGTTCATCCCGCAGTTGTCGTAGGGAACATTTGCTATCACATCTTCTGTAATGATATATCAAGTTCAATTAAGATAAGTACCATTTCATGTTGACGCAATGGGAGAGGGATCAAGGATACCTTACTTTAGCGATATAAGTTTCTGTGATCATCACCTCACGTTAATATTTTAGCACTGTACTTAGGTATTTAATGTACCTTGGTTTAATTATCCATCTTTATTTGTAAATATCAATGAATATCTTATGAAACAGGGTACAAGAAAAAAGCTTTCATTATTTAAAAAAAAAAATGTACATTAGCTAAAGGATAATGTGGTAGCAAAGCAGAAAGAAAAACCTCTTTGTCATGTTATATTTAATCTTATTAAGATATGAAGGACAGGGTGCTGTTTATATAATGATTAAACGTGGCACACATTTTTTAGCACATTTAATCATAATGATTAGCTTTATCACTGAAATTTTGCTTGGATGTACCACCTAAAAGTGTAAAGTATATACTGAACAGACAGATTCATATTGTTCTCTTATCGCTTTAATGTGTTCTCGAAAAAGAGTTTGGGGAAAAGTCTGCACATACTCTCGTTATCACATACTTTTCGTACATATTTTTAAAAGATTTATCCGTTATTTCTATATAGTGTCTAGTAGAAATTGCTTCATCCATAGTTATTTTCATTTTTATAGTTCCCCTAACCAAATGCTGTTGCCGCTTTTATAGCGACTTTCATCGCCAGAATCCAACGTATTTACAATGACATATCTATTGCATACCTTAATTTAGCCTCTCTTTGTCACTTAATCATAACTCTTCAGATCGTCTTTATAAAATCATAGCAACCTCACTTTTTCAGGCTCTGTCGTCATTAGAAATGGCAATGCGATTACCTTTTTTAGCTAATTACCTTCAATTCCACTATTTCTCTAAATACATGTCCCTTTCCGCTTTCGTTGTCCCTTTGCAATCTAGCTTTTTTTTTTTACATTGACGTAAACGCTGTGAGGTACATTGTATTTTCTTGATATAAAAAGAATTCTTGCTTTTCCTTAGCCTTTATTAATTACTCATTTAAAGTTCTCATTCTATATAGTCGAGATTGTTTCAGAATGCCGTTCATTAAAACTCTTATTTATCTATTTCTTTGAAGATTATCTTGATCACTATAATTTTTTTTGAATAATCTATTAACTCCTTCAAAAGGGTAGAAAAAACTGATTTTATTCTTGCCATTTCAAATCAAACTTATACTACTATTGTAAATTCTGACGCAGTTGTTTTTACTAATATGCCAGTAATAGTATGAATAATAATAACAATAACAATAACAATACGATTGATAATAACAATTATAAAAAGTTATCTATAGAGGTTTCATTTACGTAAGAAATGAGAGAATGCATTCCAGACTATGTATGACATGAGAGGTGTGGTTAAAAATGAAAAGGAAAGAGCAGTGGAATCAATAAGGCCGTCTTCACACACTACGAGGAAGTAGAATAAGACACCAATGACATTTCCTTAAAACTTCATTACCTTCATTGGCTTACTTTCAAATAAAAGACTCATGTAATTATACCCGATAAAGACTAACATGAGCATATCTATCCTTGATAAAGGTGAACTAAGATTAAGTGATAAATCAACATATTATTATTTTATTTATATTATCGTGTCCTAACGAAGTTGGTTGAGCCAATAAATAGTCATATATACACATGTACAAAATTTTGAGGAAATGAATTATTTATATATATAGATAACAAGATTAACTAAAAGAGAGAAGTACGTGACACAAAATATTTTATTTTTCACAGGCCCTCTGACAGAGGTAGCCAAATAGCAAGAATTAAATACCACTTTCTCTTATCTCGAAGTATCTCATCTGGCAGGTACCAAACTCGAGAGAAAACCGTGGAATGTTTTATCGGGAAACAATGAAAGCTCAAACAAAGTATTAGAAAATATTATTGATCCATAGATTCTAAATTATTATAAATAATGAACATTATGAATAAAAAAAAAACGCCCGTGATGTACCATGTATGAAGTCAATATATTGCTGGTGGAAGCTTGTTCTGTATATTTATTTCTCTCACGAACTAAAACAAGATATAACTGACGATTACCTTTTCGTGTTCCCTGCTTACCAAATATTTTTTATAGCTCGCAACTGAAAGAAAAAAGAATTGCAAAGAGAGAGAGAGAGAGAGAGAGAGAGAGAGAGAGAGAGAGAGAGAGAGAGATTGCTTTTTTTCACTAGTGCACCTAATTATATCAGTTATGTGTACTGATTACCAAATGTTTGTGATAGTTCTCTACTGAAATGAGAGAGAGAGAGAGAGAGAGAGAGAGAGAGAGAGAGAGAGCTCTAATGGTATACTTCGATTATCGACTGCTCCTGTCAGTTCATTCACAGCGCCTGCCGGGTACGTTTTTTTTTTTTCCCCTCCCAGTGCGACAGCCAGTTTACGCGATTTAAATTTTAATAGGCTGTTT
>NC_061107.1:38597333-38599833 GCF_015104395.2 Macrobrachium nipponense | reverse complement strand
TAAAAGTTTTGGATTGTCATCCTAAAAGACACTTCAAAGACTTGTGTCAATGAAGAAAAATCTGAAGTTGTACTACAAGCGACAGAAATCTTGACGTAACAGCAAATGCTGAGAGTTTTCACTGACCTGGTCAAGGATTAGCGACCAGAGCTTTTAAGGGATTTCCAACAACTCTTGACGAACCGGCTCCTGCTTCAATTCATAACCGAAGTTACTTTAGCTTATGAAGATGTCATAAGGGCATCAGAGTTAAAAACAAAAAGTAAAAAAACCCAAAAAAATAAGGTCAAGACGCATCACTTGAAAAAGACATCAGGGTAGAATGCTGACATTTTCAGAGAAGGACAGAGGAAATTAAAGTAAATGAATAAATAAATAACTGCAAAAATTAATAAATTAAATTAGAACAATTCACATCACCCAAGAAAGATCACATTTGATTGCTGATATTCTGTAAGAAGCACAGAGAGTTCGATATAAGCTTAATCTTCTTGAGAAAAATACAAAATTCATATTTAATGCTAAATCATGCCACAACATCACTGATATCTTTTCCTTTGGTGATTACTTTTACCGTCAAAAATTTGGTTGACGTATGTGGAGCCCGCTTAGGCCTTTGTTGACAAACATATATGGAGTATTTCAAAATAGTAATTATAAACCCTATCAAACCTGTAGATATGATTTAGCTTCGTTATGTAAACGGCATCTTAACATACATAAAAACCGAGTGGCACGATTTTGATGCCTTTCTACAAAAATTAACAATAACCAAATAGCTTTTTTAGATGTCTTAATCATCAGAACTGATAACAACTTCAAATTCATTGCCTTCAGGAAAGCAACATTCTCACTTTCATACATACATTTTTACAGCTATTAAGATATTTTGGTTAAACTTGGCATAGCAAGTAACTTATTTCTTAGGGCTCTAAGAATTTGATCCCCAGATTCTCTTAACAAAGAATTTTAAAAAAATCAGAAATCAACTTATCTTGTTAAAATACCCCAAGCACATAGTTGACAAACCCATATATTAAGCAAAAAGCATTTCTTACAAACCCACAGAAAACAAAAAAAGGAAAAATACACAAACAAAATCATAATCCCGCAAACGGACAATTTACGAGAGATCACACAAATCTTAGGCCAACCCAACCCTTTCATCTTCATTTATTCAAATGCACTAGGGAAATCCTAAATCAACATTCAGCAGAAATAAGTTTCCATTTTATGAAATCCCTTGTAGGGATTTTGAAAAGTCATACTATGGTTTCACAGGGAATCTCTCTCAGAAAGATTAGCTCAACATAAACAATCAGTTAGAAAGAGGCAACATAGTTCAACATTTTTTCATTGTAGAAATAACACGAATCATACCATAGATTGGAACTCATCCCATAATTTATACAAGAGCAGCCATCATTATAAATGTCAGATGGTAGAATCTACAATGATAAAAAAATTAGATAATAGGATTAACCTCTCTAATGGAGCCCGGGACTCTGACCATATAGACAATATTTTCCTTAAGGCAACGGTGAAGCAGATTAAGACAATTAATAGAATCAACTTCGGCTTCAGCGGTGACCACAAGCATCACCTAAGGGCATAAGTCCCACTATATATTTCGCTAATGTAACTCCTTCTGTCATTCACTACATGACAAGTCCTTAACTTTAAACCAGAGTGTTTTAATGGGGGTTCTATACTTGAGACATATCCTGTTTTAATAGAAGACTTTATTTGCACACACATACACACACACGCACACACATACTATGTGTATGCGAGTGTGTGTGTGTGTGTGTGTGTGTGTGTGTGTATGTGCACTCACACCTGAGTGCGAATATATTAATGTGTGCAAGATATGCATGAGACCGCCTCGATAATTCTTTGCTGACTCTACCAAAAAATATTGCATAAAAGTACCAGATATCCTCGTTTTTTTTTTTGTTTAGCCAGACATCACAAAATTGCATGATATTATATTTAAAACCTTTACTAGTTACATTTATGTTAGCCCTAATGCTGTGAACTAGGAATTAACTGAATGTAAAGTCTATTATAAAAGAATCATTGCGATTTGCATCTTCGTCTAACATAATGTTGAAGGAATGATAATTTTATGACATCCAGTAATTCTATCATCTGTTGAAACTAGAAGAAAAATGAATTACTAAAAATTTATAAAAGCACCTAACATTCATAATTTTTCTTATCCCAGATATCATATCAATGTACAAAAGTATATGGAGAACGTTTTATGTCCATGGAAGGTTTAATTAAGTGAATTGGAACATACCTGGATGTAAAATGTATTAAATCTGAATTACTGATATTTCCACAATTATTCAAAAAACTTTGAGGGTTGATAATTGTGTAAATAATAGTAATTTCGTCACCTGTTTCAACCAAAAATCCTGTAGCAATAGACTCCAGAATTATTGGGAAAAAGAATCAGCACGATAACATTCCATTCGACTTCTTTACTGAATTA
>NC_061107.1:38574833-38592333 GCF_015104395.2 Macrobrachium nipponense | reverse complement strand
GCTTTGAATAAATAATACAAAAACATATAATACTATTAATCATTTTACAATTCTAAAATAGTCAGGTGGTCTACTTTGTCGGTAGACTTCGAACGTTTTGGTTAATTCAGATATCGATCTTTCAGGTGAGTCATCAGAAGTTAACCATTTTCATTTCAGATATTTCTCTGCAGCTGCCGCCTCCTTTTCTATACTATTTGGGATTTCATCTTCTCTGCACTGCACTGCATGCTAACTCTTCACGAGTATTTATGAACTCTTTTGGTAATGGCGGGTCTGGATAGCTGACCAACTCTGAAAAATCACGTGCTAAAAAGTTCGTTTTGTTATCTTGAGAATCATTGGAGGATCAGTCTCATTTTGATCAGGTTATGCCTCTTCCATATTAAGTTAACCGTCCACTTGTACATTGTATGTGCATGGACCCAATTTAAGAACCACAACTCCTCGAGTCCATATGCCCTTCTTGGTATTTTGACGATAGTCCCGAACCAGTACCAGGTCCCCTATATCGAGTTCCCTCATTGGTTTCTCGTTCTCAGAGGCTTTTTTTTCAATTCGCTGAGATGCATCTAGGTGTAGTAAATCAAGGCGAGTGCGTAACTGTCGACCCATAAGCTCTGCAGGCGTGCGCTTTGATGTACAGTGAGGTGTAGTTCGGTAAGTCAAGTAGAAATTGACAACAAACTTGGTATTTAAAGATGTACTACACCGATTGCAATGTTCTCATCGCCCTTTTCATTCCTTGTTTGAATGTTCTTACTGCATTCGGCCTGCCCATTACTGCTTGGGTGATAAGCGGGTATCAGTATATGCTTTACACCATTTTGGGTCATGAACTCTTTAAATTCCTCAGCCACAAACTGTCTTCCATTATCAGACACGAGCTCTACACAAATCCCATGCTGAGCAAATACCAGCCGCATGATCTTGATGGTATTCATAGTTGTAACCGATTTCATTGGGTGTACTTCTGGCCATTTTGAATATGCGTCAATCATAATGAGGTACATTTGTCCCAGGAATGGTCCTGCGAAATCAACATGTACTCTTTTCCACGGACCAGAAGGCCATTTCCACGGATTACCCTCAGCATGAGTCGGCATTGGCTGAGTAGCCTGACAAGCAGAGCACCCTTGCACAGTGCTTTCAATATTTTGATCGATATTCGGCCACCACACATGCAAGCAGCTAATCCTTTTATCCTAACAATCCCCGGATGACCACCATGTAGCTCTTGTGAGATTTGAATCCTATATCTCGACGGTATTACCACTCTGGCACCCCATAGAAGAAATCCCTCTTCAATTGAAAACTCATGCTTGACGGGCTATGGAAGGGTGGGGTTCAGTTCCTGTGCTATGTCCTCAGATCTGGCCATCCATTTCTTGTATATATAAAGTTCTAGCCAGTACAGCATCATGCAAAGTTTCCCTTGCAACCAGATTTTGCAGTTACAGGAAGAGAGTTCACCTGGTGCATGTTAAATGCAGTTGCTTCTTGTGTCCAGTTTACAAGCTTATCTGATGCATCATAGTGACAATCTGGTAAAGGCAACCGTGAGAGTGCATCAGCATTTCCATTGTCACTTGAACGACGTAATTCAATGTCATAATCATAAGCTGCTAACTGTATAGCCCAGCGTTGTATTTCTTGCAGCTGCAAGGACTGGAATGCCCTTCCTGGGTCCCAGAATGCATGACAGTGGTTTGTTACTGTAATAAGGGTGAATTTACGACCATATAAATATGATGAAACTTCCGTAGTCCAAGATGATGCCAAAACCCTCGCACTCAATTTGGGAATAGTTACGTTCCGTGGGTGTTAACATTCTTGATGCATAAGCAATTGGTCTTTCTCCGTTACTGGTGATATGGGAAAGCACTGTTCCAAGTCCTTTAGGTGATGCATCTACTGCCAACGTCACAGGTTTACTCAAATCATAGTGCACTAATACTCCTGTTTCAGTGGTCAGGCATTTTTTAATCTCGGAAAAAGCTCTTTCACAACTCTACTGACCAATGCCGTTTTCTGTCTTTATGCAGTAATTCCGTGAGAGGCGCTGCGACTGATGAGAGATTTGGCACATAGCGACGGTAATGGTTTACCAGCCCCAGGAAGGATTGCATTTCAGACCTTGATTCTGGCCTTGGTGCCTCCGTGACTGCTGCAATGGCATCCTCTGTCATATGAATACCCTCTTCATCTACAATGAAACTAAAATATTTCAAGGAGGGCTTCATAAATTCACATTTCGACAAATTACATTTCAACCTATTGATGTGCAAAAACCGCTCAAGTACCTTTTCAGATTGTGTAAATGTTCAGCTTCGGTTCTCCAGTAAAGACTAATATCATCTATGTTGCATCCACAAGGCACTCCTTGCAGAACTTTATCCATTAAAGACTGAAAAAGTTGTGGTGCTGCTGAGACACCATACGGTAAACGTGTATATCTGTACAAACCAAGTGGTGTGTTAATCGTGACATGTTTCCTAGATTCCTCACCTAATTCCACTTGCTGATAAGCTTGCGATAAATCTAACTTTGAGAAAGTTTTTCCACCGTTCAGTCGCTGGTATAGTTCATCTGGATTTGGCATTGGGTGTTCAGGGTTTTCCACATAACGATTTATGGTGACCTTGAAGTCACCACAGATCCTAATAGAACCATTGTCTTTTTTTGAAACGGGCACTATCGGTGCCGCCCACCCACTATAGTCAACTTTCTCAATAATTCCTTCCAATTCTAGTCTTTTAAGTTCTGCATTCACAGCATCCCTGATTGCATAAGGAACTGTCCTCGCTTTATAAAAGATTGGTTTTGCATCCTTTCTTACACGAATATGAGCCTTTATATTCTTGGCTGTACCCAGTTCACCATCAAAGACATCACCATATTTCCTTAACAAGTTCTTTGTAACTTTGAGGTTTTCAGAATACCAGAATGCAGATGATTTGCAGCTAACTTTTTTCCAGTCAAATTTCGCAAAATGCAGCCAGTCCCTACCGAATAAGGCAGGTCCATTCCTTGTACCACATTACAATGGCACTTCCTCCACTCTGTGTCCATGAACTTCCATAGTTACGTAGCATATCCCGACGACTTCTATTTTTTCTCCCGTCATGGTTTTCAGCACAATATCGCTGGATTGAAGTACTGTATTTTTCAGTGACACAGAAGCTCCCGTGTCCAATTCCATATCAATTGGTATCCCATTTAATTTAACTTTCACTATTATCTCTGGAACCTTATTGTGTCTTGCTTTCATTTTCTTAACACAGTATTTCAATGTATGCACCCAATTCATCCTGTAGTTTGCACTCTGTAGTTTCTTCTTCCGAGCCGCTGGTCTCCTCCTCTGCCATGTTGACCATCGATCGTTTCCTTCCTTGTCTTCCATATTTTCAATTTCGATTGACTGTGGTGTGATTTTCCATTCGGCACATTCTACGAAGGTGTCCTTTTTTATGACACCCATTACACTCAGTATCCTTATGGAAACAAACATCAGCCTTATGGTTTGTCTTCCCGCAACGGTAACACTCAAGGAGAGAAGCTTTCGACCCAACCACTTTTTTTTCCTCCTGAGTTTGACCCTGAATCTTCGTGACGTTTTCATCAGCCATTTCCTGACTTAGAGCAATCGAAAATGCTTTCTTTAAGTCAAGTTCCTATTCACTTAATAGTTTCCTCTGTGCCGAGCGGTTGGCCAATCCAATAACAAACAAGTCTCTTAAACTTCCTCTTGAAAAGCACCAAACTGACATGTTTCCGCCAATTTCCGTTGCTCCGTTGCATAATCAGTGATGGATTCTCCTGGACGATCGTT
Organism: Macrobrachium nipponense; assembly: GCF_015104395.2. Lineage (NCBI taxonomy): Eukaryota > Metazoa > Arthropoda > Malacostraca > Decapoda > Palaemonidae > Macrobrachium > Macrobrachium nipponense. The sequence goes on along the minus strand of NC_061107.1, from coordinate 38,588,501 downwards.
TCCTATTGTAAAACTTGAAACGTTCAGGATGGGTTTTGGGTGGAGGTGATTTTTCAAAAGCTCAGTAAGTTCTCGATAAATCCTTGATGAGGGCTTATTAGGGGCAAGCAATGTTTTCAGAAGTCCATATCGGCGCTCAAGAAAACTGCCCGTTTCTTATCTTCCTTTGTTATGTCATTTGCTAAGCAGAACTGATCAAACCTTTCGACATAATCTTCAAAGTCCTCGGATTTGTCATATGCTGCTATATTACCCAAATGCACCATCCTTAATTTTCCCTTTCATTAGTCAGTTTCTCGTCGCCATTGAAGTATATTTGGATGGACACGAAACTCAGATAGATCCTTCCTAAATGACTTTATTTTTAAGACTAACTTATAATGATATACAGTTCAAAAGAAGACAAGATAGTTAACAGGGTAGTTATGCTTAACGAGTAATAAGTATCTGTAAACACAAATATAACCTCTGGTAATAGGTAGTTATAAACATAAATACCTAACAGAAAGGGTTAAGAAAATAAAAAAAAATAAAAAATCGTCGCAAAGGTCGCCGTTGGAGATCCCCAAAAGCACGACCATGTTACTCCAATATTTAAAAAATTAATTGGCTACGAATGGAGCATAAGTACTTTCACGGTATATGGCTCTTCATTTATAAAATAAAATCAGAAATAATCTTCTGCCAGAATGGCTTTTTTCTCAGCCAACGGTAGGCCAGAATATTGCTAAAAACATAAACGCAAGCCATCAGGATTACTTATCTTTTGAGATATAAAGAGGCGAGAAATCACATCATCATTTAAATTTCACCTGATGGCACGTTTCCTGAAAAGAAGTCACCCTCATCTTTTATTAACTTTTTGTTCTCATCACTGTCACGGGGTTTCGGAGATTTTTACAAATATCTCTTATACCGAGCGAAAGTTGTGAAAGTTTTGCTCTGGTCGTAACTTTTGTTTAGATATTCTTTTATTAGAATTACTATGAGATTCAGCTTGATTTATAACTGCTGTATCCAATGTCAAGCAATTTTTATTTATCGGCTGTCTATAAACCTAACCTTAAATATAAAGAACTAAAAAAAAAAAAAAAAAAAACCGTATTCTACTAAAAAAAAAAAAAAACAATAGGCCGGGTACCGTCTTTTGGCCTTTGAAACCTTCTTACCAATAATTATCGTCAGAATGATGACTTCATGAGGCTCCACTCACTTTGGCCTCGTTGTAATTCAGGATAACACTGAAGGCTATCCTGGACATTGTTGTATTAGAAAATCTAACTTCTGGTTATAAAAACTCATTTCTCGAGTAGTTGTAAGAAGTGCTAAATGATCCTTAAGGATCCCAGCAGTTGGCCTAAACGTTTAATTCATGTATATTGCTGATATTACTAACTTTGCGGCACTACTGCTACAGTACCCCACCCACATCTATGTATTGTTCCGCTATTCAGAAAGTCTTTGTATCCAACATGGTCGTACAGACTAAAGAAGAAGAAAAAAAATTATATCGGATGATCCGTTGGTCTGCTGGAGATTTTAGCACATATAAGCTTGTATTTACTTTGGATAGTGAATAGTTAATGGAAATGTTCAAAATACTGAATGACATTACAAGTATTATAACCACGTTACGCTAAATACAAATCAGACCATAACATTGGATTTAAACTAGAAACTGAATAATTACCTATTCAGGCTATAGTAAGTATGGCCACGGGCTTTCTCTTGACTGTATAAAATTGGAAGTGGTAAGACAAATGCAGTTTTGCAACCACGGGGACAATTCCAAATCCTGTTAGCCGTTCTTGACTGCTATGGGTTTCAGAGCCGATGGAATAAGGTGAATGGGTTTCTGTCTGGTGGATGGGCGGGGCAACATTTCGTAAAACGATGTTTACCTTACTTACGTAACGAATGTTTTTCGACTCTTGGCTCGCAATCATTGGCCATGGCGTCGGCTAGATCATTTTTACTCTATAAAAAATTAAACTATCGGGTTTAGGTTATTAATAATGCCTGACCCAAAAATTTGTGTAGTTTGTAAATATACATATGTCAACTTTCAGCTACATCCGATGCTTTGATAAGGAGCAAAATCCAAAAAACCGTGTTACAGAGGCCCTGAATTTCATAGTAGCTAATTTATTATTATGTTATCTAGAAAGTTTAATTCTGATGAGTATAAACTTGATTGTTTTTTTAAGGATCACATTCCATAAGGAACTCTAGAAAGACATCTCAGACATTTGAAGGGTTATATTGCTTACGTTTCAAGGCCTCGCCTCCTTATCAAAGTTGTTGAATATATACAAATACATTACAACGTCATAAAAGACATGGACTTAAAAAGTATGATTTAAAAAAACAAATACAAAATATTTAGTTTAAAATGCCAGGAAAAAGGTATTATCATCCAAGTTAAAAGAAATAATAGGAGTGACAAAGAAAAACGTTAAAAGTCCAGGGTAAACTAATGCTAAGAAAATAGGGGTGGAAGCAGTTTGTTTTTTTAAATTCAGGGCGACCTGTTTCATGCAGACTCGAAGATTGCCAGCTGCTGAGAAGAAAGAGCCCTCAACCGAATTTCAAAGTGATTGTATTCAATATTTATTTTGCATTTTCTATTACTCGGGAGGGGAATAAGTTTACAAACTACTTTGTTGTTGTTGGAGTGGGTGGGAGAGTAGGAAAGGTCTATGGAATAGCCTAAAAAGGTTTGAAAAAAGTATTTCGAACTTAGTTAAAAATACAGGAGATTTAGGAGGGGATATTATGGCATATTTATTAGAATGAAAATGTAAAAAATAATGTGCATCTTAAGTAGTAGAGAATAATTGTTTCTAATAAAATATAACGTATTTATTCTAATTTCCGTTGGTGAAGCAAGGTTGTATTTGATGTAGATTTCAGCAATTTTTAATTCACGATAAAAGTCAGGAATTTAATGTTTACAACTTATGCATGATGGGAAAAATTTGCACGCATCCCGAGTAAGCTGGAGGTCGGATCACACCTTGTTTAGCATGCTGTCAAATACTAGAGAACTCTGGATTCTGCAACTGGACCCCAGTCCGATAGCTAACACCTTTGTGATAATCCTTGTGGACTTAGTAACCTACAAGAGGCACCGAGATATTTCCCATGAGTACATCGGGGAAAAGAAAATAAATACACCGCATTCGATGTCATCAGACGATTCAGTATATCCTTATATTTAAAAAGGGAATCTATGGAAAGTGGGATTAGTGGGAATGGGACGACTTTTTATGGCAGGACAATACAGTCGTAAAAATGAGATCATTCCCGTAATAAACGACTCTTCATGAATATGGAGTAGTAAATGGCATGTTTGGGACTGTTGGAGAACACTTAATTGCCAGCCCTACACCATGAACAATTATTTTCAAAACCGTTTTCATGATCCCTAACCGTTTCAACTCTTCTATCATTAACTCGAATTTATTTTTGTTGTTAGTATTGAACTAATCCTTAAAATATTCGTCTCGTCAATCCAGGAATGTATCTCCCTAAGAAGCATCGCTCCGTTGGCATCTTTTATCCTGGAAGCCATTCATTCATTAACCTTTCCATCTACGGTTACTTCCTCGAGGAATAACTTTTTATTCGCTACTAATTTTGTTTACCTTCTCCCCTTCTATCTTCATTTACCGACTTGTCTTATTTTTCTCACGGTCTGCATATATGCCCATTATCTTCTCATATTTTATGCCCTGTGTTTTATTTTCACCTTTGGTGTCTAAAAGAATCGTTTCTTAAGAAAGCAGATCTTAAACAAAGACACTTAACATAGTTTACTGGTGCCGGTTGCGGTCGACTGAATGGAGATAAAGCATCAGCATCGACGCTTCCACCAAGCTTATAACATAGCATCCAGGTTCTAGGCTACTGGGCCCTGTTATCAACTAGTAAAGTGGAATCTCGTGTGTCGAGTTTGTCACTCTTGGGGTGAATGCTATTTGACAAAAGGTTGTTGTTTCGAGGTATGGAACTCCATATTTCGAGGTATGCACTTCAAAGTAAAGTGCTTCTAAACACATTACTGTTGCTTTTACCTATTCACTTACAATTCATATTAGTACTTTTATTATTGAGAAAACATACGCCTGCCATATGGAACAAGTCTAAAGAGACTTGACTTGAAATTCAAGCTTCGAAAGCCTATTAAAATTTTCAAAAGATGTCATACATTAGGCGAAAGATTTTTTAACAGGAAACTTAGGTGAACCTACACGATCAATACTGATATCAGCAAGATTAGTTCAAATATTTTCTAGTTTACAGCGCACAGCTCTATACCTTCAGTTCTCGCCTGGTAGTTACAGAGAAAATATGCTTCTGACTCAGTTTTGGCCTGCGGGTTGGCGGTATTGCTATTTTGTGATGTCCTAAAGAAAAAGACAAGCGCCTCTGGATGAAAAAACGGTATAAACAAAGGGACTTACTTAGTCAAGCTAATTCACTCAGCAAACCTAAATTCAGTAAACCGAATGATTTTAAAATTGTCTGAGTATGTACAGTGATAGCTTCGATGAATTACTGGGCATAGTGATAGGGGGAACCTTTCGAGCTGTTTTTTTTTTGTTTTTTTTTTTTTTCAGTTATTGTTTTTTTAATGAAAATTTGCGAAGTTTTTTCCAAAGATTATTTTCTAAATATTTTTTTCCCAAGATTTTTTTCCAAGAATATTTGTCAGGAATGTTCCTAAGGTTTATCTTCAGAAATGATTTTCTTGCTGAGAAAATAACATTAATCGTCTACGTTTCTTTTAATCTATGAAGCAAAAGTCGACATTTCATTATAATCGATCACATTTTTAAAATCATAATATCACTTGGGAAATAGGAAAATCACAGTTCTTTGATTATTTCCTTAAGACATGCGCGTGGATGAGTTTAAAAGTCCATCTTTAAAAAAAAAAAAACACTACACCTAATACAACGAAATAAACATTGATTAATATATTGATAAACGTTTCTCCTAAACATTTTTGTTCTTATTCAGTCACACATTTTTAACTTTTCTCCATATAAGTATGATATCTGTGTTTTGGAAGGTGGAGAGTGGGGGGGCGGGTTGCGTTTAGAATGGCGTCAGTCAGATCTTATATATTTGAATAAATTCATTGCTATAGTGATGAAACCTGATACAAGTTTCTTTTATGAATTTCTTACAGATAATATAATGGATTAATCAACTTTGAAAGACTTCAGGTCAAACATGTGAGAATTCCACATATATGGTTTTGTTATTTTCATACACTGAATACAATGAAGACCCAGTAGTTTTAGAATACGAATTCAGAGTCGTAATTGCTGCTATATGTCTACATAATAATTAAAAGCTGCAACGTTTTCCCAAGTTTATGAACGATGATAAGATTTGCAAGAATCACCGTAACAAATTCATTGACATATTAGTATATTGGCGATAAAACCTGACGGACAATAACGTTCCAGTTAGTATAATAAATTTTCATTTCTAATCTCTTCTTATACTATCCACATTCTTATTTTACATAATATCATGAATATTCTGCACAGTATTACTAAGGGAAAAATAACACAAATCTCGCCTAAAGGACCTTTTTTCAATTACTGAGTATACTCGTATTATGGAAGGAAATGTATGACAAAAGTGTATTAAGACATTACCGGTAAAGTTCATCAATACTTACCAAAGGAGGAGTATTCCAAATAGTTTAGGCCACACAAATAACAACATTCTTACACATGTACGTGAATTACATATCCTTAAGTTGTTCCGAACTTCTGTAAAGCACAGAGAAAAGCGAGAACAGTGGATAGTTCCAAGGTATATTGAATATATACCTTGGATAGTTTGTTGAGAATATAACGTAAAACGACGCACGATCTGTTCCGTCGCTTTACAGCAAAATACGAAAAGCAAAACGAAAAGAAATAGTATCACGGGCCATTACACAATTTCTCCTTCCTCTTGGAAATTTTATAACTACTTTTCATTAAAGGTCACTAAGTTCTTGGCGTCTCAGGATGTGCTATTCTTTTTTGAGGCGCGAACGAGAATGAAGATAATTTAGCTTGCAGTGTTTGTTTCTTTTCTCTGGTTCGATTTCCTTCGAAGAAGAAAACAATACCGAAGCGAAAGCGCAGAAAAACTCGCTGCTAAGATACCTAACAAAAGTGACTCAAATAATGGATTTCTGTGAAGGAGAAGAAAGAGAAATATATATTAGAACAGCGGAATATACTGACATTTCATCAGTAGCAGACGTCTCCTTATTTTGAGCTAATTCTTATTCAGTTTCTTTTGAGCAATTCTTAATGATACCGCTCTGTATTCTGTTTCTTGCGGATTAAAATTTTTTCTTACATTTCACCAGAATTGTGGAACATTCAAAATCCTCTTTGGCCGCCAAGGAAGTTATTTTTTACTATTTTTTTAACAGTGACATGAATATATACATATGTATGCATAATAAACTAATTAGTAGTACGGATTGTAATAAGAGAGGAGACATATTACTAAAACGAACTTTAAAAAGAAGTTCCGTAAAATAATTTAGCATAAAAATAAGAAACTTTGCGTAGCAAACCAATTTACAGTTAAAAAATCACTATTAATGTCATACCGAGTGTTGAGGCATCACCTAATATTTGATTGGTTGTCGCGAACCATTATTTCACAACATAATTATCTTTTATATAAAACATGTTTATATTTTTCTTTTTATGGTGCTGCCAATGACGATATAAAGAAATTTAACATGAACAAACACTATCACGCTGATGGTAGTGCTTGCAGGCGAGGAAAATTAACGAGTAAAACGAACAAGTATCTTTAAAGTTACCTTCCCATGATTAAATAGACGTATCTCTTAAATGGAACAGCAACGAAGTGGTAATTTTTCCAGGGCAAAAGAAAAAAAACAATTCATTTGAGAAAAGTACTGTTAAAGTTCTTATTTGTCTAAACTTCTATTCGAAGTATAAACTTGGAATAATGAGAATATCGATGCAAATATTGTGCAGTTTTTTTAAAGAGTGTTATGGGTGCACTTTTGAAGACGGATATGAGAAGCACATATTGCAGATAAATGGGAATGCAGGTAAAGTGATAATTTCAATAAAAAGAAGTGATGAAAAAATTATGGTTAAAAGAGAGCAAATCATAGCATTTTAACAGTACTCAATAGTGAATCAAAAATAAATTCTTTACTATTTTGCTGTTGTTATGAACCCGTATTTCATAGAAAGTATAACAATTTCTGTTACCTCAAGCCCCAATCAAATGCGGGTATTTAAAGATATGCGTAAACATAAGTAGTCTTAAAGATATTGAAAAGAATATTAAATTCCTACTAATATGAACTTTTTAAAGTATTTCAATCTGTTACTCAAAACAATCTGAAAAATTCCCATCAGGAGCATTTCTACAGCAAATATGTAATACCTTGAATCCTTATAATTAATCACCACAACCTGGTTAATGGTGAAACCCTTTTTTTTTTCAGGTCGAGTTGCATCTGTTTCTATGCTTATTGGGTATTGCGGCCTGTAACATGAATCCTTATGCGTTGAAGCATATCTCTGTGAGAACTTTTTTTATTCTGCACGTCCATTCATTCTCTTTGATAGGAAGATAATCTATCGATAATTTTGGGGAATAGGACAGATTCCCGACATCTTTTTTGGGGGTGGAGCTTACCGTTTCACAAACCTGGCCATATTTTCTTTGAATTCTGAATCATTAAGTAAATCTATTTAGACTAGGAATGATACGCCTTTAAATTTCTTATAATTTATGAGGCAAGAGTCGTTATTTCTTTGCATGCCATCCTATAATTCAAATAATAATATTGTGTGTGAAATTGGAATTTTTTTTTTTATATATATACGTTCTCATAGATTAACTTGGAATTGCATACTCTAGTATGAAATAAATAATCTTTCAAGATAAGTCTGTACTAAATGGAATGAAAAAAAATGAATATTAATGAAATTTAATTCAATTTACATGTGATATTGATGTTTTCTTGATTCATTTATTTATTTTTATTTAATTACGTTTCCAACTCTTCCCATTTTTTACATTAACTTTTTTTCTTGTCGTAGAATGATATCAATCAAATGTCAAATACCTGATTAAATGCATTGCTTATAATACTAATGAAAACTGACAGTGTTTTTTTAATTGATTACAGATGGTCTAGAGGAAGATTGAATATCACAGACCTGAAGCCAGAAAAGCCAGATCTCACAAATCTAGTTTTTGTCTTCATAAAATAATAATAATAATAATAATAATAATAATAATAATAATAATAATAATTAATAATAATAATAATAATAATAATCATAATAATAATAACATAATAATAATAATAATAATAATAATAATAATAATAATAATAATAATAATAATGATAATAATAATAATAATAACAACACAGTAATTTATTGATAGAGTACAGTGCAAACTGGCCACTCCGTCACTAACATTCTCGTATATATATATATATATATATATATAGATATATATAATATATATATATATATATATATATATATATATATATAGTTTATATATATATATATATATATATATATATATATATATATATATCTATATATGTTACGCATAATGTGGATAATTGCCTAATGTGAAACATTAGGCAGAAAAATTGCCTAATCTCCATATTAGGCAATTTGTTCTGCACAATGTTGACAATAGGCAAATTACTTGCCTATTGTCAACATTAGGCATGATTTTCAGATTAGGCGAGGGTAATTTTGCCTAATGTGATTGAATAACGAACCACTGTAACTAGAGTGTTGTTCGAATGTTGTTCGAAACTTTGGGTCTGTCACTTAAGCCATTATCCTTTGGTCAGTGTGCTACGACTAGTCCCCGGATGTCGATCATGGTCCAACAGATCCTAAAAATCTGTTAGTGGTCGTCCTCTGGGAACAAGATGAACTATACACTGTAGGTTGTCGGAAGGAATTCTTGGACCAAAATTTGTTTACAGCAGCTGATCTATAAGTGCAATCAACAGCCCTTGATAAAGTCTGAAGAGGTTCCTGATATCTGTCTATCGATTAGAACAGCAACAGCAAGAACCACTGGTGGGCAAGGATATATAAAGTGCCAGTGTACTACTCAATGTACATCAGGACGTTGCAGCTGCCTAAGAAAAAAATTTAAATGCAACTCACGCCGTCACCCAGGCAGATCATGCAAAATTTCTGATTCGACTCAAACTGAACCCTGAAGATCTATTGACTTATTTCTCTTTTACTGATATTGCATTAATTATGTTTGTGTTTATTCAAATAAATTGGAATTCTTTAAACTGCCTCTATAATTACCCTGTTGCATTCTCTTGTAACCTCCCATGGGTTGTCTGCAGGATTAATTGCCATCCTACACTAAACCATAATACATGTTTAGATTAGGCAGTCCGTATTCACACCGGGCAAAATTGAGCTGCATAATTTGAACAACAGGCATATTTGGCCTAATGTTAACAAATTGTAAACTTTATGCAAACTGCCTGCTTAATGTACACACTAGGCAATTTCTCCCTAATGTTCACATTAGGCAATTAAACACATTATGGCGTAACACCACACACACACACACACCAGACACACACACACAACACACACACTATATATATATATATTATCTATATAATATATATATATATATATATCACACATATATATATATATATATATATATATTATATATATATATATATATATATATATATATTATATATAATATTATATGTATGTGTATATATGATGTCCCACAGACTGGTCACCATTTAGATATGCTGTCTACGAAAGAGAAACGCCAGAGGACAGGAATGAATAAAAAAGACAGAAGCAGAACTACGCACACCTGAAATGGAATATTGAGAAGCACCACTCATGACGATAATAAGTCCTTGCGTGTGGGATTATTATACGGGAGGTCGCAACAGTACTAATTGATGAGAAAAAAGAAAAGAAATCTACTGTTGTTAATGATAACATCTTTCAGGATCACCAACCGGTGCCAAGATTTTTTTTTTTTTTTTTTTTTTTGACATCGCTTATTCAGAAACTTACCATTTTTTTCCGTTATAGGAAATAGTTGTGCCCAGAACTATGATTAAAAATAGATCAACGGGTAATAACACGTATTTTAAAATTTCCTTGTGTTTACCTGTTTACTTATTAATTTGTTAATTTATTTCATCTGTTCTGATAAATAATCTCTTCTTTTTGTGTTATCTATTTCCTGTTGGCTCTTTCGAATGAACACCAGTTTCTTTGAAAGTCTGAATGTCAAATCAGTGGCCCCTATACGTGTGTTCTATATAGATAAGGTTCAGCTTCTTAATATAATAATAATAATAAACCACATAGCAAGCGAATGTCCGGCACTTGCACAGAACTAGTATAAAATAAGTTATGATTCAGTACAGGAGCCTGTGAAAGAAACACCAGCTAGTTAGCAGTAATAAATAATAATGAGGGAGTGATAGAAAAAGATCAAGCAATGATCTCTCTGGGACTGTGGTATCAGAACAGATAGGGTGACACGTGCCAATAGACCAGAAGTGACGTTGACTGAAAAAATCAAGAAGAACGTAACACACATTGATGTTGCAATACCATGGGACGCCAAAGTAGATGTGAAAGAATAAACAAAAATGATAAGTATTTAGACCTAAAAGTAGATATATGAGGGATATCGGATATGCCGGTCAAAACCGCACTTAGAGTCATTGGAGCAAAGGCACGATAAAATAAATCTCTAAAAATGAAACTGGAAAACTAGATGCCAATGTAGCTTCATGACTCATGCAAAAGAGTGTGCTACTAAAACCAGCGTACATAGTGAGAAAAGTCATGGACTCCTAAGGAGGTAGGATGCAACCCAGAACCCCAAATTATGAAAACCACCCAGCCGGATGGCTATGGTAGACATAAATAGATAAATGAATAAATAAATAGATGAATAAATAAATTAATTAATTAATTATTATTGAATAAATATTAATAATGATATTTTTGAAAGCATGAATTTCATATGAATAAGGTTCATCTTCTAAATAATAATAATAATAATAATAATAATAATAATAATAATAATAATAATAATAATAATAATAATAATCTTCTAAGAGGTCCACAATTATAAAGAATATAATTAAATTTTTTTTTTTATTATTGTGGACCTCTAAGAACATATGTAGTATATTCTCGCGATAGAGTTTTTCCCAACTAATAATAATAATAATAATATAATAATAATAATAATATAATAATAATAATAATAATAATAACAATAATAATAATAATAATAATAATATAATAATAATAATAATAATAATGTGGATGATGATAATAATAACAAACATAAGAAAATGAAGCTTCCAATTAATACTATGGTTTTTATTATAGAAAAGTAACAGAAGGTAATAGAAATACGGAATGAAGACATCAATTACTAAATAAGAATATATATGAAAAAAAAATAAATAAATAGATAAATGCAAAACAAAATAAAGAAAATGAGTAAAATACAATGGCGACATTACAACATTATGATCATGCTGCATTGACAGCCATTATTTTCAGCAGTCTTTAAAAATAGGTCAATGATTTTTGCAGCAATTACCATGGACACTTGTACTATATGTAGAAATAACAATATTTATTGTCTGCTGGAGTTTCTATAAGCAATAAGCCAACATACCAGGAGGTTTGAAAATGTAGTTTTTTTTTCGGGGGTGGGGTGGATAATATCCTCCCCAAACTCCCACATGTCCAGACCGCCCCCCCCCTAACCCCAACCAGAAAATATGTACTATCAGCTAGTAACGCCACCCCTCCCCCTCTTTGAATTAGTATGCTTCCAGTGCGGAGACAGTGGCCTATTAATTATTTATGTTAATTTAGTTGACAGGCGACAAAGCTGCCAGTTTTTAGTTTGTGGTATTATTCTTTAAGCTTATCATAATACACAAATTAGACTATGCCTAAGTTTAGAAGACGATTAATTTAATTTGTGATATTTTTCTAAGTCATATTTATGTATAAAGTAGAGAATGTCGGAACTCAGAGAGAGGATGAGTTTGCCATATTATTTTATGTCATATAATACATATAGCAGAAAATATTGAAGTACAATCAAGGTTTGAGTTTGTAATATTTAACATACAATTATGCAAAAAAAATCAATACCATATTGTGAGCATTACTAAAATATAATAAAAGGCTATTTCAGAATATTTACCATCTCTCTTTTGTCCATCTATATTTACATCTTTTCAAAAGAAACTAAGGACAAAATCTGAATATGTTATGTAACTCATAACACTTAACCATACCACCTCCATACACCACCTACGGCGTTACGTAATTTTTGAACGGCTCTTAATTGCTTGCTATATGTGTGATTCACAGTTTAGCTTGTTACACCTTCTGCAGTTTCTAACCCAAGTAAGGTAGCGGTCTCGCTCTTTATTCTTGCCGGAAATCTTAAACACAAAATTGACAAAAAATCAGTTCTCAATCTTACATATAACATATTAACAAATGGCTTCCTACACTAACCTGCAGACATTTTTAAGGCATATTTGAACTGATGCGGCTACTCACATATTTTATAAGAGAATCTATTTATTTGATTGGAGTATGAATGTAATCATTATAACCTGTATAAATTCATATTCATAAAGTTGGGATTCAATGGAGAGTACGTTGTATGTACTTCACAGAACTAGATCAAAGTATCTGAACCATGGCATAGAAGCTATTTTTACCAAATGCAATTATCACTATGATTTACATATATAAAGCTATGGAAAACATCACATTCATAATGACCAATAATTCAATGTACTTATTTACTTTATACAGTTAAGTTAGGCTAGCTTGTAAAAATAACCTAACTTTCATAACTAGCCAAGACTTGACCTGTACTTCATAGCAAGTGGAGAGGAACATAGAAAAAATCAGTATTCCTGAAGGTTGCTAAGTTAGGCTACCTTTGCTAAGCTAAGACTAGGCTATGGTAGGCTATCCTTGGTTATTTGGTTAAGTTTACTTGTTCACCAGCCAGATGGTTAAGTTTACTTGTAGACCAACTAGTTGGTAAAGTTTACTTTCAAAGTTATAATGTAGTATGAATTTAGGGGAAAAATGATTATGGTAAAATTGAAGAATAACCTATTACCTTTAAGTGTTTTGGCAGATTAACTTCATCTGAATCCTCAGCAAACAAAGACTTAAGAATTTATTGGTAATATGGTAAATGACAGCATAACATTCATCAAGACTTAAAACTGCAACAGGCCTAGGGCTAGGCCTTAAGATACTATGTACAATCAAGTCCAAAAGTCTGTTGACACTCTGGTCATCATTTTAACGGTACATAGACAATAGTAGTTTTCCCATCATCAGGGTGAACTTGGAGCAGTCGTTCTTTGTGCTTCTCAGTTGAAATGGGTCGAGTAAAAAGAGGAAGAGAGGCCTAGTTTAACATGCAATAATTTCATTTTCCTGCATGACATATACGATGATAATTATTCCACACATTTTGAGTGCAAAGATTCACAGAGTTGGAATATACAGAAGATAGATGTAGCCATTCAAGCAACAT
>NC_061107.1:38567333-38569833 GCF_015104395.2 Macrobrachium nipponense | reverse complement strand
TGCCTAGTAGTTTGTCCATAAGTCTTTGGAAAGTTGCCCCTGCGTTACAAAGGCCAAAACAGCTGTAATGTAGTTGAACCTGTAGGTGCCAAAGTGGGTGATGATCAGTCTTATTTATATCTTCCTTCCCTAATGGAAGTTAGAAGTATCTTTTCAGCAAGTCTATTTTGGTGAAGACCTTTGCTCCATTCATCATGTTGGTTATGTCTGCTATATTTGGCAACCGGTACCTGCCTGGCTTCGTTTTGACAGTTAGCCACTGGTAGTCTCTACACAAGCACCATGATCCATTGGGTTTTGGTACCATGTGAAAGGGGGATGCCCATGGGCTGGGGTGTTTTTGGCATATTCCAACATGATCCATTTCCTGGAACATTTTTTTTGTGTAAGCAAGCTTCTCTTGAGCTGACTGTCTGAAGCTTCAGTGGATCGAGAGGATTCTGTTTTTATGTGGTCCTAGATGCTGTGTTTTATTTGTTTGGGTAAGTTATGCTGTTAGTCGTTTGAAAACGTCTTGATAGTCTTGTCGAAGTCGGTATATTTCCAGTGGTACCATAGCTGCTGTGATGGGGCCTGCTTGTCGTCTGAGCAGCTGTTGATGAGATGATGACAGAGTTTTCAGGATCAGTTGTTTTTAATGCTACGTTCACTAGCAGGTTGTGTGCTTTTAGGAAGTCAACTCCCAAAATTGCTATTGTCACGTCTGCTGTCATGACTATCCAACTGTAGTGTTTCCTGCTGAATGACAAATTCATATCCTGTTTCCTGTACATCTTAAGTGGTGATCTGCTGGTGGTGGATATGTGGAAGTTGGTGGGTGCAGTGGAGTTGAGTGTTTCTTGTGGGCTAGCTGGCACAAATGATTTTCATGCCCCACTGTCAACAAGGAATTCTATGCTTGACCTTTCCTCCCTGACAAAGAAACATGTGGAGTCCTTGCATTTGTATCTGGAAAAAGACAGCGGGGAGATGGCGCAGTTTCTCTTACAAGGCAACCACACTCTTCATTGCTGATGTTTGCTACCTTCTTGCATGTTTTTTTTTTATTAAAACAAGTAGTCTTTGTTACATTTGCAGGGCTTCTTTTCAAATCTCCATTAGAAGTATCACATTCCTTCTGGTTGTTCATTTTTCTTCCGTCTAGCATTCCTCTCTAAGAATTACTTGGGGAAGTTTCATTTATGGATGAGAGAAGCCAGTCCCTCTGGGTCACTGTTGGATTCCATGTCGATTGATTACTGGGACCGTCGTACTGCTGCTGCTTTTGGTGGCTGTGTGGGCTCTTCTATCTTGTGGGTTATGTGCACTGCACCGATCAATTTCAGAAATTCTTCGATTGGCTTTGGGGAGGCATTTGGCATGGCTGCCACTGCTTGGCAGGGTAGTTTTGTGAAGGGGGGGGGGGGTTGTCCTCTCTCACAAGGTCTAGGGTTGACTTTGGTTGGCCATCTGTTGTGGGTAGTGTTATGAGCCACCGCAACTGTTTGTAGACATGTGTAGGCCGCCCATCTCCTATGGCTGTACCCACGTATTTGACGAATTTCTTGGCTCTGAGGGAAAGAGGCACATTGAAAGATGACTCCAGGTGGTCGTTCATTAATCTATAGGTGACAGTTTCAAGTTCTGCAAGCTATCCTGTGACTTGCTCGAACACGTCGCCTGGCAGGAATTCGAGGATGGTGTTTGCTTTGCAGATTGTTTCTGCCCTGAAGGACCAAGCCTCTGGGTTGTGGGGTGTGAATGGAGGTAAATGTATGGAGGTGACAGCAATGGTATCACAGGGAAGGGTGGCATCATTAAGGTTCAGTAGGCTGGTCATCGCCATAGTCACTAATGTAGTGAAGGGATGAGTAAGAGGCAGCGTCTACAATCTTACTTATTCAGACAACAAACAGACAGGTCAATAGCTCTTGCAAGCAGAATGTAGTGCCTGATACAAGGTGAACCAAAACAGGTAACAACACAATCACTTGTGTTTGTTGATGGATGGAAAAATACATATGAATTTATAAGCAAGACAGATGGAGCTATGGAGCATATGGCTGAAAAGCTGATATTGCAACGCATATGGTAGCAATAATACATTCAACATAAAAATAATATGAATGAAAATATATGAAGAAAATATGAGTGATGTATGCTGTGTTTCAGGTATACGAGAGATTGCGCATGGAGATGTTTGTTGAGGAGATTAGCTGACCAGGTAAGATGAACGTGTGTGGATCCGCATAGGACCCTACAATAATCTTTATGCCATACAAAATAAGGTTTATGAAATGAAAAAGGTCAATGCATCATCAATTGAAGTATATGTTTCTCTTTCGTATTTTTTATGTTAATTAATCATATCACATTATTTGTGCAATGGTGAAAATTAAGAAAGAAAAAAGGTATGTCATTGTACGAAAAAAAAATCTTCTTAGAAATCATTTAACAATTAACAATACGAAGACATGAAAACTGGATTGCGACTGTATATGCAGGTGGCAGATGAATATCA
>NC_061107.1:38554833-38559833 GCF_015104395.2 Macrobrachium nipponense | reverse complement strand
TTGATAAAACCATGCACCAAGTATAAATGGTGTCACTGACCCAGGATTAAAGGTCTCTTGCTCTAACAACTGCAAATGGTTAGTGCAGTAACCAGATGCATGGCACTTCGTCACATATATATATATATATATATATATATATATATATATATATATATATATATCTATATATATATATATATATAATAATATATATATATATATATATATATATATATATATATATATACTATATATATATATATATATATACATAAATATATATATATATATATATATATTATATATATATATATATATATATATATATATATTTATATATATATACATACATATATATATAGTATATATATATATATATATATATATATATATATATATATATATATATATATATCTATATTGTTTTTTAAGACAAATGAACGGAGAGATTCATATATGTGCCTTAAATCAAGTAATTTTTTTGAAAATCGTAAGGGTAATGTAACTCAATTTCAAATGAACAGGTGAGTCTACTGGATTGTAATCATAAAAAGAAATCGGTGAGATATTTCTCTAACAGTAATCATAAAAACTTTCAGAATCGTTATACATTACTTCTTTTTCATAATAAACGCCACTTCTTGGTAAAAGAGCCAGATATCTGGGAATAAATATTTGTAATATTTTTGTTTTGCTTTAAAATAATGATTTGAGTGTTTTTGGCTAAGGTGAACAGATAGTTTTAAAAACTTGTGTTAGGAAAAGGCCACTAGACTTCATATTATTATACCAAATCGTCACAAGAGTAGAGCCATAGGAATTTGCAGAACGGAGAAATATAGTAAAAAAAAATTAAAAGAGGACGGATATCCCTGCATATCGTCCAGGATTCCACATTTCTTCCGAGCTAGGAAGTATATCATATAATCGGTGATTCTCGAGAAGAAGGAAAAAAATATGTGAAGGGAAATATCTTCCCTAAAAACTAAATGACCGAGCGTTTGGTGTCAAAATCACGAGTCTCAAACAATTCCACAGATTTTAGAAAATGTGGGACTGGATGGGCTGTGAAGATGTATTTTTGCTGTGTCAAACTCCATTTTATATTGATATCTGAAATACCTTACATATACATACATACATACATATATATATATATATATATATATATATATATATATATATATATATATATATATATATATATATATATACATACATATATATATATATATATATATATATATACTATATATATGTATATATATATATATATATATATATATATATATATATATATATATATATATATATATATTATATATATATATACATATATATAAATATATAATATATATAATATATATATATATATATCCTATGTACCTGATGGGGTAGGCGGGTGTTTGTCACCTGAGGGAAACAGGAGGGACCAAGGGTAGAGGAAGACATCCACAGTAACGATATTTCTTTATTTCTTGCGAACGTTTCAGCAGTTCTATCTCATTATCAAATCTGCAGTAATTTATTAAAATATGATTGAAAAGCAGACTCATACTTAAAATTACAACCGAAATATAAAACAACGTTATATAATCAATATCTAGGAAAACGTTATCAGTTGCACAAATACAAAAAGCAGAGTGACATAAACAAAGAATTCTAGATCGGGGTAAGCTCACACCAGGTGAAGAGTTGTTGAGGTAGTTTGGTTATTCAATCTTGGTACTAGTAGGCCAAAAAAAGGAGATTCAAAGTTAGGAAGCGGGGAATTGGGAGCTTTGGAAAGTACTTTAAAATCTTTATACCCAGTTTCAGTTTTTTTGGCTTCTTCTCGAATATTTGCGAATTCTTGATTAGATAATTTAACTCCAGTTCTCTAACTGAACCTCTTATGACAATCAATTTGAACTTTGAGTAGGCGGCGTGAGGCACTAAAGAATTTCCCCCTGACTACATCGGGGACATGGAATTAAGTAGACGGTGCATGATGTCATAGAAGCCTAATTTATTTTTGAATAAAATAACAATTAGAGGATTAACTGGAATCAATTTACAGTTGATGGCAGGTGCATACCGTCGAATTAAGTTGTTCAAAGTGCTGTAAAAAGAATTATCATGAATGGTAGGAAGACTGGCAATAAAGCTCATCTTAGGAACTGTAGTTATCTGTAATTTGGAAATATATCTTTCATTCAGAAATATTTTTAAACATGTATAAAAAAGTCTCGAAGGTTATTACTATCTCTAGACATTTTAGTCACCCGAGAAAACGAGTTTTAATTCGTAAGTATTTAGAAAAAAAGACTTTTACCGGTCAAAGTTTGGATGATTATAATATTGGTGTTTTAACTTTTAAATTAAACTCATTGTTAACCGTTTTCTACAGCGATTTTACTGTAACTTCCAGCTGGTCTGGATTCAATAATGAAACAACTTTTTTATACAATTACTTTTTACACAACTGTTAACATTCCAGACATTTTTATGCACGTTTAAATAAATTTCTGACTAATAAATATATATCCAGATTACAGATAACTACAGTTCCTAAGATGAGGTTTTTTGCCAGTCTCCTTATGATTCATGATGTCGTTTATCAGCACTCTGAACCTAATTCAATACTTTGCACATGCCATTAACTGTAAATTGATTGAAGTTGATCCTCTTAATATTAAATCATTATTCCAGCACACACATAAAATTAGACTTCGTGTGGCATCAGGCATTGTCTACTCATGTTCGCGTCCCTAATGTAGTCAGGAGAGATAAGCGGTTGCTTCACGCCGCCTACTGAATGTTCCAATTGATTGTCATAAAGAGGTCAGTTATAGAACTAGTGTCAATTGATCTAATCCTGAATTCTCAAATATTCGAGACCACACCAAAAGGTGTAAGAGTTGAACTGATGATAAAGACTTTAGAATGCTTTCCAAAGTTCCCAACCTTTCGTATTCTATCTTTAGAACGCTTTCCAAAGTTCCCAACCTTTCGTATTCTATCTTTAGAACGCTTTTAATTAAACTACTATTACCAAGGTTGAATAACAAAATTGCATCAACAACTCTTTTCCTGACGTGAGTTTACACAGACCTAGAATCCTTTGTTTAAGGCACTCTGATTTTGTGCTTCATCCAACTGGTAATTTTTCCCTACTTTTTTTTCCATATAACTTTACTTTATATTTCGGTCCTATTTTAATCATGAGTCTTTTTAAAATTAAATTTCAATAGCTTATTCCAGCTTTGATAAGGAGACAGATCTCTTGAAACCCCAGCAAGCAATAATGAAATGTCGTTACTGTGGACATCCTCCTGTACCCTTGATCCTATAATATATATATATATATATATATATATATATATATATATATATATATATATATATATATATATATATATATGTATGTATATAAATCTATATATATATATATATATATATATATATATATATATATATATATATATATATATATATATATATATATATATCATTGATATATATATGTATATACATATTATATATATATATATATATATATATATATATATATATATATATATATATATATATATATATATATATATATATACACCAAGTATATGTTAAACACGCTTCTTCGAACGCATCATTATATTTCTCATGGTATCTAGGTTACATTTTGTAGTCAAGATACCTTTATGTAACAGCTGAAGGATATATTAAAATTAAGTTGTCAGTGGAATCTCAAATGGTTAAAAAAATATAGGAAGACTTCCTGCCGAAGCAGGTCATCCAAAGAAGTCCTGTAATGATTTCCTGTTTTATTTCTTATTCATTTATTGTTTAGGGGGTGTGGTGGGCGGGGTGATAGTACCAGGTAACCAAATCATATAGTCTTTTGGTCATGAGAGTGAATATCCTGAGTGCCTTCCTGATGACAGTAATCAATTTTTTTACCAGAGTGCGGTGAGTGGAAGTTGTACCTAAGTTGTGATAATTTTATTCCCTATTTTTAAAGAAACCTCTATTGGTTTTATCTAGTCTAACATTTTTATACAATTGCATGAGTAGCTTTGGTTTTAGTATAAAGAGGCATTTATGAAATCTTTGAATTTCACTCAGTTCTTTTTTTGTATTAAAATTTTATTTGGTAACCACTGTAATATCACCCCACTTCGTAATAGCAAAACCCCCATCCCCCCCCCCCCCCCCCCCCACCCCCCCCCCCCCCCCCCCCTCTGTCTCTGTCTCTCTCTCTCTCTCTCTCTCTTCCGAATACTGAATCTAAAACATCGAAACATTTTAATCATCTTTTTTTTTACACATTGATGATCTCATAGTTCTAGAAATAGGTTTTAGCTTTGCCAGATTATGAAGAAAACGGTTCACGGGCTCCAAACAACAAATACCTGAGCGCGACAGGGATTTTGTAGGTGAGAGGCAGCATTAACTTATACTTCTCGTGAAAATTGATGGTGAGGTTAGAGCGCTTCACTGTACGTCCTGATTTCTTGGTTCCTAGGTTAGCGCCCGTGAGTCCTTGAAATTAATATCAACTAAAAAATTCCTCCTCGTTTAACATATATGAAGATATATTAATTCCGTGGTATAGCGAATTAGATATTAAAGAATATTTGTAGCTAAATATGTCTTTATATATATACATATATATATATATATATATATATATATATATATATATAGTATATGTATGATGTATATATATAATATATATATAGTATATATATATATATATATATATATATATATATATATATATATATATATATGTATGTATGTATATAGTATATATATATATATATATATATATATATATATATATATATATATATATATATATATATATATATAGATATATATATATATATATGATATATATATATATATATATATATATATATATATATATATATATATATATATATATATATATGATATATATATATATATATATATATATATATATATATATATATATATATATATCTATATATATATATATATATTATATATAT
>NC_061107.1:38524833-38549833 GCF_015104395.2 Macrobrachium nipponense | reverse complement strand
AGTGACCTGCCTTTTTTTTTTTTATTTTTTTTTTTTTTTTTAACGAGCCAGTGCTTTATACTTAGTTAATTCTCTACCATACTTAGGAGGTATTATATTACGCATAACACGCCCATTCTTTTCACAGAGAGGAGAGAGAAGGAGAGGCGAGAGAGGAGAAGAGGGGGGGGGGGGGGGGGAGGTGGAGAGATATTAGTCTGACGCAAAATTTGCTGCAGACGTCTCTTCATTTTGGCGTCTTTATAATACAATTTCTGGAATTTATCTCCTACTCGTTGTCTAAACAAATTATTTACATAGGAATTTAGTGAAATATTCTGCCAGTATGCTATTGCACTTATAATGTACTCTAAACATTTTATAAATTGAGTTTGACAGGTTCATATAATATTGAATTTCCTTCTAAAATAAAATATCTTTCTTAGGAATACATCACCGACAGAAAGAGAGAAGAGAGAGAGAGAGGAGAGAAGAGAGAAAGAGAAAGAAGAGAGAGAGAGAGAGAGATGATCCTCTCCAAACTTAGTCTTGTGCATGACCATAATAAATTATAATACTAGCAACACTTCATATGTTTCCAGGTAAAATGAATGCTGTGTATTGCGTAAAAATAAAAGTTCAATTTTCCTCAATCAATTATGTTTTGTTTTTGCGGACATTCATATCTCTTTATAGTTTTCGTCATTTATATATATATCCCTGAAATATGTAGGACCAAATACTCCACTGTTAATTAAAAAAAAACGAGGGATATCATTTGATAAACAAAACAAATGCAAAGACTAACAAATGAACAACTTCCTTTAAGGATCTCATTACCGCAGTCATATGAGAAAGCCACCATAATTAAAAGAAAGCAAGTTGATAAAAGTTATTCGCGGGTTATTGAAATTATTTCCAGTATGTGACTGCACTTGAGTTATGTAGGGTTTCATGCATCAGCTCACCCATAACCTATTGTTTAACCTCAATGGGGTTGACTGCATAGTAATTATTACTGATGTGGTGTAATTGTTATTGTTAACGAGCTTTAAATAATAAAAATTATGAAAAGTCTCTGGAATTGATCATGCTGAGTAGTACTATGACATAATTTGGGAACTTGAAGCATAGGTTTTTGTTCCATGTCATGTGTATGTCAGAACAACGACTTCAAGGCAAAAAAGAAAGAGTAAAGCACCTCTTGTGTTTCGGCCCCATGTGATTCGTTCGCGCAAGAGAGCATACAATATTATTGGTTTTGCTTTTGATTATGATATTATGCACTAAACGACCATTTCGCCTAGCAATGTGCCTACAGTTTTATTGTAAATAATGTCAATCTTGTTCTGTAGATCTCCCACTTGAGGTTATTTGTTAAAGCGTATGTTTTTCTAATATTTATTTCCACTACTCTCTGACACCTTCAATACTTTTTTTTTATCTGCAATTATAATTGTAGCTTACTAAATGGCTCTCCATGATCCCTGATGGTACATTTACATTAATATTAAATTATGTAGATTTCAGAATGCTTAGTTATGGAATTTCTTACTTATTATTAGGTGGCAGATAGAGATGACCTTATACCAGCAATTTTCAATCTTAAATTTCGCGTTTAGTTCAAAATATTTTCTCATACTGGGCATGTTACCTTCCTCCTTTTATAGTTCAAAATGTTTCTTTATGTGTGTTTACTAAAGTCTATGGCTATTTGTGTACGAAAAAAAAAGCTTTTGATTTTGAATTGAAAATTCACATTTCTACAGGTAAAAGAATTAAATCATCAAGTTCTCGGTCTACGAACCCAATTTCCGATTAACTCTGTTGGGAATTAAACTCAAAGGCCAACCAATTTTTTTTTTTTTGCTTTTTGACACAGACATGTGGAAAAATATTTCGCAAAAATACTACTGTAGAAATTACAATACTAAATAGATTCATAGTTAAAAACTACTCGAGTTGGACCCATGCATCAGAACAATAATCAGGGCTCAGACGGATAATCTTATAAATTTATTATCATCCAGTGTTTAATTAACTGTGCTCATTCATCTCTAATAACTGCCTTGATTATTCCATGAATTATACTAAACTATAACGGTCTTTAACGATTCATTCTGGAAGCATATTAATGACGTAAGACTCTAAAACCGTGTGATTTAATCAATCCCTTTTTCCAAATTCGTATGAGGCGTTAATTGCCCTTAAAACAGTTTCAGTTCTCATACATCTGAGTTGTTTACAGGCGAGGTATTCTCTCATCATAGGGACTGAACTCGGTGTAGGCGAATTTGAGAGCTTTTTTAAAATTTAAAGGTATAGTTCTTATCAGTCTAAATCTTGGTGGACACCCCACTTCGAACTTTGTAACAACAACTCGGACTCAAACCACATTGAGAGTAACAACTACCTTCCAATCCAAAATCTACCAGTTCAGATAATGAACGAAACACTTATATGTCGACTATTTTTTTTTTTAATTAGACATGAGCTGGCAGCGTTATCATCTATTCTTAAACATTGGGCTTATAAATGTTTAAAATATTGAAACAACCAGGGCTACCCTCAAACTTTTCAGGTCTTATGGTAGGCTTACCAGCCTAATGCATTATGAATTGTGCCTTTTGGTGACAGTAATACATACACACAACCATCACACCACACACACCACCACACACACAATACATATATAACTTATATTATATATATATATGAGAATAATATATATATAATATAGATATATATATATATCTATCTATATCTATAATATATATGTATATCTTATAATCTATATATATTCTAAGATGTATATAATATCCATAATATATCATATATATATATAATATTATCTCTCTATATATATATATATTATATATATTATATATATATATATATATATATATATATATATATATTATATTAGTTTAGGATATATTAGATATATATATATATATATATATTATCTTAGCATAGATATATATCTATATATTATATACTATATATATATTATAATATTATCTATATATATATATAATATATAGTATATTAATTATATGATAATATCTATCTAATTATATATATATTATATATATATATATATATCTATATATAATATAATATAATATATTATATCTATATTAGATATATAAACATACTATTATTATATATATAGTTATATATATAATGAATATATATATAGATCTATAGATATGGATATATATATATATATATCTGATATAGTATTATATATATATAATATCTATATATATTATAATCTATATATAATATATTATATATTATATATATAGTATATATATATATATAATTATATTATACTATATATAATATATATTATATATACATTATATATATATATATATAATATATATATATATTAATATATATATATATATATATATATAATAAATATCTATAAAAATAAAATATATATATATATATCTATCTATATATATATATATTCTATATATATATATATATCTATATATATATATATATTATATATATTATATATCTAATATATATATATATATAATATTATATACAGATCATATAATATATATTATATATTACATATATATATTCGTATATATATTTTATAATAATATTTATTTAGTAATAATATATATATTAAGATTATATATAGATATATTATATAATATATATAAAGATAAATATATATAGATATCTATATAATATATATATTAATTCTAATTAATATATTATACTATATATATTATATATGTTATATATATATTGTTATATATATGGTATATATCTATATATCTATATTATATAATAGTATATTAATTCTATTATATATATATATATATTATATAATAATATATAGTATATAAGATATTAGATATATAGATTTATATATAATATATATATATATATAATATAATATATTAATTTTTTATAATTATTATATATATAATATAAATTATATATATATATTATATATAACCATCTCTATATCTATATCTATCTACCTATTATATAATTATAAATATAATATATTATTATTTATATTATCTATATATACTATATTTAGTATTATATATATATATATTATATTATATATGTATATAATACCCTCAAACAAAATCCCGCTAAAGAAGGTGAGTAAAAACCGGAACTTTGAACAAGTACTTTCCGTAGTTTGATTCTGCAATTTTCGAGGAAGGAAGTTCGACAGGCTTTTTATATACAAAACCGGGATGGTGGTAGGGGGTTGTTGCAGCTCGTTTATCTGGGCGATTGTATTCTTTATAAGCCAAACCTGAGACAGGGCAAAGAGGGTCAACGATTAATAATCCAGGGATGGAGAATTTAAATTACCTTGTTGATGTTAAGCTTCAATAAAAATTGATTCCAACAGTTCCTTTTGCGGTGATTTTCTTTGGACTTTACAGATTTATCCGAGGCAATTAATCCCAATTAATAGCATACGTTTGTTGCCCTAAGCCAAGCCAATACCACAATGCCATTATTTGTTAACGAATATTGATATTGATACCAAATAATCAAGTTGAGGAAGGAATGGTGCTTGGTTTAATATGTTATGTCTTTACCTCTATACAAACATTGTCAAATTGTCTTATGACATGCAAAACAAATTAAGATAATATGTAGGCTAGTGAATCTGAGCATATATGTCTTTTCCGGACTAAGACTATAATCTAAAACTTGCAATAATTACCTCTTGATCTTATGTGAACTCACTTATAAAAGGAGAGATTATTTCATTATTTCTTTTCTTTATATAGGCAATACTTTCAACAGAATTGGGAAAAACATAATTTTCAACGAATCGTGTAGCAGTTCAGTAACTAATTTACCATGGAAATTTCATCCAATCCATCAAAGGTCGGTCATAAGCAAGTTTCCATCCCATTAATTCCGAATTTCATTATATATAATTCAAAATGCTGATTGCGTTATTTTGAAAGTTCTATATTGATTATTCCATTAACTACACTGTGATTCAGGGCGGTTACTCCCCCACCTTTCTTCCTAGCTGAATCGTATTTATAAATACGTTTTATCGAGCTGTGTGGTGTAAATATTTTTCTAGTTTATATTACCATCAGGATTGTTTTATTCAAGAAAATTCGTACATTTTTCATTAAAACAGGTTCTTGAAATTCCTTTACTAAAATGTTCTGACTACCCGTTTCCTTCGTCTCAATCAGCTCTCAATAATTTCGGGTCACCAAGTCACTTCGTCCCCATATTTTCCGAAGGCTTCGTTGTGATTTCATCTGCACTTGTTAAGACCTCAGCTGATTTACCCACCCCCAATCTTTCCCTTGAAAAGTTTTCTTGGTTCTGTGTCATTTGCCTCTGCCTTCCTTACTCGGCCCAAGAAATGAACAAGCGCCCTCAAATGAATATCCCATGTTTCGTTCTGTCGAAGGGATTGGAAAGTACGAAAGTCTGGTATGGCTGGGAAATTCAAAAAAAATGTCATACGTTACATTTTGTCAAATATGTATATATATATATATATTCTATAATATAAATATATTATAATATTATTATAATATATAATTATATATATAATGTAAATTAATTATATAATATATGTGTGAATATTATATATATATGATAATATAATAATAGTATATAATAATAATTATATATATATATATATATATAAAATATAAATATATATATATATAGTATTATAATATATTATATATATTATACTATATATATATATATATCTATATAGTATAATATTATATTAATTTATATGTAATATATATAATAGTTATATATTAATGATATGCATATATATATATATAATAATATATATAATATCTATATATAATATAATATATTATATATTATATATATATAATTATAATATATATATAATCGTATAATATATATATATATCGAAGATTCCTACTACCCCCCAAACAACGACATATAAAAGCACTTCCACCACACATTTTTAAAATTAAGAATTTAGTTGTTTGTGTGATTTAAACAGAGAGAGAGGAGAGAGAGAGAGAGAGAGACGACGAGAGAAGAGAAGAGGAGAGAAGAGAGAGCTGGTGTTCAAGGTATTTTTTCTAAAAACAAGGCAATTTAGAAATTGCTTCATCTTTATTCTTTAAGTAAAGATTTCTTTACAATAACCATTAAAAATTGGCTTCAAGGATAACCAATTGTAAATGTTGCTTCAAAAGAAAACATTCAAATTTGGAAGGGTGAATAGTGCTTCATATATCCTATTCAGGAAGGGATACTCTCCTGGGGTCCATCTAAAGTGGAAATGTATCCAAGAAAAATCGGGAAAAAGGAAAAGAAGAAATTGCGCCGAATTTAGTGTTAAGCGATAAGGTTTTTGCAACAAATTAATCATATTCTTCTGAACCCTGAACGTATTTGTTATGCTTTATCTTCTTCTATGTATAATATTGGTTTGAAATGACCTTAATATTTATTAACTTCCGTAATTCCGTTTTCAGATGTCTTTCTACCAAAAACAAGCCGTTCTTCTCTCTCTCTCTCCCTCGTCTCTCTCGCTCTCCGTCTCTCTCTCTCTCTTCCTCTCTCTCAAACCACAGCAAAGCGCAAAAAAAAAAAAAAAAAACAAATAAAAATTTCCTCCTTTTTAAAACTGGACTGTATGGGAGGTGCTTGTTTTGTAAGTTGGGGTGTAATAGGAATCTCATTTCAGAAAGTCTATTCAGGTTAAAAAATTCCACAAGATTTTACATATTTAATTCTAATGAATTGAGCAATACGTGAGGCAAATAAACAGGAAATCTTTCCTTAGTTCAAAAACAGCTACTGTATGCTCGAAAAGGGAACGAAAACATATCTTTCATTATTAGGTTATCATTGATCTATTTATATATATTTTTTTACTTATCATTAACGGTCCCTTTAAAATACAGAAGGCTAAATTAATTTCTGTTTTCAATCACGGAAGTTTTGTTTTCTGGTAACTTGAGGACGTTTTATTTCAGAAAAAAAGATGTCAGTAATACAACGATAAAATCAAGCTTTAAAGAGACTCCTTCTCAGGAAGAATGGTTCTGTACAGCTAAAATACTATATTAGTCATATTATGATATAAAGAACTATCAAAGATTTTATTTTGAATGGTTAAAGATATTCTAAAACACACATTACTTACTTAGTTTATGAATGGCTGTTTAAACTAATATCGTCCATGCTTGCATAAAAAGATCTATGCACTGTTATTTCAGTGCTATAATCTGAGAAATGGTGCAAGATAACTGATAAAGCATTTACTGAATAACTTGTCAAAAGGTTATCTCCTGTTCTGCATTTTGTTGGTGTGTGGTGTGTTGTTTGTGTTGTGTGAGTGTGTAAGATTAATACTTCATAGTTCTGAAAATAACATAGCTCTCGTGAATGAAGTCCTCCTGTGAACAACCGATATCCCTTGGTAATTATTTATTTCAGGTCTCCCTTGGGTAACACAAGATAAAATTTGTAAATTTATTCAAATGAAGGTTCTCCGTTTTCCTAATGTTTCATGATAATTACTCCAGATTACTTAACCTAAAATCATAATGGTTTCTAAATCCAGTATGTAGCGAAATGGGTTTGACTAACGATAGCTTCATTATTCCATCTGGGAACAAAATGAGGACATAGTTTTTGATTTTTTCGTTCATTAAAATCTCTCGCTTTTCGTTTTTTTGTTGAAAAGACAGGGGAATGAGAACACTGACTCCAGATCATTCCCTTGCATCATATCATATATATAAAGGGAACTTCTGCAAATGCAGATAATAGGACCACTAAGGGAAGTGTTCAGTCCAAATAAAATAATATCAGAGTAGAGTATTTTCTCCTTATTTCAGTTTCTAGAATATGTTCCACAGTCTTATCCCTTTGGGACTACCGCTGCTCTAAGATATTAAAAGGGTAGTAGGTACAGCGGGCGAATTTATGTCGTCATTACACGGAGAATTCAGGAAAAATAGAATCTTGAATTCGCAGATTGTCTTTTTTCTATTTTATTCTTATTTTATTCTTATTATTGAAAAATTAAGGGAATGTGAATAGGTATGGTTATAAGATCGAAACTGAAGAAAGTACAAACCACCATGTTCACACACAATGATACGTGTTTATTTGTTGTGCGGATGGGGTGGGAGGCCGTGGGGGGTTGTTTATATATATCTTATTTAATTATATATTCTTATTATATATATTCTATCTTCTATATATATATATCATATATTATATATATATATATATATATATATAATATATAATACGGTAAATAGACCACATTGAAACGGATGAAGAATCAAACAGACCAGGTACCAGCGCTTCCGTGTATTGCGTACACTTTCGGGGTTACCGGGGTACCCGAAGAAGTGTTACGCAATATCAACGAAAGCGCTTGGTACCTGGTCTTTGATTCTTCACCTTTCATGTGGCTATTTACGTACATATTTTGTCCCGTGCTGTTTGGTGATATATATATATAATATATATATATATATATATATATATATATTATATATATATATATATATATATATATATAATATATATATATATATATATGTGTGTGTGTGTGTGTGTGTGTGTGTTTGTGCAGCGCGGCTGTGTAAAAGAGAGACATAAATCATATTTCAAACTATTACGACACCCCGTCGGAAATAGGAACATCTGAAATATGATCACTTAAATGTAAAATTTTCTACATCGGAGACATATATGATAAGTTAGTAAAAAAATCAATGTTGACATATGAATTAAAATTAAGGTTACCGACATTGTATGATTGGATAAAAAGCTATTATGAAAATATGAATGAAAGACTAATGTCTTTTGATTGTTTGCACTGATATATACATATCTATATCATAAGGATGTCTCTATTGTCAGAAAGAAGTTTCCATCATTTGAAGTAATAAACATCCACACTGACACACATTCTTCACACAAAACTTGACTTCTTGGATGCTAGGACTGTGCCAAACTTAAGACTGTATTATTAAGTAGTGATTAGTTCCTCACCTGTTTTGAAATTACTCCTATTTTCTCTCCTGCAAAATTAGTTTTCTAATTAATTCCATTGTGGACATGACAACCCCATATCCAGAAGCGACTACAATCCATGTTCAGTCAGCTCTTTATAGCAGAGGTTGTCTCAAATACGTAGAAAAAAATATTCTACAGATTCAATGCAAATTTCAGCTTGTAAAGCGAGGAAAAATACACGGAAGGAATTTTTACTTTGATAAATAAATAAGAACTAAAATTATAATATCTAGTCCAGGCACGAGAGAGAGAGAGAGAGAGAGAGAGAGAGAGAGAGAGAGAGAGAGAGAGAGAGAGAGAGATTCATAATCTAGATGAACTACCAGTCTCAAGATAAAAGACATTAAGAGTGATTACATATACTTTAGAATATTGACAAAGCAACTAACCATCTTTGAACCTTTTCATAGCAATCACTTATGTAGTACATAGATCCTGGGTGTAAAACAGAGAGTATTAAGCGGCTCATCACTGAGGAAAATTATTTCTGTTGTAATAGTGTATACTCACATGAAACCATACATTGTTATGGATCCATATTTGGGTTCGACAGGTACTTTAATCTCACAAGATATCATTAGATCCGGATGGAGAAAATCTGGCAGTAATTGAGGCAGACAAAGGTGGAAGGAGCTAGTACCAAAATGGTGACCTTCAACTAATTTGTAAAAACAAAATTTACAGCATTTACATTCATACGAATTGATCGTTTAATAAACTATAAAACTGATTCGGTGCAAAATTTACACGAAACATAACTATCAAAGTCAAAACAACATAACAGAATCAATACATAGACAAAAAATCGATAAACATGATAAATTAACCAAATCAATAGACGTATCACCAGCCTTACCATTATAAAATCCTTAGAAATATGAACCTGTTCAAAATAGTTATTACATGGACAACAACACTAACGAGGCAAACTTAAACACACATTACTCCTGCTAAGTCATCATTTTAAAATGTTAATGAACACTAAAACAAAAAGTAAACAGTGAACAACGAGGCAGCACACAGACGAGGCCACACATAGACGGGGCTGTACACACGGACGAGGCCACACACCCAGACGAGGCCACACACCCGGACGAGGCCAAACACCCAGACAAAGCCACACACCCAGACGAGGCCAAACACCCAGCCCAGACGAAGCCACACACCCAGACGAGGCTACCACACCTAGACGAAGCCACACCAATAGGCAAGGCCAAACACTAAGATAAGACTGCACCAACAGCCATAATACCACATCCAAAATCAACACCATTCATCAGCATTTTAAAGTAATCCCTCCAACACAATAAAAAAAAATAATAATAATCTGTGCCCCCATTATATTTGTGTCTTCCAAAGCATAAGGAAAACATACACCCATCCCATGCATTTCAATTCCCTTTTCTCTTCATTCAAGAAAAAGAAAATCTCTTTTCATTTCCTTTTCTCTTCATCCAAGAGAAAGAAAATCTCTTCCAAAAAAAACCCTACGGGTATCTCACGTCATCAACTAATTAATCAGGTGATGTCTTGGCATTGGAAAATCATTTTCAAGGGCAAATTCGTCTCTCAACACCCCGGCAAAGGAAAAAAAAGAAGGAGTTCACCCCCACTGAGAAAAAAAAGTTTCACTCTCCACCAAGCATTGACACTCCCACCTGAACAGCGTCTGAGGACCCCCTAGGTATACACCAGTAGTAGTAGCAGTACCCTCCCATGCAATGCCCCCCGAGGCAGGCCAGTAGTCGCCTTCCCCTTGCAACGCGCCTCTGTGCCGGTTAGCAGAAATTTGCTGAGCCCGCAAGAATGGGTGGGCGCTCTGTCTCCAAGAAAATGCAATACAAGCACAGTTCGCATGCATGAAAAACACTTTATACACCCTCATATGTTAAACAAAGACGAATACGTCTATTCTAAACACGCGCCAATAAAGAAAACACGTCACTTTCTGCTACTATGGGGAAAAAATTTGACATCTTAAACCAGTCCCATTACACTGAAAAAACCCTCCCCCATGATCCCAAAATGATCTTCAACACTCACCACTTCATAATGAGAGAGAGAAAAAAAAACGGAATTTGCGCAGGACACTAATAACACACGCGGATCGTCTCGGGAATGCACTCGACATCACACACAAAAGTCACACTGAGTGCGGCATCTGCTTCGAGGTAGACTGCCTGGGCCAAATGCTGAGTCTAATAAAATCCTTCCCCTCCCTTCACAGTTACCGGACGGATATTTCTCATTATCTCTCACTTAGTAACTGAAAACTAACAATTTAAAAATTTTCCACAATAACACAAAGGCTTTGTCGTTCGAAAACAATCGCGAAGCCATAACCCCTCTATGTTTAACTGGTAACCTGTCTCTTCATTAGCGTACCTAGCCATAACCCCTCTTATGTTTAACTGTAACTGCTCTATTAGCCGTACCTAGCATAAAAAAAAACCTTTAACCCGCTCGCCGCCACCTGTAAAACGGGATATTAATCTCGTTTTTATTTGGTAAACGTGGAACCCCGAGCGTCAGGCAAACCGACACACAATCTCTCTCTCTCTCTCTCTCTCTCTCTCTCTCTCTCTCTCTCTCTCTCTCTCTCCACCTCTTTCTCTCCATTCTAACAGGTAATCAAAATGAGAGTCGAGTTATATAAAAATAACTATTTATTTAACAATGGAAAGATAAATCAAGTCTAAATCAAGTCTCACAGACTAACTTAACTCAGTTAACCCCCAAACATTAAAATGTCTAAAACAGTAATTTGTCACACCAATTGTCTCTCCCATCTGGGACTCTCGGTCCCTCTAGGACTCTCGGTCCCCTTTGCCAGTCAATTCCCTTGCCAGAACCGTCTGTTTCAAAGACATGAGAAACACACTTGTTATCACACATAAGTTTAAATACAAAGTTAAAGATTAAACATTCTACAATGTAATAAGCCATTCCTTTTGGCTAAAGTAATTCAAGACTCACCCATGGCAGCCGGAATATCTCACTCACTGATAAATAAAAACACTTTGGCATCCGCCATCGTGGCTTTGCCTTCCTCCCACGAATCTTTGTGCAAGTCTCCCATAGACTTAACTAGTGATACATTATCAATGGAAGAGGCGCACATGCACATACGAATGCACACTTCGTTAGCGCCCCATATTACTGGCTACAACCAGGTTCCCAAAGGCACTTTGAAAAGAGCCCATGAACTGGCGAACATTGACTCGCCTAACTATGCAGTTTTTGAATCACACCATCACAGAAATCATTTATAAGCTTTTCTCGGGTCGTTGCTTCGGCTCTGTTCTCCGCATTCCAAAAAGGTCACAACGAACATATTGGCAATATATCATTAATTATAATCCCTAGGACTCACATATATATATTGTGTGAGGGCTGTTGTCATAATTGGTGCATTATTTCCTATGAACTCAATCATTCCCTAAGTATTTAATTTTCCGTTGTTTATTTTATTCTAACTAAAAGTCAGTTTTGATTCTCTCTCTCTCTCTCTCTCTCTCTCTCTCTCTCACACACACACACACACACCCACAATATGAAGAAACTTAATTGCTTACGTGTGGCTAAAAGTGAATAAAGCACGTTTTTTTTTAGTTTATGACTTGTAAAATAAACCCGCATTAAATATATAAAGATTAATTTCTTATTCTAGTAATTTGTAACAGAATAACGAATAATTTCGTAAGCTGCATAAAATGTGTCTCGAAGCTTTAATGATAAAAAGTAACAGAAGTTGTCATATTCACAAAAAAATAGAAAATAATAAAAAATCTAGAACTCTAACGAAATTCACCTGGAAGGCTGGAAAGAAAATATCAGTTAGGACTGATTAGACGTCAAACATTTTTTTCTAAGTTTCATATCCTCTTTCCTCCTTCCTTTGAAACCTGGAATCTTTTTGCAGTTCCTCCCTTACCTTTGTTGCAGTTTTTTCCCCGTATTGTTTTTCATTCTGGTAAGACTGGAAGCAATAAAACCAAAGTCACAGTCAAAAACACATTCGAGAGCGAAACGAAACACTTCGAACTCGAGTACCTTGACCCTCGATTGCGTTGCAAAGCACAGACTACCATTTGCGCGTACCAAGAACTGCGTGACTTTATTGGAATAGGGGTTTTGCTTAGAAGAGTGGTGGAAGACTGTTATTTACTGTCTATTTGTCTGTTCCCTTCCGATGTGAATGTACTAATTTTTTTTTTCAGTTGTCGCTAGATCATCGTATTATAAAACTCAGCTTGAACCACCTAGTAGTACTTACTCTAGCCTTTTTCACGGCTTACTCTACTGATCTCCATATTACTCATCCCTTCAATTTTTTAGCTGTATTTTTGCCAAATAATTAGCATGAATCATTCAACTGTTGAAAGTCTACACATTTGCGGCGCTTCAAACGCCTAGCTGCATATTTTGTTTTATTAATTTTAGGCTAACAAAGTGTGCCAACAATTTCAACGTAAATGCCATTTGAATGTTTGCTCTTTAAAGTCAAAAGTCTGGGGAATGTGGTTTCCTTTTCTTATTGGTTAAAATCACTGTATTACACTACACTTACAATTAAGTGTTTCGAAACTGGACCTTCAAAGGTCAATGGTAACAGTGAAAATTAGGTTACGTTTTGATATCATGCGCTTACGCTGATCAATAACCATTTTTTTTTCTTGAAAGTTCCTTTTCATTATCATATTTAATGGCTGAGCGTGATGCCAAAATCATGCTCTATTAATTGGATAATAATGTTGCTTAATTTTCCTTAATGTACACAGGCATCTTACCCCTTTCATTCACTCTCCTTTCTTCCTTTGCACGTAACTAAAATGTTTAACACGCAGTCTAACAAGTACCTGACGTTTATAACCCCTGGGGGTCATTTTCCCACACTTTTCATAATTTCTAAAGAGATAAAATTGTGGTGTATAAAGCATAACAGAAAACTCTTTTTGCAATGCTCTACTTGTACGTTTTGATATTAAATAGATTATGACATGATATT
Organism: Macrobrachium nipponense; assembly: GCF_015104395.2. Classification (NCBI taxonomy): domain Eukaryota; kingdom Metazoa; phylum Arthropoda; class Malacostraca; order Decapoda; family Palaemonidae; genus Macrobrachium; species Macrobrachium nipponense. The sequence goes on along the minus strand of NC_061107.1, from coordinate 38,535,774 downwards.
GAATAGATTATGACTAGATATATTTGAATTTTCTTTACATATTTGGTATCCGTAAAAAAAATTTCTCTCTCTCTCTCTCTCTCTCTCTCTCTCTCTCTCTCTCTCTCTCTCTCTCTCTCTCTCTCTCTCTCTATGATCTCAGATAAAAAAGAAACTTTTAATTGGTTAAGTGTAGATAAGGAACGAGAGGAAAGCAAAGTATCTTAGAAATATTGGGACTTATAACGTAAACCACTAAAAAATAAACATGCGTTGTTTCTTTTTCTTTGAATTTATTGTAAAAAATCACTAGTAATTTCGTGAAACCATCGCCACTTGTGAGAAATGAGAACCAGGAGGCGCTACGTTCTATTTTCATCTGCAAGACCAAAAGAAAAAAATAAGTCTAGAAGTCTAACGAAGTTCTCCCGAAGACTGAATGAAGCCATCTAAAAAAGAAATTATGTTTAGGAGCTATTAGATGACAATATAATCTTTTCTAACTGTTACTGTTTCTGCCCTCCTTCCTTTCGAACTCGATTTTTCAATGTTTTGTTTTTTTCTTATCTTTCTGGTGTGTGTGTGTGTGTGCATGTGTGCTTGTTTGTTTGGTGGTTTGTTTTTTCGTTTTTTTTTTTTTGGGGGGGGTGGGGCTTATATTGCTTTTCTCTTTCTATTAAGACTGGAAACAATAAAACCAAGTTTTAGCCAACGAAATACTCCACAGCAAAAACAGAGGCTCCAAATCCTTTTATTTTAACCTCGGTTGCATTGCAAAATAGCACATCAACTGCGCGTCTATTTCCGGCCGTTTGTTTGATACTTTCCGATGTGGAAGGAATACATTTTTATTTTTGTTTACACTACTTGTTAAGAAGTTCCTTCACTTTTCGTCCGTTTTTTGAAATAAATCCAAAAAAAGATATTATAAAAGAATTAAAACACATAAGTCAAACCATCCTAAAATAAATTGAACGTTAATATCACTACCACTAACCTCTTTTACGATTTTCTCTATAATTCTCCCTAATTGTCACCTGTCAGTTTTGTTCACATATGCAAAACAGAGACAGTTCACCTCTCATTTTTATTTAGCCTCCACACTTCACTCAGAAAAGGAAAGTAGGCTCTAGCTTCCATGTTAATGTTGTTATCAATCTTCTGGCTGTCTCTACTCTTACATATACAAATAACTAGCTTTTATTCTTTCACCACCTATACCGGGGCTCGTCGTTATTTCTTCCTGATAAATTAGTATAATATTTTACAATTTTACATAATGTATATAAACTAATCATAAAAATGGAATAATAAACGTCGTAGGACGCAAAGCAATGCTAGATTTTAGTTCTCACAAAATTCCAGACGACAAGCAATGAACAACTTTACTATCAGATGAGATGAACTACACCAGATGTTGACAGGCTAGCTAGGTTTTTTTGGTCGATGGCAGAAGATAAAATTAAGAATACAGGTACCAAATACAGATTCTCTCCGTGTATCTCAATGTTCTCCGTGTCATGAATTAACAATGACTAAGATTTATATCTTGCTTTTCACGATTCTCTCTCTCTTCTCTCTCTCTCTCTCTCTCTCTCTCTCTCTCTCTCTCTTTTTATTCTAGGCAGTGCTATAAATGTTTGATATGAACGATCTCCACAGTCACTGAAGAGGAGTAACAAGATATTATGCAAATATGATATCAGGACATTGCTGTGAAAGAATCCACTTTAAAACGTTAACTTTTGATCGTGAAATCCACTACTTTTAGGAATTTTGGGATTACCAAGTCGAGCAAGATAGTAAATGTGTATCGATTGTAATGCACTGATGGAACTTACATCACACCTTTCTAAAGGAAAAGTATACCAGTCAGAAATATGAGAAAATATCTGGAATAAATAAAGTAAAAGTGATAATGTTATTATTATTATCATTATTATTATTATTATTATTATATTATTATCATTATTATTTTTATTATTATTATTATTATTATTATTATTATTATTATTATTATTATTATTATCATTATTATTATTATTATTTGCTGGAAGAATCCCTTCATTAATAAAGTTTTTTTTTTTTTTTTTAAATAATGGCCATTCAGCCGCGTTTATTTTGTATAAAAGTTTCCCCTATTCTTCTTATTACTGACTTTTCTTCTGTGATCAAGTTGGCTATTAAAACGCCATCATCGGCAATGTCCCAGACCCAAGAAGACTAAGCCTCCTGGAAGCCATCTTCATCCTAGACAAGAAGCCCTCTTTGAATACCACTCAAGAAGCCTTCTTACTCCCTGCTAGCGTGTGGTATTACCAAATAATACCACACCAGATACGACCACTGGACAAGACACCCCGGATCAAGAAATACCAGACTACACCAGGCATAGCGTCACGCAACAGCAACGAGCAAATGACAATTCGGCAAGTAGTAATGTAATGCCATTGCCTGCTCCAAACAAGGAGAGGCGCCCTTCCCTTACGACGGTCTGAGAGTCTACTGCAGCGTCCGCATAGGACCCATATCTCATTTTAAGACATCCGCCAACAGGGGATTAGCAGCTGAGCCAATTAGTCAATCAGAATTCGCCGATAAACACTCCATGCTGTGTAACGGACTATATATACCGTGGGACTCCCGTGAGCCACTACAGGGATTATAATTCCTGCAACACTAAGGCCATATACAAAGAATGCAGACTGGCCGAATTTTAAGGCCGAACTAGAGGAAAAAGCCCTCAACTTAAGTGAATACCAAGAGGTAAAAGAGAAAGCCTATATTGACAGCAGGGTGGAAAACTGGTTTAAGGCCATAATCAGAGCAGGAAATGCCCACATCCCAACAAGAAACCTGGAAATAATGTCCAGACGATTAAGATGGACTCGTGAATCGCTTGAAATTGCAAGGCATATACAAGATCAAATAATAGAAGAATCAAAAGTCTTATATGACAGCCACTGGGAAGGTAAAGTCAAATCTGCTGATGAGCTGCATGGTCAACCAGCAAAATTCTGGGACAGTATCAGCAGATTACTGGGCTAAGGAGGAGAGAGTGCTCCATATATTTTGAATAACAATAGGAAACTATTTAGAGTTGAAGAAAAAGAAACAGCATTCAGGAATTCCTGGAGTAACACCTTCAAAATAACGGAAGATGAAAATAGGAATTATGATATACATCAAGAGAAGATAGTAGAAGAGTCACTGCAACAGAGAAGAGAAGAATATATACAATATGCCAGGGTAGACCTTAGCAGGTTGGACCCCAATGATCCCATGACAAAACTGGTGGAACTATATGAAATCAAGAACATTATTCAGAAAGGAAAGAAAAGAAAAGCCCCGGGGAAGTCAAATATAACCAAGGAAATAATGCAACAACTCCCAGATGCCATGCTTCAAATACTTGATGAAATGACGAATGAGACACTAAGCATGGGATATTGTTCTGATCTGTACAAGACAGGCGTAATAAAATTCCCAAGTAAACAAGGGAAGGATTCCAGACGAGTTAAAAACTATATATCTATAACACCATTGGAACTCCCAGGGAAAATAGTAGAAACAATAATGAAAAACAGGCTGGTCAGATTCCTCCAGGACAATGTCCTAATCAATGTAAATCAATATGGATTCACCAAAGGGAAAGGAACCCAGATGACAACATCAGTGCTCTACGAAACCATAGCCATGTCACACTCTGAAGGACATGGATGTAATGTAATCTCAAGAGACATTGCTAAGGCTTTTTACAAAGTTTGGTCCAATGGGCTAATATTCAAAATAATTGAAACAGCAATACCTAATCTCATAAAGAGAATCCTATGCAGCTTCTTGGACAATAGGAGAGCACGAATCGGGATCGGGAACGTAACAGGCTCAGAGTTTCCTCTATCAAGTGGAGTGCCCAAGGCAGTGTATTGGGACACATCCTATTCAACTTCTACACCAGGGATGTCCCTGCCCCGTCTGCGGGTTGTCATCAGATTATCACCTATCCCAATAAAAGGAAAAAAACAAAAAACAATACTGCTGCAAATAAGAAAACAACAAACCCGGCAAAATAGGAAAAAAATCAATAAATATAGAAAAAGAAAAAGGTAAAATATCCATAAGATAGGAAAGTACCACTCATGTCTATATCAAAACAATAAAAACCAGCTTGAAAGATAATAGTTAACGACAGAGTAATACCTCAGAGGAACAACATAAAAGTAGTGTGAGTTACGTTTACTATGACAGGCCTATAACAACATCTGATGAACTGTCTGAGGAAAACTGAGGTCACTCCCAAAAGAATTAGAAGATTCAAGGCTGTCTCCACCAGAACTTACCTCATGCTATACAAAACCTTGGTGAGGCCGCCGCTCTAGTCACACCCCACAAAGCAAATAAAGCCCAAACATGCAAATCCCATATGATAAAATGCAAGCTCTTCAAAACAAAACAAAAAAATATAAGAAGCATTCAAAGGAAGCCCCACTTACTTCAACATCATGGAGAACTTCACGAAAGGGCGCAGGGACTTGGGAACCATAAACTGCAGAATACACAGATTGGCCAATAAAACGTGAGACAGGATGTCAGTTAAAAAAAAAAAAAAAACTGATAGCGACACGGTGGAAAGAAGCAGGAACTAACAAACGGAGGATTGAGAGGGGGACCTTAGAACTTGACCAAGGATAGGTCCCCAAGATAGAAGGGGAGCACAACCAGAAACCATCTATAGATATAGAACGGGATTAGTCAAAAGAAAAATCAAAATAATGAAGAAAAAATCAAATAAGTTAGATAACAATAATCATCGTAAAGACAATAAAATGCGATCTAACCACCCCACACATCATTGACACCACCGCCTCATCAAACTCCATCATTTTCCATTTAAAAAAAAAAAAATTTATAAAGAAAAAAAAAAAAAAAAAAACCATAAAAAAAAAAAAAAAATCATCATCAACATAAATGTCATTGTACCCTACCATACCTCCTTTCCCAACCACCCTCTACCATCCTAACCCCCCCCCCCCCCCCACCCCCCCACCCCCCACCCCCGTTTCCCCTTCCTTTTTCCCGGGATTAATTTAACCTTAGCTATCCTAAATATAGTAAAAAAAAAAAGAAAAAAAAAAAAAAAAAAAAGAACTTCAGTCCTACAACACCTGCCCGACGATGTCCTTCTGGGTTTAAGGACGAACTATTGCAAGAAGAGAGAGAGACAGACAGACAGACAGACAGACAGACAGAGAGAGAGAGAGAGAAGAGGGGAATAGAAAGGTGAGAGATAGAGAGAGAGAGAAAGCAGACGCCCCTAAAACAAGAGGAATCCGGGGAATGAGTCATTTAGTATCTTTTGTCGATTAGGCCTAGGATCCAAATTGTACTGCATTTTGTATAATATATTCAGTTTGACAAATACCACGTTTTTGGCATGAATCCCCCATTTTACGTTTTAATAGCCAACTTGAGTACAGAAGAAAATTCAGTAATAAGAAGAATAGAGAAACTTCATACAAAATGAACGCGGCTGAAATAGCCATTATTTTCAATAACCTGGATTATTATTATTATTATTATTATTATTATTATTATTATTATTATTATTATTATTGTCGGGAAGGTAAATTTTTTAAGTAACTTATACTAGCATACAGAATGCTGGGATTGTACATTTAGAATCTATTTCCAATGGTCGCAATGTCTTTTGCTCGAAAGCCTAATTCTGACGAGGAAATCTCGCCCGTCAGTTTTCTTTAATGTATTACAATATCGGGATAATATATATTAAAAGAGACTCTCCTTCTTATAGGATCTTAATATATATTTCAGAAAAATTATTGGATGAAAGGAATGGAAAACGATTTTGTTTACATGAAGAAATGCGTGTGCTTACTGAAGGCCTTTTTCATCCACATCGTTGCGCTGAAAAACACAGGATAATGTATATGCACAATCAAACAGAGCTATATGACCATATTTGATTGGAAAACTCCTATGAAACTATTTTCTCCTCTGAAACTATTTTATCCAGTCTGTTGCTCTTCGATATTGAAGCTTTGTTTTATAACCCCTAAAAGAAATTAGAAATTTATTACTCCTCTATATATCTCAAAAATTACGATGGAACTTGTTTTCCCTTAACATATTTTATAATATGCAGATTTGGTCTTCTATCTTAAAATTGGCTATGTGATTTGTCTTTCCAACAATATCCTAAAAAGTGGCTTCCTGTAACCACTTTTGAAGGAACTTTCTTGGAAAAGCTATGTATATAGGTAGAAAATACTCTTCTCTGTGATACTTTCCTTTAAATACCTCGTTGTTTATTCCGAGGTTGAAGGATTTGATATGAATGTTAACTGCAAATATAATTTGAGAATAGATTTAACAAAATCCTGCGAATAATGCTTTATCCTAACCCTTATTCCCGTTGGTAAGAGTCTATTTGTTTCTCACCAAGCCTTTAAGGATGGGGTTTCCAGGCACAAACTCTTTTTCATCTTCGACCTTAGCAGATGCTTTTACCATTCACAGTTTGGGTGACTTAAGCTGTAGGAAGACTTAAGGGCACTGGTGTCCACGAACATTCCCCAAACAACACATTGGAGAATAACAGCCACACCAACAAGATAATAATTCTATGAAGTTAAGGAAAAAAAAAATTTAAGATATGAAGATTGTGAGGTGTAATCAGATACAGACGGGCCTTCCTGCTGAGTTTTCTTCTTTTCAGAGAGAGAGAGAGAGAAAGAGAGAGAGAACTAGCATGTGAATGTTTACCAAATTCAAATAAGCAAAGAAAATAAGATACCTATATATGCACCATCTCAACCATACCATACTATCATGCTATCATGCATTTTAACTATCATGTCATACAGATCACTCTGTATGACATGATAATTAAAATGCACTTTATTTATTATAATACTCTTTTGCATCGAACCTTCTAAAATAATCTTTTTCATTTTCCCTTGTCTGCATTATAAAACATTTGAATAGTTGTTAGATTAGGAAACGTCAGTGATACTAATGAAAAAGGTATAGGTTTACATGTGAAATGGTCCACCAACAAGCAAAAGCTTTACAGATTTTGTTTTAAATTCTGTTTGTCTCCAAAATATGAAACAAATTTTATAGGCAAGATAATATGTCAAAGAAGAAAAACGTAATCCAAATACAGTGCATAATGTAGCCAATAGAGAAAAACAAGAAGGTTGATAGTATTGTGGCTACCTGTCATTAACCCTTTCAGCCTCTAGACTTTCTGCTGTCTGCCCAAGCGCCTTAGCTATATTATGTGCTACTTTGCATGCTGCCTGTGCAGTTACCATTCATGGTATTGTACTCATCCGTGTGTCCCATTCACAAAAAAATATTTGGCATTCATTCAGATCACCAAGTATGTTTTTAAGAATTTCCAAATTTCCTTGCACTTTGTTCTACCTCATATCATTCACCTTTTATACCTTTGCATAATTCCTTCATTTGCCTTGCAACTGAGATTTCATTTTGAATTAGTAAATTATCTATTTAGTTTACCAAACTAGTGCTTATATTCATCCACTTTATTCAATTCAAACCATGCACAGTCCTTGATGGTACATCGACCTCGGCACTTCTGTACCTTGAAGACAACTCTATTTCCCATGAGCATTCTCCTTCGACAATATTTTAACCACTTTCTTATCAAACCTCACGTATATCCAACAATTCCGCTCTTATTTGGATTCATTAATTAAAGGTCGCAAAATCTACTGAATTCCCATGATTCTCTTCTGTGACACAAACCCTATGACTTCATATGTAATCTAACCTTGACTCCTGCAGTTTTTGATAGGGCGCCACACTAAAATTCCCTGCCATTTACTTATTTCAAAACCACGAATAGCAACTTTATAGTGCTCTTCATTATGACCAAGAAGAAGAAAAATAATTTCTTATATCGTGTAAGTGTTCACACATTTTGGTAATTAAGGTAATTCCTATCCCAAAACCTCCTCTACACCAAATATCCAACCCTTGGTTAGACTTCTTCATTTCGTTTTCTCCCTTGTATTTCTGAATTCTATTCCCTTATCCCTAGCTTATTATCACCCGCTGGTCAACATAAGTAAACCATCTCAAAATACCCTTATTCATCATCTCACTAATGTTAACCTTTTTACCACTTTAACGTCCCAACTGTTCTTACCCTTCCTTCATCTAGGAGTTCAAATTTTTTTCATTCATATCTACTGAACACCCACACTTCTCTATTTTAAAGGAGTAACACCTTAATCATTCTTGCATGTATCCCCACCATGGTTTTTATAGACAATCCAATATTGTCTCAGTCTTTTAACTCATTCCCCCATGTCACTTACTTCAGTCACCTCGTCACTTCCCTGTTCTCTCATCTTACAGTCATCCATCACAGATATTCCTCAATACATATGAAAATCAACCATTTTCGTTGCTCCTTCGTCCCTAATTTTATTTTCCTTAATAACATTACTTTTATCAAGTTTTCTCTCATCTCTCTCTTCTTGCAAAAACTTCCAAACTCTTTTACAGATTTCTGCAGTTTCTCTATGCTGTCACCAGTCTGCAAACATTAGCCTTTCTATACTTCATTCCGGATTGATTTTTTCATACAAAACATTACCCCTATATCAATTCTTCATATCCTAATTTTTTTAAAGTCCTTCTTCCACAAAGATAATGAACAGCTATAAAGATATAACTCGCATATGATATGCCACATTTAAAACAAAACCATTCTCCAGCTCAAGTATTCTAATCTGTTCTTCCCTTATATTGTACGAAATTAAAAACCGTTTACACCTTATCTAAAACATGATTTATGAGTTCGTGTTCTATGTTTAATTGGTAGTGTTTATGTGAGACGAACGGCAGAGTTTTCTTTCTTTACTAATGCAAAGAAATACAAGTATATAGTTACACAAGTTACAACTCAAGATTAAAAAAATCTAAGTAATCTGGTTAGGACCACTAAATGCTCTGGAAAAGTATTGCTTCTTTATTGTTTGTTGGCATGTGGTCCTCTCTGGTCTGGCTCTGCCGCGCTGCAATCAGCTACCCCACGGTCGTTTTGGCTCAACCCCTTAAGGCGGTGTATGTTCCAGGTCTCTGCCCAAACGGGGTCAGATTTAGTGGAACTGACTCTCTCTTATCTTACCCCATCCCCTTTTTGGTGGGGTTAATATGTTAATTCCACTTCTTGAAAGTGGAGCTTGCTAAATTAAACTTTTAATACCTCCTCTTGGATGGAAGCTGAGTGAGGTGCGAGGTCATAGGTCAATGAGTTTATGGTAGTCTTTAGATTTCTATTACAACGGTGTGTGGGCTGTTGCTGTTTTCACGTCTCGCCAGTGACCTGTGCCTGACTCACATACACCAAGGCTCAATTCTCTCTCTCTCTCTCTCTCTCTCTCTCTCTCTCTCTCTCTTGGTATTTTCATTATACTCGGATTATTATCTCTTTTATGTTTTTACGGTACTCTATCTAATATTATTTCCCATAACTATCATTACATCGCATCATTACATCATTCGGTTACTTAACTACCATTGCTTTCAATGTTTTAATATATATATACAAAAATCGATATAATAAGAATTATCATATTGGTAATAAACGTATGTATAAAATTTGTATCCCCAACTGCGGAATAAGAGACATAAATTTAATAAAGTATTATGAAAAAGAAATATAATCGTAGTAAATGTTAAGCATATCAAATCATAAGCATAATAAATGAACACTCAGAACACTAACATCTGAAAGCAATAATATATAAGAAATAATGAAAATATTAAATATAAATTATGGTTCATTTCTTTTCATTTCTGTCAGTATTTCTTGTATCTTTTTGATAATCAAATGCCTCACCATTATGATAAACAAAAGAATAGTGACTACTATTACCACCGGATTCACTAATGATAAAACATAGATAAAGTTTTCAAGTTTCTTTAGTTCTACTTAAGGCAATTTAATCTAATCTATTTCATATGTGTAATTCTTATATGGCACATGTTTGTTGAAATGGTATTCAGTACAAAAGTGTGGTTCATAGTGTAACTGATTTCCTATAACTAACTTCAATGTTGTTGCAAAAGATTTAACATTTTCGAACTTCAATTGGATGGTGACATTAGGACAAGCGACTGTGGCTATAACAGTATCTAATGAAAACACAAAAATATCTTCATTCACTTAGTTGCTTCAAAAGTCTTATCAAAGTGTTGTGTGCACATATCCTTTTCTTGATTTTGTTTTAGCACCTTTTCTTGAATACGTGGATACGCATTATTAGATTTATACAAGTTATCAATATAGCAAATATATTCATTTCCTTCAATATTACACATTCGTTGAATTGTTCATCAGTTACAAAGGCTGACATTAACCCATGTACTTCCAATGCAAAATGAATAATAAGCCCCTTTCTAATAATTATTTGATTTTCAATAAACACAGGAAAGGGATATACAGAAACTACCACATTTGCGATCTTAGTGTTGAAAGGTAGAATTAAATAATTCTGCTATGGATTACTTTGGCAATTATCAAGTTATAGTACATAAGAATATCTTCTACTAAAGGTGTATAATGCTTCTTAATTATATAAAACTTAATAATGTCTTCTAATTATTTTGGAGTGATTAGTGTTGGGCTCAAAATACCTTTGTAAAAAAGTAAGATAGCATTGACCATGTTTTTATATGCAATAATTACATATTAAATAGAATGTATTACGTCATTCTATGTGTAGCAACATATTGTTGTGTTAATATGATGACTACTGTAGTCTAGTAGGATCTTGCAGTATTTCTAAATATCGTTCAGTGGATAGATGACATTACCTTGACGTTGCGTTGTATCACATCTTCATTTGAATACACTTGGATCGTCAGTTTAAAAAGGTAACGCCAACCGATGCCCCATTGGCA
>NC_061107.1:38512333-38522333 GCF_015104395.2 Macrobrachium nipponense | reverse complement strand
TTTGTAGAAAGTTCTTGGCATCTACATTATAATGTGGTCAAAGATAATTTCTGGTTATGATTCTGGTTATCTTTTTAATTCCTGGATGTCCTGCTAACTTATATGAGTGTGTTAGTTCTAAAACTTCTCTGGTTAGTATATATGATATATATATATATATATATATATATGATATATATATATATATTATATATATATATTATATATATTATATATATATATAATCAGAGAACAACTGTTTCCCTCTACAGGCAGATATATTAACTAAGCGTGAATTACAGGAAAGTGGTAATTATTTCCCACTAGCCCTAGATATAATAATAAAGTTAGTTGAATTATATATATCAAACGGTGTGGGGAGGGGGTGGGTTTTCATTCGGGTCATTCTGTACCAAAAAAAAATAAATAAATAAAAAAAAGGTGCAGTAAGCGCAACCCTTGAAGTCCTGTTTTGACCAACCTATACTTGAGATAAATTAAAACTGTAATAATATATACAATAAAACCTTAAAAAAAAAAGACATGCTGTGGATGAGATATGCACATAATATCCTAACATTTTGGGATGATGGATGGGAAATTCAAATTAATTTCTTCCAAAATTAAATGCATTATTAACCAGCATCAAATTCGAAGTTGAGTGAGAAACAGACAACAAAATTCTTTTTCTCGATGTTTTGATAATTAGGGAGATGACAGAATGCAAATTTATTGTATACAGTAAGCCAACCTTTTCATATTTACACATTCATTATTTTAGTTATCAGCTTAGTGGTTCCCATACTTTTTTTAGTTGTTACCCACTTTTCATACAGGATACTTGTCCATGGCCAACCACCCAACGCCAAGCATAACCCATGACTACAGTGACTGTCTACAGCCCTACACTCATTAGGTCTATATAAAAGCTTCTCTAGCAAATCCTGTAATTTTATGGATTACACGCATTTGTTATTCTTTCTTTTGTAAAGTATTGATATAGTCACTGTAGTTTGCCTTTGCTAAACATCATATCATTATTGAAATAAAAAATGGATATATTTCCGAAAGCTGCTTCAACGATAAACAAAGAAAAAACCAGTTAAACCGAAAATCCACTAAATGAAAAGTCAATCCCACGCTATATGATCTGATTTTGTAATCAGACAAATCTGATGACTTAATAATTCTAAAATGAAATGCTGTCACAGGGAGTCTTTATTAACTACTACAACCATGACATTCAGTGTCCACACACCCATCTCACCCCATACTATTTTGCTTCTGAATATTCATGGTAGGTTCATTTTTCCACACTTATAACTCCATTCCACTCAGTGTGATGGAAGATGTTACATATCAACAACCTTCCTGATTCTTGTTTTTGTTTTAATTAAAGCAAACAGTAGGTCATGCTTCACATCAAGTCTGTTATGATATTTCACTTTAAAATGGAGTAGTTGAGAGAATGCAGCCTCACAGGAATAAGTTGATGTAAATGGTAGAAGGCGTCGAAGTGCCACGTTACATATTTTTGGTTATGAAGCTGCCTGCCATTGATGACCAAAATACTGTGAGAGATTCAGTTTCAAATTTTATTTTGGCTCCTGAATCCTCCCGAAGTCAACAGCTCTGTTTGGGCATAGCCGAGAAGTTAGGTTTTCTATATTTGGGATGTATCTTTTAAATTCCCCTTCCAAAGCCTCAAGATATTAGGTAATCAGGGTTCTGTGTAAAAACATCACAGTTTGACAGTTTCTCCAATATTGCCAAGTTTCCCATTCCAACTTTGCGCATCAGTTCTCGATCTTACGAATAAAAGCTTTGATTTTGTCAACAAAATCGATTATCAAGCTTCATTTCCTTGTAACCGTTTATTGTAGCTATCTGCAGACCATACTGAAAAGAATTCTTGCTTGTTCTGTATTCAAAGAAAGAGAATGATCTCTTCGTTGAGCTTAGATACTCGCTGAACTACATTTTCCTTTGATAGCCAGTGGATTGCTATATGATATGGGAGGGCTTCATAGGCTGCATAGATATCTTGGCAGTGTTTATAAAAAATGGCATATGTTAAGAGCAGAACCTTTTACAAAGTTAACTGTCTTTATAATGATATTCAGAGCGCCCTGTATGAAGGTAGCTATTTTGATTCCAGAGTTTGCGTGTGAATCATACAATTATTAGGGATGCCATTTGGTGCTTTTTTTATAACTCTTGTGACAAAACCTGACTGATAACCCAACATCGCTGTGCATATTTTACAGAGATTGCCCAGTCAAGACCTTCACCTTCAAAGAATTCTGTAATTTTCTGCATTACATCTTCACCTTTTGTAGATAGCTTGAGAGGTTCACATAACAAGAATTCATCCTTCAGATCCTCACCATGAACATATCTTGCAAACGATAGGAGTTGTGAGCAGGACTGGATTTCAGTAGACTCACTGAGTTGAATACTGAATAATACAGCTCTTTTGGTATTTTGTATCACCTGCTCTTTGATGTCGTAAGACATTTGGAAGATTCGACACAACATCATAGTATTTGAAAGTTAAATAGCATTCAGGTTTTCAGCACTTTTCTCACCTAAAACAAGCTTTACCATTATTTGAGCACATGGCAAAATTACCTCTTCCCCAACTGTTTAATGCTTCTTTTTCTTTGCTATCTCAAGGGGTACAAGAAATGGTGCCTCCACTACAGGAGACATTGTTGATGAATGGAACCATGAATCTTTCTGCTCAATTCTTGTCGGATATACAAAGAACGATTCTTGCCAACATGTTGAGGATACTTGGTTTCCATATGTAACCAAAGCTTATAAGGCCTTAGTGTTTCAGCAGTATTTTATGACAAAGCATACACTGAACATTCACTACATCTTTATCAGTGACGCTTGTAAATCCATAATCCAGGTAGCTGTCATCATAATTGCGTATCTAGTTAGAATTACTGTACCAGCAATGCACAAAGAAAAATTCCCATTTCTAACACCACTATGCATCACCCATAATAAGAATAATGAAATGATAGCTTTGATGCCTCAGCATACTAAGAGTGCTACTACCTCTCAACAACGTTTTCAAGCGGTTCAAAGTAATGAGAAGTTGGAAGTTAAAATTTACATTACTGAGCTATTATACAAAAGCAGATTGTGAACAAATTTTACCGCATATTATTCTTTATATAGGTACTTCGTGGTGCAGAGCTTACTCATGGCCAGGTTATCATATAGAATCCATAGTTTAGGAACCTTAAAATTATGTTCAGATGAAATTGATTACTACTGTAATGCATGTCAATGTCTTGCTTAATGCCAAAAGCACATAATCAGTAAAATAAGATAATTACCCAGACAAAGTGAGGCACAAAACCGGTACGTGAACATGTAAGTTGCCTCCATTGGCTGCCTACCCACTAAACTCACTTTGGTTTTATACATACATATCCTCAGATTTGGTCAACTGCATACATGGGTTCCCAGGGGTCCATGACCCCTTTGTCTGGAACCACTGCCTTAGGCAAATCCCTGATTAACGTCGAAACAAAAGTCAGTCGCCAAAGACACAGGAGTATACAAAATCCCTTCCCTCGACTGTGAATGAGCCTACACCATTTTTATGAGCTCCTTTTTTTTTTTTTTTTTTAGTTAGGATGAAATTTCTGTCATAGGAAATATTTTAAATTTCAGTCATATATATATATATATATATATATATATATATATATATATATCTATATATATATTATATTTAAATATATTATAGTATGACTGAAATTTTAAATATTTCCTGTTAAAACAGGGAGTAGAGAGGGTGGTAGGGAGAAAAAAGAGGGAAAGAGCCAGGGAGGGTTTTGGGGAGAGAGAGTGTTGAGGAAGAGAAAGAGGGAGTAACAGAGACATACAGACAGACAGACAGATAGAGATAGGAAGAGTAGAGGGGGTGTTAGGGAACTGAACGAGAGAGAGAGAGAGAGAGAGAGAGAGAGAGAGAGAGAGAGAGAGAGAGAGTTCGTGTAACGGGTGTATTTCAGAGTTATTCTGGGCAATGCCAGGTTGGTCAGCTAGTGTATATCTAAATCAAGAGTTAGAGAGAGAGAGAGAGAGAGAGAGAGAGTAGAGAGAGAGAGAGAGAGAGATAGTGTTCATTATTACTTATTAGAAAAAAATTCAGACCGGAGGCCATTCATTACTTATACGAAGATGAGCAGTATACACATGAAAAATAATTTATTGAGAAATGTTTTATCTATATCGGCAACATATTCTGTTATATTCAACAATATTTCAACACACGTTGATGCGCAATATCGTAATGTCGGCAAAGTAATTGGAAATTATGGAGGGCATAAATAATCTAATGCACACGGGCCAATATTCATAGTCATACAATAACCATTACATGCTGATGTATGACCTCTGTCATATTTATATATCTTTTTATTTGCCTGAATAAGTATCGAAACGAATCACTGATTTTGTCTGAAAATAACCTCATATTTTTCTGGTAAAAATAGTAAAAACACTAAATTACTGCTATTAGATTATTAATTTCTCATGGTTCTTACAATTCAACAAACAGTTATTTTACGGAGTGACTACTTTTGCTTATTATTGAACTGTTTCAACAATGGGAATAAAAATAACTAGTTTCAAGACTATTGTTGATTTCCTGTACCCCCCCCCCCCCCCCCCCCCCCCCAAAAAAAAAAAGGATGTAACTCAGTGAGTCTTCAGCTATGGATAGGTGTGGAAGTATATATATATATATATATATATATATTATATATATATATATATATATATATATATATATATATATATATATATATATATTTATATATATAATATAAGGAGCCCATAAAAACACCAAATATAGAGAGAAAAGTACTATATTTCAAAGACTGCTGTCTCCCTCATCAGGTGGATGAATAAGAAAAGTTTACAGAAAAGGTGGTATTTTTACCAAGAGGTCCATCCACAGGCAAGCCAATTTAGGTCACCCCAACCCAGCTGATAATCTTCCTTTATCTTCTAATTAAGCGTTGATTGAATGAAAACGTTGTCAATCGTATCTGAAATCCATGCTCCTTTTGAGATGTTCATTACCTGCCTCTCTTTTATTAAGGCCAATTCCATCATTTGACTCTTGTACCGGCAGTTGCTGCTATAAATAACACATGACAAATTCCAGTTTATTCTATGGTTATGTTCATTTATATGGTTGAAAATAGCTGAGTTATGTTGTCCATACGTAACTGACCGTTTGTGTTGTATTAATTCTCTGGGGAAGTGATTTACCTGTAAATCCGATGTAAGATTGGTCACAGTCCTGGCATGGGATTGGTAAAACCCCAGTGACATATGTGGATGATATTCTAACATTTTGGGATAATAGTGGGTCAATTTTAATGAATTTCCTCTCAAAATTAAATGCATTTAGTGCCCAGCATCAAATTTAAAGTTGAATGGGAAACAGACAACAAAATTCCTTTTCTTGATTGTTTTAATAATCAGAGACACGAAAGATACAAATTTACCATATACAGAAAATCAACGTTCTCACTTTCATACATTCACTACTTTGGCTATCACGACATTGCTATCAAGATAGGTGTAGCCAGCAACCTGTTCTTAAGAGCCTTATGAATTTGTTTCCCCAGATTTTTCCTTGAAAAAAAGAATTGAACTAATTCGCAAGCAACTTTCATCTTTAAAATATCCTGACCTATATAACTGAGAAAGCAATTCACAAACAAACGTAATTTTCTACCGACCCCCTAAAGACAAGACCAGAGATACACCCAACAATAATAAATAAAAATTCCACACCTGGACACGATTAAGAAGGTGACTCAGACCCTCGGTAAATCTAACCCTTTTGCATTTACTTGCCCAAACACCTTAGCCAAATCCCTGATTAATGTCCAACAAAAGACATCTCCCAAGGACACTGGGGTTTACCAAATCCCATGCCAGGACTGTGACCAATCTTACACCGGATTACAGATAAATCACTTCCCAGCATTAAATACAACACAAACGCAGTTAGGTATGGACAACAGAACTCAGCTATTTTCAACCATATAATGAACATAACCATAGAATAAACTGGAATTTGTCATGTGTAATTTATAGCAGCAACTGCGCAAGAGTCAAATGATGGAATCGGCCTTAATAAAAGAGAGGGCAGGTAATGAACATCTCAAAAGGAGCATGGATTTCAGGTACGATCGACAAGGTTTTCATTCAACCAACACTTAAGAAGATTAAAGGAAGATTATCAGCGGGGGTGACCTAAATTGGCTTGCCTGTGGAGGACCTCTTGGTATAAATACCACCTTTTTCTGTAAGCTTTTCTCATTCATCTACCTGAAGAGGGAGACAGTAGTCTCTGAATTATAGTACTTTTCTCTCTATATTTTGGTGTTTTTGTTTTTTATGGGTACGTCTTATTATATGGAATCTGTTGTAAAAGAAAAATTTTACCAGTATATATATATATATATATATATATATAATATATATATATATATATATATATATATATATATATATATATATTATATAATATATACATTACATATATATATATATATGTATATATATATATATATATATATATATATATATATATATATATGTATGTATGTATGTATGTATGTATTGTTATGTATGTCTGTAGTATGTATATAATATATATATATAATATATATATATATATATATATATATATATATATATATATTATATATATATATGGATATGGGAAGCGTTGCTATCAACCCAAAAACATACAACAAAGGAGCTGAAGGAGACGTCATGTACTAGTAATTGTCCATTTATTAAACAATCTGACGTTTACGAGGACACAGCCTCATTTACAAAGCTGAAAAACGTAATTATAATATATAAAAGACTTAAGAATTAAGAAATTTATTTAAAAAAAAATATTTACACTTTAAAAAAAACAAAAATTAAAATATAAAAAAAAAAAAAAAAAATGCAACAGACAGAATGAAAGAAATAGACCGCTACCTTTCAGGACGGGAACCAAGGACCTAATGACATAAAAAACAGAGACAGGGGCACACTCAAGACAGGTACAGTGTTGCGGAGGTAGTTTGATTGTTTAAAGGAGGAACAGCTTCTAATATATAACGATTCGGCTATTGTTAATTGATGAGGTGAGGTGGCTCTGGAGAGAATTTTAAAATGTTTATATTCAATATCTTGTTTACATTTTTTGGGCACCCTGTATGTCCTATACAGGTGCAGTGGCACTTATGGAGGCCTTCTCCTTGCCGGCACTAGTAGAGTGCTGGTGTGTCCCGTGGGACGACAATAAAGGACAGTATACTCAAATATACTGAAGGAAAATGGCACTCTGCTCGAGGTAGAATGTAACAGTGTAGGATAGAAAGTAAAGGGGGGTTACATCAGCAGCCTAGTTGAGGACAGTGCCGCAGATTAGTGGCACTGTCCTAGACTAGTAGCGGCTTCCTCTTATGGAAGTAATGGGGTTGCGGTGGCACTCTATGTGCAGCTTGGTGTTTGCAGTACGAGCAAGTCTTGTGGTAGTAAAAAAAATGGAAAGAGACCACTCGTGCATGACAGGTAGCGGTTAATTAAAAGGGCACACTCCTTGGCTGAAGTACTTGGTAAAAGGAAGAGAAAAGATGGAGAACAAAATGCAATGGACACTGGCGCATATATAACACGCTCTGTGTAAATGAAAGTCACAAGAGAATAAAAAAACAAAGTTAATAAATGTAGTTCTCTTGGCTTTTGGAATAATGGGTTCTCTCTCTCTCTCTCTCTCTCTCTCTCTCTCTCTCTCTCTCTCTCTCTCTCTCTCTCTCTCTCTCTCTCGGAGAGCATAAACAATGGTATATGACAAACTCCGTGTGTGTTTACGTAAATGATTCTAATTCAATATGACGCAATTTACATTAAATAATTTCATTACGTTAAGTTTCGTGAAAGAATTGCTTTTGAACAAGATTTTAAATTTAATATAATGAACTAGCGATGAACGATTATTTACATTACTTGTTTAAAAGGCTTGCGCTAGAATATTAGCCAATTATAATGATGCACTACGTTAAACAATTCTTTTATGTGATTTATCACGACTTACTTTTAATCTACTTTTAAGTTACTACCTAGTTCTCTATATGACAAGTTATCAATGGTAAGGATTTAAAAAATATGTTAGCAAAGTATTTATTAAGAGGTTACATTAAGATGAAGCTAAGTGAAATGAAACTTTCGCTCAGCGAACATGTGAACGATGCTAAGTGGGACGTGAGGTGGCGAGGCGAGCCAACGTGAACGTGAGATTCCTGCTTCGGGGCTGCGAACAGCTGGTGTTGTTGGAAAAAAGAGCACACGGTTTACAAATCGAAACAAATTCTAATTTAGTATTGAAAGCAAAACAGCACTGAATTTTCTGGCAAAATGATAGATGCTAGTACAGAGATTGAAATTATTTACATTAACAATGACTTTGATTTTCTTAAATCTTTATACTGAAGTTTAAACTAATGAGCGATGGCGCTGGATGGCTGACAGGGTAGATTCGCCCCTGTGCAGAGAGGCTAAGAGAGATGCCAACACGTGGGAATTTGACCACGAAATCTCCTAACAACTCACTGACAAAGGAATTGTACATTACTTTGCGGTGACTATTAGTAGAAAACACTCCTAGCTCGCTTTCTTCTAACTTCTAACTAACACTTGGCAGTGTGGGCCAAAGCTACAACCTGTTACAATCCAGAAATTTTGCAGGCATTTAGGGGTACGCCGCTAACTTACAACTTTTGGAGCTCTCACCGTTACAAAACTGATATCTTACCTAAAGCACTTCTTAACACTTCTTAAGTTATTTCTTAATATACCTTAATGTTGACAATGGTTATACTAATGTTATAATGATAATAATTATAATAATAATAACAATAATAATAATGATAATACTAATTATACCCTTACCTTGCTGAGTTGATTCAGTGTCCTTCCTTGCTAATAATTGATTTAATCATTTTAAGAAAAAAAAAAAAGACATTTACGATTTACGATTTTTAATGGATAATGTAATTTACAAATTTTAAAGCCTCCTGGATCGAATGCTGGCTAGGTCGGCCACTTTTACGTTCGGGAGTCGTTTTGGCTGAAATGTATATGGATAATTTTATGTGGCATGCCTTAGTAACCCCCACACGACTCAAACGTAATGTTAGATAAAAATAAGGAGCGTAAATGATTTTATCCAGAGTGAGTAAAATCAATACAATAGATAGGTCGCCAGGAAAACAGTCATTTATATTTATAGTTAATTTTATCTACAATTTCACAATTTACTTCCAACTGAATGGCTGATACAAAACCCATGAAAGGTACACAAATGCTGTGACAAGTTACTTTACTATTTACAGTGGCAAGGCAATTACGGGCTGCCTCATGTGAGATGGTCACGACTGGTTGTCAAATAAAATTGAATGCAACTGGGGCCCTCTCGCCTGGTAACACTTACGGTAAGGATACGCTTGTAAGGAACAGAGCACTAGAATCACTTCAGCAGATATCTGGAAATAATATTCCAAGTTACAATCAATGGTGGGAGAAATTAATGATTATTTGAGTAGCTTCTAATGAAGATCTTCATAATTTAAGTATATATATAGATATATATAATAAATATATAAGTATAATAATATATATATCTATCGATAATAATATATATATAATATATATATATTTTATATAGATATATATATATATTAGATATATTATATATAATATATAATAATATAATATAAATATATATTATATTAATTAAATCTTATATATATATTATATCTATATATATATATATATATAGCTATCTATATAGATCTATATATATATATAATATATCTTAATCTATCTAATATATATAATATATATATTAATTCTATACATTCTATAATATATAGATATAATTATCGAGCCGATCGATATCTATATATTATGATAA
>NC_061107.1:38507333-38509833 GCF_015104395.2 Macrobrachium nipponense | reverse complement strand
TCTTATGAAGCGAAAACG
Organism: Macrobrachium nipponense; assembly: GCF_015104395.2. NCBI lineage: Eukaryota > Metazoa > Arthropoda > Malacostraca > Decapoda > Palaemonidae > Macrobrachium > Macrobrachium nipponense. Next base: position 38,509,815 of record NC_061107.1, on the reverse strand, counting down.
GCCAGGTGGCCCAACACGTGACCCGCAACGTCTCGGATACGGCACTCTGTCAGTATTACGTATTAATAATGTTACTACGGACGAAGCAAAGTCTTACTAGACTAGATACGGGCTCAAATTCCAATGTCTCTAAAAGTATTCAAGATAAAAGAAAAATTCTTTCTGCAGATAAAACCCTCTATCTTTAAATTTCATCCCGTATAACATAAATTTGTTAAAAATTCATAAGTTCACATTTAAATGATGTTAACCTTCTAAATTTCGCGAGTTATCGCCTTTAGGGCGTCCTACTGGTTGTTATTTACTTATGCGATAATTACGTTGAGAATACGAGATTTTAGCAAAACGAGATTGCTTGGCTATCACAGTCCATTGCCGTTCTAACGGACTGTCTCTATTTTTTATAATTTCCCGAGATGAAAGCAACACTGCAGTCAGTTCTGATTATGATTCACTTTTACGATGAGGTATAAACGTTTACATTTATTCAATGCCGTAATGAGAGAGCCATAATTGAAAACATTTATTAGAGTCAGTTTGAAGGTTATAACTAGTTTTCATTATCACCTTTGCTCTCTGAGGTAATTGATTCTGCTCATACGTTATGTTGTTTGACACTATTAATTAACTTTGCTCTAATCTGTTGTTGAATTTTGTTCCTTTTTAATTTCATATTGACTGTTAGCAATCTGAGTTCTTTCTTTCACCCTTTGTTTTCCAGTTTTGTAACTTATTTATACAGCTGAATGGAAAGGGTGATATATATTTCAATTATTCTCCAGCATAAGATTAAATTATAGTGTTTTTATCTTTTGTTAGTTTTATGGACTTTAGATTCTTGTGCATTTATTTATGAATGAATATATGGATTTATGTAGACTTCAATGAAACTTTTCACATTGCCCATTGCCTCTAGAACTAACGAATAAAATTTCAACCAAACTTGACAAAGCATTACTTTGGTATAGGGAATTCAGATTTATTTATATTGGGTCAAGCGCCATTCCACTGAATGCAAATCCTGATAAATGGAAACCGATGAAATCATTTCAAAAGCATCCTTATGAAGTGCTGATTTGGCGTTGTTTAAACCCTGGACCTATCAACATGGAAGGGACATCAATAGAGTCCAAAATCTTTCATGGGAAAATATAAATGATAAATCTATAAATCTTAGCATCAAGAACAAAAGCACTATAGTTAGACCAATTCTTACGCAATCATCATTTTATAATTTAGATTAAACTTCGTTTAATAAACTCATAAACTCGGGCCATCAGTCTGCTGGTATAAAAATATTTATCGCAAAGTTTTGAATACGAGTATTGTAATTAAACAATCTAGTGAGAATCATCCAAATATAACGCCATCTTTATAAATAAATGCAAACCTTTTTGCTGATTATGTCTTGTTCTGTAGGAACCTAAAATAAGGAATGAGAGAGAGAGAGAGAGAGAGAGAGAGAGAGAGAGAGAGAGAGAGAGAGAGAGAGAGAGAGCAATTCTGGAAGCGACAGAGGCCTGGAACCCCCACTTGTTGCAAAGGCTATCAGTGGAAACCATTTATTATTTTCAAGAAATATCCTTACTTCATATTCATAATGGTGCTGTAAATATCTGCAACCTTCTCGCAGGAAATGAATACCACTTCCTAATTCTAAAGCGCAAACTACTTATCAATAACGAACGGATATGCACTAATAAGTGTAGGGGAAATCTATTCTTTATAACGTAAGTGGTAATCCAGTAATTAAACTGTAATACCAAAGAGAGTAGTTATATTTGCTCAGCGTTTCTTTGTCATTTTCACACATTGTTTCTGCGGAAAGAATTGTGTCCCAACAAACTGACGACCCGAATTCATAAACTGCTTTATTGAACAAATAAACAAATATGTACCCGCTATCAAAAGCACGAACCACATAATATAAAAAGACATAAAATATTTTACGATTGGAAATGAATAAATATACTTTATTCCATAAACATTTCATAACAAACCTAAAGATCAGCAGTCAATGTTTCGACAAAAGCAGACTTATTAACTACACAGGACTTATAGTAAAAAGAGAATTACGAAATTCTCAGATTTTTAAACAGACCATCTTGCGTCCTCTGACGTTAAGAGTAGTTTGGAAAAGTTACAGCAATTGCCAACTTTTGATAGTTTCATCACCGAGCAACAAAACACAAAACTCTCAAGTAATGTTACTCTTGAATAATAATAATAATAATAATAATAATAATAATAATAATAATAATAATAATAATAATAACACCATGCGCCCAAATGGATGACCACAGGAAGAATATCCTTAGTTCAGAAAGACAAGAGTAAGGGAAATATAGCCAGTAACTACAGGCCAATCACCTGCCTACCAATAATGTGGAAGTTACTGACAGGTATCATCAGCGAAAGACTATACAACTACCTAGAGGATACAAACACCATCCCCCACCAACAGAAAGGTTGCAGAAGGAAG
>NC_061107.1:38479833-38502333 GCF_015104395.2 Macrobrachium nipponense | reverse complement strand
AACAACCTGTAAGGAAAGAACAATAAAGACAACCATAACAGGCAAACATACAATAATAGAACAATAAACCTGAAACCAAATTGTAAAATATCAACAATAGAAAATACCACGAGAGAATACAAACCAAACGCTTTATAAGCTTACTATTATTTTAAAGCTCAATGATAATACCATACTCTGAACCCGAAGACAAAGCATGGCAAAAGACAGACATAACATAACAATACCAATAATTTAAAAAGGATCATAACAGTTACAAATCCTCAATCTAAGGAAACCATCTTACCTAGCTTAACCTAAATAAACTTAGACACACAGGAGGCATACACCTTTACCTACAACACACCAACAATATAGTTTCAAAAAGTCATATAAATAAATCAAACAAATTCTTAGTATACCGGGACAAATCAATCATTCGTTAGGAATCATGAACCCATTATAAACATACAAGATTGGTATACCACTCATAGAAAACCTTACAGAAACTTACTAAATCTACAAAAACAACTCTTGAAATATACTTAAACTATACTACATTCAAAATTAATTTTTTCCATACAACCTAATTGGAGAAACGAGCAGGGCAGCTGTACGAGAAGGATCAGGCAAGCACACTAAGTCCTAGAAAGGGCGTCAGGAATTTTATTGTCTGTCCCTTTTACGTGTTTAATAATTAGGTTGAATTCCTGCAGAAATAGGGCCCAACGCAAAATCCTCTGGTTGGCGCCCTTCATCCGCTCGATGAAAACCAGAGGATTGTGGTCCGTCCAAATCTCAACCGGAAAAGAAAAATTGGTCACATAAGGTTTGAAATGGTTAAGAGCGCGGACCAAAGAAAGAGCTTCCTTTTCAATGGTGGAGTAACGCCTTTCCGCTGCCAGAAGCTTCTTACTATAGTAAGATACAGGATGAACACTGTCCTCCTTCCGTTGGAAAAGGACCCCTCCAATACCCGACATCACGGCATCTACCAGCGATAATAAAAGGTTTCTGAAAATCTGGGGAAGTCAAAATAGGGTTAGTAATTAGCACAGATTTAAGTTTATTAAAAGATTCTTCACACCGATCAGACCACAAGAACCTTTTCCCTTTTTCTAATAAAGTAGTAAGAGGTTGAGCAAGATCTGAGTAATTACGCACGAAACGGCGGTAATAACCCGTCATGCCCAGCACCCTTCTTACCTCTCTTACATTACTTGGCCTTTTCAAATTAATAATAGCCTCGAGGTTAGCTTGTTTCAGACCACCTGACCCAAACCAACCTCGTGACCCAAATAACAAACCTTGGCCTGGCCCATTCGCACTTAGCCAAATTAACAACTAGTCCTGCAGACCTAAGAGCTTCAAAAACCTTACGTACCTTAGCATGTGGGTATCCCAGTCATTACTATATACCACCCAAGTCATCGATATAAATTTCCGTTCTTCCAAACCACAAATTACCGTATTCATGAGCCTCTGAAAAGTACAAGCTGCATTTTTCATTCCAAATGGCATAACCTTACACTCGTATAGGCCAAATGGAGTGACAAATGCTGATATCTCACGAGCTCGATCGGATAATGGAACCTGCCAATAACCTTTCAAAAGATCCAGGTTATAATAAATTTGGCAGGAACCAATCCGATCCAAACAATCATCATACGAGGGAGTGGAAAGAATCATTTTTAGTATTTTTGTTCCACTTTGCGGTAGTCCACGCACATGCGGAACTTACCATCTGCTTTTTTTACTAATACGATAGGAGAACTCCAGGGACTCACAGATGGTTGAATAAGGTCATGCTTCAACATGTACTCTATCTCCTTACTGACCAAATCAATTTTTACTGGATTCAGCCGGTAAGGACTTTGCTTCACAGGGGAAGCACCACCTACATCAACGTCATGATTTAAAATATTTGTTCTACCTGGAGCATCCTGAAAAAGATCTGAAAAGGAATAAATTAAGTTAAGCACATCCTTCCGTTTGTCACATCTAAATGATCTAAACTACTTTGCAACATATATACCAATATTCATATATGTCTGCGCACGCACACACACACACACACACACACGCACACACACATATATATATATATATATATATATATATATATATATATATCTATATATATATATATATATATAATATATATATATATATATATATATATATATATATATATATATATATATATATTGTTATGACCCTTGTTGGGCCAGGGTGCAAGTTCTTTTGCACAAGAATAGAGAGGACAGTGATCTTACCAAGTATCCAGATAAATTCAGTCAGCGGAGACAAAAACACACAGGAAAACTCAACAATATTTATTAACAAACAACGCAAAAGAATATAAAGTCAGCCTTGTGACTATACAGTACACAAACTAGTCCTTACTAACTCCATAGGAGTTCCTAATTACTAACACTAAACCTAGAACAGAAAAATATTGAGAGATAAACTGCATAAATTAGTAAAATGGGTAACCCAACACCAACATAAATACCTAAACCAATACCTATAAAACTAATCAGAGAGGAAAGAAGTAAGAGACAACAGGGGGGAAACTTAATTCTCCTCATACCTACAATTATAAACTAAATCTTAAATATATCAAGCATCAAACATCTTTAAAGATAATATACACAAGAAATACGGAAAATTACAACATCACTCGTGACAAGATATACACGGACTGGCACATATATATATATATATATATAAAGCGGCAATACGCAATGCCAACAGTATTGAAGGACTCACTATAAGAAGAGTAACAAACAAAAAGAATAATCTTCTCACACTAAAAAGGATGAATGGATGCCCAAACGATCCAGGCTCAAACATTTGCCTTGAAGGCCGAAATACCGAGGAGCCGTGATCTCTTACATCCACTGGGACAATGCCACATACCAGGCCAATATTCGGTATTTCTACGGAAGCAATCCGCGGTGGCTTAGACTATGGCAATTGACTGATTCCTATGTTATTTTAGTTACTGTACAAGATTTAAAAGTAATATCCATTCGGCCGGCTGTAACTAAGCAGTAATTGACCTTTGAAAGTTACATAATAGCAGTACCAAACTCAAAGGTATATTAAAGTTTAGTTCCAACCAAACGAAATATTCCTTACAACCCTTGTAAAGCAACTAAAATACATTGAAATGTCAATTGCCATAGTCTAAGTCACCGAAGAACGGTCCTATAGGAAGGTACCAAGTATTCGTTATGGTGAAGGAAATGTAAACACAGCCGCATGGTAAATTCCCCAACCACCACGGAGCCATATGTTCACAAGGGGGGGGGGGGTGGGGGGGAACGCACAGGGTGTGGGCGGAGTAAGGTGGAAGGTACGAGTTGTCTTAGCAGCACCCCACTGAATAGTAACATACCTTGACGCAACTTTCGGCGAAAGCCTAACACCTCACTTTCCTCCAAAACATAATAATTAAGAATAATGTTTGGACCTTACCTTAAAGGGGTGGAGGGTATAAAAACGCAGCAGCTGCCTTTAAGAATGCATGAGGCGGGTCTTTTGGGTTCCTCAATGCTGCTTGAAATAAGCAACAGCCAAGTACCCGACGAAGTTATACATTCTCCTCCCGTATCTTGGAGTCGACTGCCGGAGTTCCCTCCACCTCCTTTCTATAGTATTAGTATGGGCACCGGTTTCTGGGTCCACAAAGTTCATCGAGTTGGGTTGACTGTCAAGTGGACATAACCTTCATCTCGCAGGCAGTCATAAGCCCTCCAACAGTCAGAAATAATAGTGGTACCCGGCACAATGTATTCTTTGATAACTGCAAGCAGAGTCCCACTCGTCCTGTTGGGTACGGGAACAACGAAAAACTCGCGGGTCTGCCTGCAGATACCACCGAATACCACTGGCCTCGATGAGGAGACCTACGTTGTATTTCTTCTCCCAAACTTCGCCTCATCGATTTCAACAATTGTGCCGGGCCCACCTATTTGCATTCTTCTGTTGGAAGCACCAATTACTATGACCTGAAATAAAAGTCAGTGTTAGGGGAGGTAATTAACGTAGGGTAAATTTCATAATAATACAAGGCAGGTTGTGTATGAGAGAGAGGGAGGGGGGGGAGAAGGAGGGGGTATGAATGGAAAATGGTGAGGGGATAAGCAAAATACTTACTCCCGGGAGAAGCTGGCCCAATCATTAATTGTCGAGTCCGACAGTCCAAGTTCTGTTCTCGCAACCTTGTAAGAAAAAAAATCACTCACATACAGGTATGCGAAGAACAGAACTGTCTCAACATCAAGGTGGGACCCAGAGAACCAAGTGCCCTTAAACAATGAAAAGTAGTAAGAACAGCGTTTTTTCGCTTTCTTACTATGTGGTCGATAAGACCGGTCACACCTAAAGGTAAACATGGAGGGAAAAATACCAATTATAAACATGAAAATATGGAGTAGGTCATAAATGGTATAGGTGTAATATAATATTGCCATGAATCTAGGGCCGGGTCATATCACGGTTACATGTAAAATCCAACAAACTATTCGTAAGGTATTTACCTAAAGCACTTTTTTTGCAGATCTAGGCGGCACTCATTCCCACAATGGGGGCATAAGACCTGCTTCCTCAGGAGGCCGTGGTCCTAGCATAAACAGAACAGCCGTTCATAAATTACCTGAGTATAAGGCAGAAAAATCTTTGTAAACTGAATGGGGGCAAAGACCTGCTTTTCTCAGGAGGCCGTGGTCCTGGCAAAAACCGAGATTAGTCGATCATAATTACCTGAGTAAAAGGCAGAAAAATCTTTGTAACTCATGTAACAATTGTTACATGAAGTTGGCAAAGAGTTCCTGGTGAGGGGCTGGGGCGAGCGTGAAGTAGATGCAGCAGTGGATGTCATGGCGGCAGATTCAACAGTTGTTGGAGTTCTACAGTTAGGAGGTGGCAGGAGGCCAGACCGTAGAAAACAGGGTAGGAGAGGTGGGGTGGAGTAGTAAAAATGCTTTGATGTTATTGGTTGAGGCAGGGTGGGGCTGAGGTAAATGAATAAGCACTTAACAAGATAAGTTGGCAATGTTAAGGTAATAAAAATGTAAATGGGTAGTTAAGGAACTAAATGTAAATGTGGGATGGGTTCAAAACATGAATTAATACAAATACATATATAACGGGCCCAGGAGGGGGTGGGATTTAAGTCCTGGGTGGTAAATGTGTAATAGGGCCTATAGTTGTTTTAATAAATACAAAAGACCAAATTAAACATAGGTTAGCATATAACAAAACTAATTAAACTTGTAGGGGATGTTGCCTGACCAGGGGTGGGGTTGGACCTGCTGTAACCCCCCTTAAAGAACCAAACCAACCTAACATAACCTAACCTAGCAGGGGATGTAACCTTACCTAGTAGGGAACTTAACAACCTAGTAGGCAATGTTGCCTGACCAGGGGCTTTGCCTAACTTAACCTAGTAAGGAATGTAACCTAACCTAACCTAACCTAGTAGGGAATATTGCCTGACCAGGGGGCTTCGCCCCCCCGTACCCCCCCTTAAAGGCCTTACCTAACCTAGTAAGGAATGTAACCTAACCAACCTAACCTAACCTAACCTAGTAGGGAACATTGCCTGACAGGGGGGCTTCGCCCCCCGTACCCCCCCACCCCCCCTTAAAGGCCTAACCTAACCTAGTAAGGAACGTAACCTAACCTAACCTAGTAGGGAAATACTAGGCCTAACGTAACCTAGTAAGGAATGTAACCTAACCTAACCTAACCTAGTAGGGAATATTGCCTGACCATGGGGGCTTCGCCCCCCCGTAACCCCCCTTAAAGGCCTAACCTAACCTAGTAAGGAACGTAACCTAACCTAACCTAGTAGGGAAATACTAGGCCTAACGTAACCTAGTAAGGAATGTAACCTAACCTAACCTAACCTAGTAGGGAATATTGCCTGACCAGGGGGCTTCGCCCCCCCGTACCCCCCCTTAAAGGCCTAACCTAACATAGTAAGGAAGTAACCTAACCAACCTAACCCCTGAGTAGGGAATATTGCCTGACCATGGGGGCTTCGCCCCCCGTACCCCCCTTAAAGGCCTAACCTACCTAGTAAGGAATGTAACCTAAACAAACCTAAACGTAGTAGGCAACCAAGTAGGGAATGTAACCTAACCTACCCCCCCCCCCCCCCCCCCCCCGGTATCCACCCTTGAAGAACTAACCAACCTAGCCTAACCGGGTAACCCCCTTCATGGAAGTAAAACTAGTAGGTAAACCACATATAACAAACTAAACCTAAGGGTATGTTGCCTAACCGGGGGATGGGATTCGGCCCCCAGTAGGTAAAATGACATATAAACCTAACTTTGATGGGTGTGGAAGTGTTGTAAAATGTAAAAAGTAACCATACATAACTGCATAATAGTAAGGAAACTGGAAGGGAGGTGTAAATTGTAATGTCTGTAAAAGTGTATAATGGAATATATTGAAATGTAGGTTTTATAAAAAATATATATTTGTTATATATTTAAATGTAGGTTTTATAATAATAATGGCAAACTTTAATCTAGGTATTGGTATCGTGAGAAATGCATTGTAAATGGTGTAACGTAAAGAGCCAGTCGTGAATACTGGAAAGGGGAGGGATTGACTTGTGTATAAATGATATAGGGAGTGTGTATGTAATATGCAACGCAATGTGCAATTTCACGTAACAGGTAGGTAGGTAGGTATCAAAACGTCCTAAAACTGAGTTCTATATCAACACGTAGGCATTTTTAGGTGTCTGTCCTCAATTATAACATAATATTTTCAAGTTATATATGGTTGAAATGATTAGGTGGGGATATTTCAAAACAGTTATTATAGAAATACTATGGAAAAATGAAAAGGAATAAACACTAGAATTCACATAACATGTTTAATAAACAATTAGGTAAATGCTTTTATGTAAACTCAACGTATGGTTTACCAGCCAGGGTTCCCAGATGGACACCACTACCAACCAGCCAAAGTCTACCACCATGAAACCAGCAAAATCCCAGCCAAATGGAAATCCAAACCAACCCAAATAACCGGCAAATATATGTGCGTTATATTTATCTTTATAAATGCATATTTTTTATCATATATATGCTTGTATAGCAGCATCATAGTTTTAGTTAGATAATATAAACTAATATAATAATACAGGAAAAAAAAACGAGAATGAATTGAAATTTTGAAATGAGGCCTCATTCTCTGGGCGGCCTGTTTTTGTGGTCGTCTGGTGTGTGTGTGATTTTTATTTTTTTAATTCCATCTACATATTTTGCTTAAATGTTACCAAAGTTTTTACTGAAAAACCTATTCAAATTCCCCAGATTTTCTGAAAACCTTCAAAAATTCCCCAATTTCTGGGGAAATTCCTCAAAAACGTGGGATCAGTGTTTAGCTCAAATAGAAAGTATTTGAAAACCAGCCAAAATACCACTAACCAGCCAAAGTGAATTTTTACCACCAAATTAGGAAAAAAAGCCAAATTTGTGAGAAACTGCCAAATCTGGGAACCCTGTACCACCCAATCCTTCACTCAGTCTGGTAGCAACGTAGGGGGGGTCATACTGTAACGTGTTTGGCTAAATACATGTATCCCTCCCGTAAACCCCCCATTTTCTTTCCTCACTAAGCAGTCTGAGTTTAGGCCAAAAGCTCCCTTACAGTTAGCGCATGCGCAGTAGCATTAGCGCATGCGTAGTAGGATTCAGTGTTGTGGTAGTAGTAGTAGTAGACGAATATGGATGTGGAACGGCTCCACTATCGCTAGTTTTGTTATCTCTTATTTCCGCCTGTATTTCGTGTTTTTAAAAGTGATAAATGTGGGAAATACCACAATAACACGGCAAAATCACCCCCCAAGTGGTTTCTCCCCACCCAAAACCCCAGTTCCCACTGGGGTCCCCCTTACCGTAGGATAGAGTTGGGGTTTTGTCCCCACCCAAACCCCGGTTCCCAATGGGAATCCCCTTTTTATTTACCGTAGGATAGAGTTTAAAGGTAAATTAGAGTCGTCCGAATAAATATTACTTCAAATTCTTGTTCAGGAGGTAAAACTGCATAGAAAAACCGCAACTGCCATACTCTGGGCCGCCGCGGATAGGTACACTAGATCTACCCAATATTCCGCTATCTGAAGGGCGTGCAGCTACACAGGTCACCAATACCATGGGGAAGGAGTCTTCCGTGCTCCCAACCAAAAACACAAGGGAAATTCCCTACCTGGTAGCAACCGCCCTACTTGCACCTTCACGGGCCTCAATGCCCCCACCGCTGCAGCACAGAAGGACGTCGTAGGCAAACACAGTGATGTCCTTCCCACGTCCACTCTGTCGGGATCCAGCGCCGATATCAGAGCCCGCAGGACAGTACACACAGTAAGGGGGAAAGTCACCGCAGATGGCAGAAATGCCCCTGCGCCTTCAATACTGACGACGACAAATCCTTCGAAGGACGATTAAGAAAAATATGCCAGCTGCACAACCATGCGGGGAGAATAGCGAGCCCAGGACTGTTGTCGGGAAAAAGTCGCGCCCCTCCAATATCCTCACTGGTGTCCTTTTCACCAACCACTCAAAAGATAAAAAAAAAAAAAAAAACTAGCATTAATAAGATGCTCACAAACATTTAACAAGCGGGGAGGAGGTTTAACAAGCAATTCGCTTGACGCTCAGCCGAGACCAAAGTAAAGCTTAAAACTAAAGCCTTAAAAACTAATTTCCTTACGCTAAATTTTATATACAACAAAATATAACAAAAGCAGTAACAAGGCTGAGATAAAAATAAAGCAAAAGCAAACATGCCAAATTACGTTAATACATGATAATTATATATATATATAAATATATATATATAATATATTTATATATATATATATAAGATATATATTATATATATATTATAATATAATATTATATATATATAATATATATATACATATATGTTATATCATGTGCACATACACATTTATGAGCTAAATTACAAGGAAATTACAAGGATTAGGATGTCTCAAAGACTTATTAGTCCATGCGAGGATACATCATGTGTTCACTTATCTTTAGGAGCAGGTTTTACAATTCATTGACATTGTTCTAATGATTTTTTCTAGCTTTACTTTCAAATATTCTACACTGATGCTGGTTACAACTTCTGGTGGCACTTTATTCCCTGTGTCACATACCTTGTATGTGAAGAAGTTCACACAATGCTATGTGTTGTATCTATTAAGTTCTAGTTTCCATCCATTATAAAGGGTAATGTCTATTTTTGCGTTGCCTTTCAGTATTTTGGATGTCTCTATTAGTTGTCCTCCCAATCATCGTGTTTCTGGTCAGGCTGTCTAGTCGTCTTTGGTAACCTATTTGCCTGATGGATGGAATTAACTTAATGGCTCTTGTCTGTACTCCTTCTAGTCCATTTATGTATTTTCCTTGTGTTACTGACTAAAACAGTACTGCATATGTGGTCTAACTATTGATGTATAGAGGTGCAGCACCGTTTCCTTATTTCTGTATCTGAACTGCCTCCTTATGTATCACACTAGTTTCTGTGACTTCTTTTCAGCTTTTATGAATTGTTGTGTGGATTATATATCCTTGGTAATAATTCCAATATCCTCTACTTGTTCTACACTATTTATGTCACTCCCAAGCAGCATGTAGTTGGCATGAGGGTTGCTTGTTTCTATTCGTAACACTTTACATTTATCCAGGTTGTGAGGAATTGTCCATATTTTTTACCACTGTCCTTTTTTCCTAAGCTTTCCACTGCATCTGGGTCTGCTGCATTTATACCTAGCTTGGTGTCATCTGTAAATTTGGCTATCCTGTTAGTTAAGGCTACATGAATGTCATTAATGTAAATTAAAAACAAGAGCTGGCCAATGACAGAACCCTGAGGAACTCCGCTTGTTACAGCTGTCCATTCTGATTCTTCACCATTTATTACGACTCTGTTTTCTATTAGTTAGCGTCTTCGATCCAGTCTGCTGTTTCTCCTACAATTCCTAAAGCTCTAACTTTTGTCATTAGTTTCTTGTGTCAAAAGGCATTTTGGAAGTCTAAATAGAGTACTATGTCTATTGCTCTACTACTTGCGTAAATACCAAGCATTAATGAAAAAACTCCAAGAGGTTCGATAGACAGGATCTGATTTGTGTGAAACTGTGTTGATTGTTTAACAAGAAGTTGTTTCTATCTGTGTTAGTGTGTGTGTGTGTGTGTGTGTGTGTGAGAGAGAGAGAGAGAGAGAGAGAGAGAGAGAGAGAGAGAGAGAAAATTATAATTCTGAAGATTATTACATTGTTTCTAACACCTGTAACTTACAAAGAAGTAGCAGGTGAATTTTCTTTGGCAAATATAAGCATTAAATACATGCATAAAAACATGTAATTTTCTTTTCGGTGTTTCTATCAATATTTTACTTGAGTGCAGTGGGTACAAATTATAAAAATTTTATTATAGCTTTGAAATTTGTGCATTAATCTGTCCATGGGGGAGGGAGACACATGACCAAGTATACTCACCCTTTAAATCCGCCACTCTCCAAACAAGAAGCAAATCATTACACAATCAATCAATCAATCAGTCAATCAGTCAATCAATCAATCAATCAAGAGAGAGAGAGAGAGAGAGAGAGAGAGAGAGAGAGAGAGAGACCAAGTAATGCTTAGAGAGCCAAGGAAATTGGGTACTGAAAATCTGATGGGATATTTCGAGAGCGCGGTGCGGGTGAACTCTATGAAATGACATAAAAGAGTTAAACTAGTTGACGCATTTATTGGTAGTCTGCAATATCTGTTCTCTGCGAAGCGCCCTGAATAGCAGAGGAAGGCCATATTCAATATCGAAGTCTATGCCCATGGTTGTGACAATAGTACGAATAATCCTCGCTCGTTATATGTATTACTCTAGGATAAAGGGACAAGTCGACACTGTGTATTAGGCGTTGAATGTGACAGATATTTGTTTACACGGCGTTGCGGAATTGGAATCACGAAAACCAAAAGAAGGAGCGCATAACTATGCTATTTTATATAGATAATTTTCTAAGTATTAAAACATATTTCGTTAAGAGAACGGGTGAATACCCGTACATGGAAATGGAGCTTTGCAGTGAAAGTTAACAAAAAACCAGAAACAAACCAAAAATTACATTTCTCAGCAATCAGACTTGTAATGAGCAGACAAACTTCAAATCAAAGGTAGTAATTCAAGCTAACATTAATAAAGAAAAAAAACAAAATAAAGATCTGCCAAATAAATAGATGAAATAACTTTTGTATCAGACCCCATATAGTGTATATATATGTATATATATATATATATATATATATATATTATATAATATATATTATATTTATATATATATATATATATATATTATATATATATATCACAAGCAACATCATCAGTGTCCGAAGTTTCTGTATTCTGGAATAAAGAGTGCTCATTCATAGATTATGAACTTTCATGTTTAATTCATATGTTCCATTTTAATAAATAAATAAATTTGTTTTCAGAGACAACATTCTGATTAAGTAAATTAATATTTTGTTTCGTAATGCCTATTTTTCCTGAATATTTCAGACGCCTTTGTTTTTCTGTCCATCTGTTCTTTACTGTAAATATCCACTGCGCTATATCTAAATCAACTAGAAGGGGTTCTGTCTGTTTACCAGCTTTCTTCGTTAAATTCAACATTAATTTTGTGATATATTTTTATTCAAAGATACTATTTTTTCTTTTAAATTATGTCCTAAACTAGCAATACTTATCTTAAAATTAAATAAACTTTTTGCTACAAATACTCAAAACACGAGATGAGATGCGATTAATTTTGTATTCATTTTTGTCAGTATATTAATGATATATGCGAGCAGTCAATTAACGAAGCTTTTATGAGGTTCTTGATATAAAACAAAGAATTATCGTTAAATGCTCCACAGACCAGAATTCCTCGACAGATTTGTCATAGGAGTGTTTAAAATAGCGTTCTGCGGAAACACTTTATTGAATGTTCTCAATAAGTAAAATGATGCTAAGTGTCCCAGTCATAGCATATTTATAATTGTGTGATTTAATGATAAGGAAACTTATATCAGTATTTCTTAATTCTGTTGAATTAACGACAGTCAACCTCAGGTCAGGATTTCAATGTGACTTTAAAATGCGTTATTGGGAATTTAATTGGGAATCCTATTTATTATGTTAGTCACAGATTGGGTTAAAGGTTATTCAGCTCATTTGAATATGCTTCAATGTATTATCGGATTTATTTATATTATCTCAGGTTTTAAAAAGTACAGAGTAAACCTCTCTCCACAAAAAATACATATAGAGAAGTAAGGTTAAATCAAGTAAACTATTTCCTACGGGAATTCTACAATTCCTTTGTTTTCAAAGTTAATTGATTTCGTTCTCCGTCTCCGACTTTGAAGTGTAATGAAAAGATTAAATGTGACGCTTGAGTTACTAGTTACAAATCTTCATGATAGTTAATTAAATATGGTAGGTACGTCTTGGCAGCTATTGCACCACATATTAATGTATCGAAATTTTTTTTAATAGGTTCCGCAACGAAATGGCCAAACTCAGGATGTGGGAATGATGCAAAAAGCTAGTTTTTACAAGGCCAGTTAACGTTTTCAGTTTACCTGCGAAGTTTAACATATTCTTTGTCATAGAGCACGTGATAACGAGAAGACAAGCAGAAACTACGGTTAATGCAGGTGTATTCAATTTAGTTCTTCGTGTATGAGCAAGACTTTGAAATCTGTATTCATAATAGTTTGTCTAAAATCCTACAAACTATATTAAATTTTATCATAAATGTGTTTCCCTTTGTTCGAAACAATTGTACTAACTTCATTCTTACATTATTCTATTTCAACAATAAGAATATTTGTTGACATAGATTCCCCTCGTGCAATGATATATCTCCTTGGTGAGAATGATAATACTTGTCAATCGAGTAATATTTTGTTTTTGCCCATATCTTCAAAAGAGATGATGTTTTCATTTTCAGTTGGAGATCATGTGATTTTTTTCTTGTCTGGTCACTGGAGACTTGTTTGGACCATTTGAAGCGCCTCCTCCTGAGCTCATCATAGATAACGGGAGAATTTCTCCAAGGAGTGCCATCCCGTCCTTTGGCTATCTCCCCTTCTTCTTTACGGAGCACCGCATGTCCTTCTTTTTTATTGGTTGAGATTATACTGTTTGTACCTGGTCCTTCGCCAAGCCCCAAGCCATACTTTGTTCATTATGGTGTGGCAACTCCACATCTCGCCAGTCAAGCACGGATTAATTTCAGTACCATTTTAGAAAGGTTTATTTTCTCAAGCAACGCCACCAAATTCCAGAATGATTGAAGTTGGCACCTACATATATTTCATTCCTCTCGTTTGAAGTGAAAAGCATATTTTCCCTTGAAATAAAAATCATCATTGAGTTCTTACTTTATGTATGCAGTTTCCTTTGAAATAATATTTATCCAGTTCTTATTCTACGAAAACATGCAATACTGAAGAAATGCAAGTTCTAATTTCAGAGAGATATCTAAGCATGATTGTTCTCCCTTTTATGCACCTATCCCATTTTTACCGGCTGTTGAAGAGAAAGAGCTCACGTCAGGATAAGCTGGCTGAATCTAGGTATTTATCCCACTTCAACGCATAGTTCGTGAGGTTCACAACCATTTCTTTTATTCAATGACTTATTAGAATTGCAGATGTCACCTTGAAATACACGCATTTTCTTCACTACTATTGTTCGAAAGGGTAGCATCGTCAGTGGCAACACCTTCTTGAGGGAAAGACTTGAATATATTAAGTAAATAACGGAGACCCTTGAAAAAAAAAAAAATCTATCCTTTCACGATGGAACCATTCCTCAGATAATTCCGCTCTCTCTCTCTCTCTCTCTCTCTCTCTCTCTCTCTCTCTCTCTCTCTCTCTCTCTCTCTCTCTCTCATTGATCGACTAATTGCTTTATGTCAATTATCCTACCCAAATCCTCCACCGGTGAACGTATCTCTTCTTTGACCAAGAGATCCTCACGTTCCAGAATAGGAAGCAAAGCTAATGCCTTGATGAAGTCTTAACATTGGGATGATGAAAGTGCTCCTGTTCGAGTGTGCCACTTCTGGAATGGGATTATCTTTTAAAAGACTAATAAGGATATAAAAAAGATAAAAAGCTAATCACAATGATGGATTTAGTTTTGTAATGGATTTATATTAATTAGCGAACTACCAATAACTTTATTACTATGAAAAATTAATTACTTTTCAGATACTGCCAGGTTCAGCTGCTTTTTTGACGCTTTTTTACTAAAAAATGTCTAATATTGTCCTTGAAATCTATTTGTTTGTCATTTAACGGACCTTTGTTTTACTGAATGAGGTATCAGGAGAGATGTTGACTTATTGTCCTCAGAAACAGATAACTGCCAAACGTTTTCGCTGAGACACGATGTTAACTTACGGGTTGAAGATAAGAATCGGCAGAAGTTAGCTTCTTATACTCGTAAATAGTAGAAGCCTGTTTTCTATTTTCTCTTATGATAAAGCTATCTAGATAGGTCATTGTTTTTTTTTATTCTAATATGAATTTGGCAGTTGCTATTGAAAAAGAAATATTGAAAAATCATTTATTGTAGCAGAAGGAAGATATGCCACAAATATATGTTAACGACCTCTATTCTGAAGGCGTCTTTACTACACATACCTTGAGGATGCGAAAGTATTGGTAGTTTTACTCGGTATCCCTCCTGGCTGAGCGCTACGTTCTCTCTCTCTCTCTCTCTCTCTCTCTCAAATGCTCCCGTGAATTCTAAGAAAAACCTGCATCTAAACTGGTGTGTATAAATGAAACTTTGTATACAAAAAGAGACTTTATTTGTAAACACAACATGAGACCTGATAAATAAAAGATAAGCTAATGGCACATTAACCCACCACCTAAAACGTCAATTATACATAAGTGAAAACAAAAGGAAACCATATATCCTTTCCTCAGTACCGTCACTACGTTCTCCATATTAACACAAGCGTTATTTAATCGAAGACCAAATTGAGACAAATATCGCAACATTCATTTAAGCCATTTCCTATGCTTTTGCACATATCTGTGTCGATTATTTATGATTCCTCTGGCAAACAAACAAACATCACATTAAGCCCAAATAAAATAATGTGGGATATTTGCGAAACAAAAGAGAATGCGTACACAATGAAAAATAAATTAAGTAATAAAAAATTACAAATATTAAAAACCAGACCACTGAGCTAGTTAACAGATGTCCTAGGGCTGGCCCAAATTACTAGATATTTTTACTTGGCTAGCAACCAATTGGTTACCTAGCAACGGGACTTGCAGCTTATTGTGGGATTCGAACCACAGTATATCGAAATATTAATTTATAATTACCAAAAATAAATTCCTCTGATTCCATGTTGGCAGAGAGGAGAACCGAACTCGCAACTACCGAATCGGAAAGCAAACACGTAACTCACTCGTCCAAAAAGGAACCGCCACAGACATAAAAGAAATTATAAAAGTTACTGATTGTCAATGTGCATTTTAACTCGCCCTTTCAACAGGTAATTGGGGCTTAGAATTTCACTGTCTTTACAAATCAACTCCTGCACCAGCAATGCAACACATCTCATAAAAGATCCCACACCTGACTTATCGGTCACTCTTACTAGATACGAACGAACACGTACTCCACTGCAGTGGCAGGCCTAAAAATCAGGATTCGTAACCGGTTAAAAGTTTCTGGATACTTCCCATCTTCGAGACATTGACGTCCGAGAGGTGCTTATTAATGTCCAGAACGCGCCAGATCGCGCCGAGCACTGCTAACCCAGACTCATATTAAGCAAACATTGTTCGCACCTGCGTAACGGCTGCACCATCGCTAACAAGTTCGTATGTCACACATCTTCTCACCCCCATTTCCCATATATCCAAGCTAGATATCTTAAGGCTTAATAGTAGCAAAGATTTTTTTCCCGAGGGGGAGGCACATACTATCTACGAGCATTAGTAAATAAAATTTACCCTAAAATAGGTAATTGTTACACTAGGTCACTTGAATTTGCGGTTTTATATAAGTCTTAACTTCCTATATAAAGACAATGAATCGTAATCCGAACTTGGTAAACAACAATTCACTTTGTTATTTTAAGGGATATTTAAGGTATCAAGTTCTAATGTGAACTCTAGTTTTATGTTATATATGGGGCCTTTGCAAGGCAATGGTAATAGTTGCTTGAAGTTAATATTAAGAGAAATTTGTACATGCAAGAGTTTATGTTGATACTAAAGGACGAAGAAGGCTTTCTTGCCTAAGCGTCTTGTGAGGGTATAGTAATAGGTGTTAAAATAGTTGATGACTCTTAATAGCTATAACAAATCTAATTTTATTTTAATCTTGTTACTTTTTTTGACATTTTTATAACAGTACTTATGATAACGTGATAATAAACGCTCTGATAGAAAGTGAATGTATTGACAGAATTCACTGATTTCTGTTTAATCTAAGATGTTTACGTGTTTATTTTTAAAATGCATAGCTTGACAAGTGGGTAAGTCATCAAACACCTCCCACCTCCTAGGGATCCCTAGAGACTTTTAACTTACAGAAGATTCCCCTCACATTTCTCATGTTGACAGCCTCAATAACCATTCTATATTGATTTTCCATTAGAAATTTGTACAGACTCTTAGTTCAGTTCATTGTCCTTTGAGTGTGCGCAATCTAGACTATAGTCGAATCACTTAAGTTGGATTCTTGTGCCAACGAGATGTTTGCTTGGCAGCCTCTGATTAGCTGGTACCGGGAGATAGGCTGCTCGCTCATTGTCATATTTTCATTTGTAGCTTAGGAAACTAGCAGTATGTTTATATTTCTTCATTTATCTCACGTTTTGCAAAAGATAGGAAAGTTTTGGTCATACCAAGGGATTCAGTATTAATTATACAACTTTACCTGTTTATAATGTTTTCCTGAAATTAATGAGAAAATACAAAGAAATTACATCAAGTAAAAGTGAAGAGAGAACTATTTCATTCCTTATACCTGTTTTTATTTATCATCGGATTTTGAATAGTTCATGCGATCAAGATAAAACAAAAATTGTATTTTCATACAATATAATCACCCTGAATACGCTGGTGCTTTCAGATTTTAGATGCGTGTAATATGAATAATATGTCTTAAAATATTGCATCCGTACTTGACTCAGCCTGAAGGAAAGTCAATCTTTCTTAATTCTTTATGGTTTATTACTTCACTAAGTTTATTAGTTCATATCACTCAAATAAGTTTCTGATGTCTATCCTTTGAAAATATATTTACATAATAAAATTAGAAACAATATTCTGAAACAACCTGATTAAAGATGGACTGAATTCCCCGCGGCCCGCCTAGATCATGTCCGACAGTCCTAATGGGAATTCTGATATAACATGGTAAATATTGTCGAAACTGCAACCTACTTATATCACTAATTGGCAAGTTAGATCTCTTGCTGAGACGACAAACGCAACGATGTCTTATAGATCACATTCTCTCGGCAATACCGTCAAACTTGAATTATTTACGGTTACAACATAGTAAGACATATTCATTTTCTTTTTAAATATCACAAGCACCAGCGTTTTCAGGGTGAATTTGTTGTATGAATAAAAATAAGTTTTATTTTATCTTGATCATCTTAATAATGCAAAATCTGATGATAAGTAAAAACAGGTATAAAATATCAAATGCTTATCTCTTCATTTTTACTCGTAATTCCTTTGTGTTTTATCTTATCAATTTCAGGAAAAGATGACTTATTTGTACTATTAATACCAAATCCAATGGTGTGACCAAACCTTTCCTATTTTTTGCAAAATGTGAGATAAACGAAAAAATATAAACATTTTGCTAGTTTTCTAAACCACAGACGAAGATAATGAGACACTGAGCGAGCGACCAACTCCGTAAAAGATTAATCTTTAACAGTAATATTCAATGACTTTCGGTATCCAGGCCATTAACTTTGTAGCTTAACGCTTCATATTATATAAATATCAACCTGATTAATCTAAGCTCTTTAATAAAAAAACATAAACAAAAAATCTCTATAAACGGGAGGATAACCTTTCTAACTCAGTGTAGCTTATGACCGTGAAGATACTTTTAGCGTAAACATAAAGCCGCTTTGTTATACAAGAAAAGGAAATGGCAGCCCATTTCAAAGTGTTTTAAGTTCAATAATTGCATGGTCTTCCAGTTATATCAGACAATTGGTATACCCGTTAACGAGAATGGTTATTTGATGGCTATTACAGATTCAAAGTAAAATCACTATTTTAAACTTAATTCTATCTCTCACAATTAAGTTAGTTTGCAAGGGTATAACAGGGCAATCCTTTTGTTTTCATCATAAAATCAGTCTGTCATATTCTCCACTTTTGTATGCAATCAAAATCTTTCTCGGCTCCTTAGACATCGTGATCAGCAACTTCTCTTAGACATAACACCAATACTGCTTTTCCCTCTTGATTTGTTTTTCTTCAGCTATATCCGCCAAAGCCGTGTTCAATCTTATTCAGGTTTTATATTATGTGTGTTTTTTTTTTTGGGGGGGGGGGGGGGGGGGGGCGTGGGGGCTGAGAAGAAAAAGAAGAAATTTATAGATCTGTTCCGAATTTATAATCAAAATATGAAGTCTCTGAGGGTTAGGGGCCATTTTTCTCACAAACTACAATATACAAAGTTTATACGGGTATGTTATATAATTGTTTTGAGACTTCCATATAAAAACTAAACACTGAGAGGGATTTAGATGAAAATTTGTATATAGGGGATGATATCGTACTTGTTACAAATTAATCTTGGCATATGAAACCATAGTTGTTATTATAGAATGATATTTCTGTGGGTTAGCTAGATTAAATACTGACATAACTATGCACGTAGATATTACTGAGTGATGGTAGTGTTAACTTGCAGAATAGATGAAGTAGTTAACTCAAGTCCCCAACGATTGTCGCACTGCATTTAGGATTTTTTTTAAAGACGTACAATGAAGGCACTTTGATGCTAAATATGTGCAGACAATGCTTAATCCCTCTGTGAGTATAAAACCGACTGGGCTTTAAAGGAGTACATTGTAGAAAGATGTTAATTTCTCGGTTATTCCCGCGCGAGTAGCGCCTATTGTTACCGAGCCGCACTTCGCTAAAATGAGCATCACTAACATGACGTCGTTTTCTGCTCATCATAATTAGCATGTATTTCATCGAACATTTTAGGATGGGTGATTTAAGAAATTTCAAAAAGGGTACAATTTCTTGACAATGTGAGCGAAGCGAAACGGAAAGTTCTGTGATTAGCTAATGTATGCTTAAGCTTTTTTTTTTTTTACCCCCAAGGCTTTGATACACTTTCAGAGAGAGAGAGAGAGAGAGAGAGAGAGAGAGAGAGAGAGAGAGAGAGAGAGAGAGAGAGAGGGAAATTACTTTGGTAGTAACTATTACAGATTTAGATTTAAATTGTTTTCAAGGCCTGGCACTAGAATCTCGTGCAGTAAAACCCAGAACGCTTTTACGTATCTTGATTGAATCAAAGTTTTATTGAATCTGCTACCCACGAATCGAACTTGCATATTTCTCATATCTATTGTAACAGTATTTCTACGTCAACTCGTTTCATAAATCCATCGAAGAATGATTTATAATAAAAGAACCAGCGTGTAGGGACTGAATGATGCTTAAAGTTACCCTGTTTTTAATCGACATATGCAACAAATTAATGAATATCATTTTATTGTAGTCTAATAGAGCAGTGACAGTTAAAGGTATATAAAATCTAATCTTACGCAAAATCCCAAATATTTCGATGATGCATATTATAAATATTCACCCCGTGAATATGGATAAGTTGACGAGACTTTGCAATAAGTAATACAACCTCTCTTTAGAGATTCAGAAGAAACTGATAATAAAAAGAAATACTAAAACTTGGTGCTGGAAACTGATCTTAAAAAGATATCGAAATTTGGACTTCGGAACGAATCAAGTTAACAATAACATTCAACCATCAAAGAAGCATCTTATCACATAAGACTCAAATTCAACAAGATGTGTGAGAAAACCCTTTATGAAATTCCATAGGAAACCACAAAAGGAATAATGGTGAAATGTACGACAATCGTAATTTTCCTACGTCGTATCGACGGGGTTAGAGAGAGCATCGGCATAAACAAAGATATCCAGAGGTAAATGAGTAAGACCGGAGAGAAAAGAGTTAAAGATCAAAGGAAGTTCTTCAAAGTGGCTGAGAAAGTTCGCCTTGATTGGCCTTTTGCTAGAGGCCACCTACAACTGTAATTCAGAAGAAATACTTTCCAAATATAATTAAAGGGAATTCTTCCTTTCCTCCATAGGTAAGGTGACGTAAAACCGCGTTTGACCCATTTCTCTCTCTGCGAGAGAATGTTCATTAAATGAAATAATTAAATAAGGGGCAACGAATAAGCTATTCTAGAAACGTTCTTTGAGTAATTAGTAAATTGTATGCATAAATAAAGGAATAATAGAAAGCTGGTAGTATCTTAGATACAAGTGACTGCGATTATTTTGTGTAGGCAATAATAATAGTGAATACTTTCTTTTCCTTGAGAAAATGTAAAAATATATTTTCGTCAAATTTTGGCCTAAAAGCTTTTACATTCTCTTTGTATGATACGATTGCAGTAATTGCATTATATTTACAACAAAACAATTATAAATGTCATCTTCATACCTATATAACATATGCAATATTCTTTTAAAAAGGGATTGTACTTCCCTAAAAAAAATATATGACTTTTTATTCATCTACGTATTATAGACAATAATAATTCATGAATACGTTGAATAACAGTAATCTTCAGTTAGTGCCAGTCAATCTCGTCTGCTTAGACTGGATCAGTGCCGACCCAGAATACCCTTGATCAATTAACGATTTTTACAATCTCTCTCTCTCTCTCTCTCTCTCTCTCTCTCTCTCTCTCTCTCTCTCTCTCTCTCTCTCTCTCTCTCTCTCCTATGGCACATTATAGATAACTGTTATGGACATTCCTTGTCCTACCCCCTTAATGCTTTCCCCTTCATACGAGCTAAAATCTTCATCAATCATCCTTATTGCTCTCCATTCTGTCTGTATAGATACGTTGCAATTATTCCTACAATAACTCTCATATTCACCCTATAATGTTATTGGCTCTTTAATTATTTCCCTTTGAATTTTTTTGTTTACATCTTTGCAATGTATCCTATTATCTGAGGCTAAGGAGGCTTAATTATGTTTCTAAAATCAGCTGAACCATAATTTAAGAGACTTTTAGATCAAGGTAAACGCTAAAGGAAAGACCAAAAATATTCAGTGCTTTGCAATTGAGCCATTCGTAAAAAAAAATATTCCCTCCGTTTGATTCTCTGAGCAAAAACCAGCTGATTTTTTAACGGTTACCCAAAGAGAATAGCCCGCGACTGTCCTGAAACATTATCATGCAACCAGCAGCTAAAACTTTACAACTATTTTCCATTACCAACTGTGAAAAAAATCTTTAGTTGATATGTTTTATTATCAAATCTGCTTCATTATCTTATTTCGTAAATCAGTGCAATCCTTAAAAACTTAAATATAAAATTATATCTGAATATAAAACAATAGTTAATAAAAAGTGAAAAATTTTTTCAGCATAAGGGAAATGTTTCTTTTTTACACACACACACACACACACACACACACACACACACAACACCACACACACATATATATATATACTATATATATATATATATATATCTATATATATCTATATATATATTATAAATATATATTAATTATATACTTTATATTAATATATAATTATAATCATATATATATAGTTATATAATAAATATTATATATTATATTATTATATATATAATTATTAATATATATATATTTTATATATATATATATAAATATATATATATATTATATATATATATATATATATTATATATTAATATTATATAAAATCTATATAGATAATATATATATATATATAATATATATATATATATATAGTATTATATTATATATATAGATATTATATATATATAGGTACTATATATATATATGATATATATATATATATATCTAACATACAGTATAAATATATTAATATATATATATCATAAATATATATATATATATATATTATATATATATATATAGTATATATATTTAAATATGATCTATATATATATATATATATATATATAATAATAAATATAATTATATCTGATAGATATATATATACATACATATATATATCTATTATATTATATATATGTATATATATATATAGAATATAATATATATATATATATACATATTAGATATATATATATATATATATATATATATATATATATATATATATATATATATATATATATATATTATATTTTCGATA
>NC_061107.1:38454833-38469833 GCF_015104395.2 Macrobrachium nipponense | reverse complement strand
GTAAGTCGCAGTGCAATAAACGCATGGAACATCATTCACGAAACTTTCTTGTGTTTTCATTTTAGCACTTCTCTTTCCTCATACATAAAAAGGATTTCTTTTTTTACTATTACTATTCGCATGTTTGATTTTTTTATAACTCGCTGTTGTGTTGAATTTCGAATGAAGAACCCCAATATCTATAATAGTGTGTTCCACTTGGTTCCATTTCGTGACATTAAGGGCTTTTCACTCCAGTCATTCCATTCTACTTAGCGGTGTCCACTTTGTAATATTACCTTGCTTCATGGAAATAATATGTTCATTTAGAAAATAACTGAGATGGTTTTTCATGACGATTTGTATAAAGTTCATCCGCAATATCATTTATGTATTATATCTGCATGGTATCCCTGACATTTGGTCTAATATCCCTATTAAGAAGAATTAAAACTTGTGGTTAAGCCTTAATAGCTCCAATTTAGCGGATGCATATCCTTTTTAAAGTCTAATTGTGAATAAATCCTGCACAATTATCTCAACTCAGTTTTATGACTAAAATTACCACGTGTATTCATATGCTTATCATCAAAAGCGCCGTTTTCATGAAACGGTTAGTTTCTTCTATGCTTAATTCAACAACTAAAGTATATGATACTGCAAAAAGAATCAATTTCTTATCAAATTTTAAAAATACATTTCAACAGAAACTATGAATACACAGTGACTCATTTTTAGTTTAAATTTTTATTAGTCATAATGATCTTTTGTGCTCATTACTCGAATGAAGAAAACAAACTGGGCACATTTTCTTATTTCGGTTTAATAGCAAATTATCTGTAAAAACGACTTTAGTCCCTTGGCTGAGAAATGTTACAATTACCGAAAATTACCCGGCATTACGAACATTTGAACGAAAACTTGATTGTTAATCATGAAAAGCTTTCGAAATACAGCATCAAAGAAATATTCAGCTACTGGAAATGTATCTTGGAAAAGCCATTAAAAAGAAAATGTAATCAGAGATTTATTACAGTTCATTTTCAGCATTATTCAAATTAAAATTAAAATTTGGAATTTGCTATGCAGACAAATAAAAGATATTTATACGGTACACGTGTGCAAAAATTTCACAATTAACTGTACTCACCAAAACAACTTCTTTTTTCCCACCGTCATCCCTACACTGAGGGATCTGTTGCCTGATGCAAATTTCCTTACATCAGACATAGTTTATTATTTCGCAAAGGAGTTTTTACAACCAATTGCCTTGCTGCCATCAACCACAGTTATTGGCGGTAGGCCTTGCCTTTGAGTAAAAAGTCCACATGCAAGTCAACAGTTTCCACGATTACTAGAGGTGGCCTAGCCTTTTACTAAAAAGTAAGACTGCAAGGCAGCAGTTTCCACAGTTATTGGCGGTGAGCCTAGCCTTTTACTATAAAAGTAAGATTGCAAGACAGCAGCTAGTCGTTAGTCGCCTTTTACGACACGCAGGACCTACGATGATAGTATTCTTACTCCCCTACCACAGGGTGGTACTCATCAATACAACTCTAACACCACAAAGGATAGGAAAACCAAACTAAAAACAACTTGTGAAATATATTCTCATAACACCACACAGTTGCAAATCATCATTGCAATATTCAAGTTCATGGCACATACGACAAAAGAGATCAATAATCTCCTGCAAGATATACCAAACTCGCCAACGGAAAGAAAATAAATAAAAACTATAAACTCCTCTCCAAGCTTTTTAAAAACACTCATCGAACTCTATACCCCATTTAGCACAAAGCATGAAATCTACAAAATAATATAAGGAGAGATAACACTCCAAAAACCATGTAGAAAACCTGAACGATAAACCCCTTCATTGTTAATAGAAAACGAAAAACCCGTTACCCAAATAGTCTTGTTTTGCAAAAAAAAAAATAAATAAATAAATGAAAATCATCGAAATTCTACGTACTACTTTTTTTTTTTTTTTTTTTTTTTTTTTTAAAAACACGATTTCTCACATTTCTAAAATCACCTAAAAAAATTAACCGAGAAAAACAAAGTAAAAATCCCAACCTTCACCTACTATAAAACTGGTCCTTTGAAATCAGACATCCGTTTTAATCCCGCAAGGTCATCAAGAACCCTAAATATATTCCCTTTCTTCAAGACGGCCTTGAACTAAGACCCTAAATTATATGTCAATTAACTCCTAATATTTGCCAATAGGAACAGGTTATCCTGCAACTGTAATTTTACATTGTCTGAATGTGTATTACTTCTCTGAACTGTTTCTTGTGTCTTTGACTTAAGATTACGACTGGGACATACATGTCACTCTTTAGCCGGGGCAACTAACGACTTAATTGTAATATCATAACGAGAAGGTATTATAATAAATCAAACGCACCTGGCACTAAATAACTATATAATGATTCAATCGGCGATATGCCAATAGTACCACAAACCATCATATTCGTGCAATGAAAAACAGTATAAAAAAAAGGCACGCACAAAAAGATCTATCCCAACTCTGATAATTGCCCCATATTGTGACTCTAAAAGTTTCGAACACTTTCCTACTGGCTTATTCACATAACCTCTTAGCTTCTGGTGATAACGGAATTTTAGATATTCTCTGTATCCCCATAATTTCTGCCAAACACTGATATCCTATTGGCAAATTCCCTACCACTGTTAGTAATGAGCACCTTTGGGCTGTCATGCGGCAAAATCCTATCGAATATATATATATATATATATATCATATATATATAGGATATCTATATATGGTAAAAATATATATTATATATATATATATATCTATATAATATATATATAATATATATATATATATATAATATATATATATATATATATATATATAATATATAATATATCTAATAAAAGGAGTCCATAAGAACACCAAAATATATAGAGAAGAGTACTATATTTCAGAGACTGCTGTCTCCCTCTTCAGGTATATGAATGAATTCTCTTCTCAGTGGAGGGGACTTGTGTTGATAATGTTGATACTGATGAGTGAAATGACAATCTAGTGGTCGTATGAGGAGGATGGTGGAGGAAGTGGATCCTTAAGAGGGGGTCAAAAGGCTCTGATATATGCTACACATCTCTTACAACGTATGTTTAAGGTGTGTATACTTCTCAGGTAAATGATCCATATTTCTACAGTATTTTACATTCTCATAACTGATCTAAGTTCTCTAATTAATTATAACTGAATACAAATAATATGTTGTTCCAAACGAACAAGTTTCAAAAACAGACTAGCTTTACTTCTTACGAATCTCAACACACATTTCATTACAACAATCCTCTCCATTAAAGGCCAGAGTTCAGCTGGTTTAGCAGTGGCGATTTCTTCTTGAAGCTAACAGAGGGTAGCAACAACTGGTGTGTTAGCTTATCTCCCAAATGCTTCGTCAAGTCTTGGTACTACATAAGCAGGACTTTCACAAACGGTGGTTTTCGGTGTCACAACTGGCTAGTTTGTTATTAATGGTATTACGTGAACTAAGACTAGGGGTCTGGAAGAAACTGGTGAATTATGCATATATTGAGCAGAGCAGCTAGCAAGATGTAAATTATCGAGTGGCAGAATTTGAAAGCTTCTGCAAGAAGACCATCACAGCCGGGCGAGCTTATTATTAGATAGGTTGTTTATGGCATCGCTGATGCTACCTGGCATAATACCATCGTCGAAATGAAATTGAATGTTATCAGTAAGCAGGTTATCTACATCCCATTGGGAGTCTTGACCGTTTATGCAAGTTTTAGGACTTAGGGATTTGAATGTTTTTGCAAAGACAAGGATACTCACCAGACTCTAATTTTCTAGACAATGTAACACACACACAAACAGCCAGTAAGTTGTTCAGCCCTCGACACTGCAAAAGTTGTTATGAAGTTATTGATTGTCAGCTACGTCATTGGAATGCCTCACGTTGCTTTAGATTTAGGGAACTCCTGCTCATTGGAAGAGTGCTGCTACGTTCCTTACACACTTGAATCAACTGTGACTATGTGTTAGGTCCTGCGGCACTTACTAACACACTTGAAGAGTGCCATCAGCATTCTGTGGAACACCCTGTGTGTTATGCTGTTCATGTGAACATTGCTGCATTCCTGAGGGAACCATCTGTCGACGCACATTAAGTGCACCACCTGAGTTATCGAGTAGAATTGTTGCTGTATACCATGATGAGATGACAGTCGTGTCATATTATGCACACTTAGTAAGCTCTACAAATGAGAATGTTTTGAATTTCAAGAGAATAATGAACTCGTTCAGAGTGACATGAACAGTATAGTGAAGTGCTGAACAGCGAGTGAGACCGAATAGAAGGGCAGCAATAGCACAAAGACTGAGAATGAGAATGCGGGAATGGGTTAGGTAGAGTAAGAGACCAAAGATGTATAAGTTGTTTTTCAGTTGGATGTTTTTCCCCTTATTCTTTGCAAACCTCTAGTGTCAAAACCATGGATGATTAGCTACCTGTATAAATGTCATTTTAATGTCCTGTCAGAAGTAGTCCTCTTGCCCAGTGTATCCTCAAGCCTAAACTGACATAATAAGATGCTTGATTAATGCTGACAGCGTTCCTGGATAGGAAACGAAATCACCTTCGGGACTCGCCCCTCTCATGCCTTTATGGGAGTTCTTCAGTCAACTTTCCCAGGAGCCATCAAGGAGAATCACACCTCTGTCCTGTCACTTCCAACCGCTGTCACAGTCAACCCTGGCAACATGACCGCACCTGCATCTCTGCCCATTGCAACTCAGACTCTCGACTCTAATTATCTCACTGTTGCTACCCCTTCATCCTGATCATTACTTGCCATCCTCTCAATGACCTTTCCAGGTAATTGCCCAAGTTAGCGGCATACTTGGAAGGGGAATACAATGGCCAACTTCATTTAGAAGAAAATGTCAAAGTATGGCCACTGTCAAAGCAGATGTGGTGCAAATACTGGGTCTGACAGGCTGTACTTTGCTAGTTTGCTTTATGATGTCCCTCTCTTACTTATCGTGTCCGGATGGGTCTCTGCTTCAGTCCCACTAGACGTCCCTATAATACTGTCACTCTGAAGTTGGTCCTTGTCACTTCCCCTTTGCCCTCGTAGGGTTGATATCTCTGTGAACCCAGAAGTGCTATCAGCATCTTTCTCTATGGTGGGGAACTGTATGCAGTACTCCTTCCATTGATGTGCCCTGCTATTGGCCTTCATCTACACAAGTCCCTCCATGGAATCAGTTAAAGTGATTGGAAGTTGTTTGCCTGGCCTCACCATTTTTATTTAACATGATTTTCACCTGTTCTCGTGTTTTCATAGCTACATACCCTCATCAAGTCTCCTGACATAATCTTGATTATTGACTGTGGTTGCAATATATTTGCTTCATATAGCATATAACGATTCATTCGTCATTCCCTCATATGCTACAACACTTAATCCATTGTAGATCTGTGCTGTACATACCTGTTGCTTGGCAGTCATCTGTAGTTCAACAGAGCCACCATCTTACTCATTGTAAGTACCATGTCTGGTCTAGTATACTGGAAACCTCACTGTGAACAAACCTTGCTTACTGTGTGCCACCTTATATTGTCAATGTATCCTACTACTTAGTTATGGACAGTTATTTCCCTTTTGAGGCATACAAATGTTACTTGCTGTAGTTTGGCACTTTGTATTGACATTGTAACCAGTAACATGAAGTCTTGTAGTGCCACGGCACTCTATTAATAGTTCCTGTATATTCTATACTTCTGATACCTCTAGTGAATTATATTATAAGTGAACACACCCAACTCTTTATTGAATCTATATTTTACTTAAGGATTGCCTTGAATTCATTAGAGCTTTTCCTTTTCTGTTCATGTGGCTCTGCCGTTCCTAGGCAGTTGCATTATCCTCTGATATAAAGTAGAGCCATTCCTCCAATTCTCAAATAACACCCTTTCAGGCCATGCCTAACATAGTGGTGACCTTGCCAGTAATTTTAGAACTCTGGTGCAAGCAGCAACATTAATTTGCAGTTCAAATTCAAAATTCATAATCACTCATTTAACTACCTGATCAATTATAACTGGTTGAATTTGAGTTTCTATTACTGATCCACATATGTTTATGGAAAAAAAACCTATATATGGCATTTGTTGACTACAGCAAACAACAAGTAAGCGCATTCCTTTTGCATTTCATGTTTTAATTTGTGTTATTACAGTAGTCTGAAATTTGCACCTCACTAAATATAATTCACTCCACAGCTTTGAGACAGAGTTGCCACTAACTGCCTAACTGCAACTTTACCAAGCGTGAGTACTTAGGAACAATTGTCTTAACTTTATACAATACCAATCGAACCTTTCCGACGTCGAGTACACTATACAATCTGTCAGTGATGTCTTCTCAGATGAGGAAATCAATGTTGCATATACGAAATGCAAAGATCTGATACCAGAGAGCATTCTCAAGGAGCGATCCGCGAAAAACTTGTCCTCTCACAAGAAAATATATATCACTAA
Source organism: Macrobrachium nipponense (assembly GCF_015104395.2). Classification (NCBI taxonomy): domain Eukaryota; kingdom Metazoa; phylum Arthropoda; class Malacostraca; order Decapoda; family Palaemonidae; genus Macrobrachium; species Macrobrachium nipponense. Next base: position 38,463,297 of record NC_061107.1, on the reverse strand, counting down.
GTGGCTAAGGACCTGCTTGGTGGAAATCTACGCTGATGACCCTTACAATCTGCCTCCAAATGAGCCTGATGACCTAAGCCTACCTGCAGTGTACCACACGGCAGAAAAAGCCTTCCAAACCACAAAATCCCTCTCTGAATTAATTGGACTACAAGAATCCCTAGGCAGTCTTAAAATGGTGGAAACAAATGATCTCACATGGATCTGGGATCACAGATAGCCACCAGAGACCTATGAATGCGGCATCCAGTTTTTCCTTGCCTCCCAGCAACACGGAAGTGCCCCATCACCTATAGACCGTTCTGAGGGGATTGTTGGTCTCCCAATCTCTTCTCCCTCCCCAGTGCCTCCTGTGGAAGATAGATCTCTGGTGACGATTACCAGTCCTCGTGATCCTCCCCACCCTATCTCTCCCCCCCAACCCCCCATCGCAGATGCAGATGAGAGTGATCATGAGGGGTCTGGCGGCTGGCAGATACAAACAAGCAGAAAGAAGATAGGAGCCTCTCGTTTGGCCGCTGGAAAGTTCTCACTGGCTCTGATCTACTCATCTCTCATGAACTCCCATGCAGAAGTAAACATAAAGTGTCTTACAGAATCACCTGCCTATTTCAACACCTCAACGTTCTTAAAAGGCAAGAATTATGATCCTAATATATTAGTTTCAAGATATACCCTAATGCAGGACCAACCACCCCCAGGGAAACTTACTGACACTCCAACCAGGGTCATTTCCACCGCAAATGCCAGCCAACCGCCCACAGAGAGTGACTGATCAGCGCATTCATCTCCCATTTTCGTGAATAGCCATGGATACATTAAACATAATCTCTTAGAATATTTTTGGCCTCAAGCGGAACATTCCTTTCCTAAACATGTTCTGCAAAAACTTCAGTGGCATCAATGCATTGCAAGAAACGCTCCTCTGGCCACACAACCTTCTCGATTTCATCGATGCAAGTTACAGATCAAATCATAGCCGGTCGCCCGAAATGGGGCCTCTCTTTCCTGTGGCACAAATCGTTAGACAATATGATAGAGGTGATGACTTACAGGAGTGACAGATTGCTGGGGCTTCAAGTGATAGTAGGGAACTCTAAAATCCTAATAATTAATGTTTATATGCCATGGGAAAATACCAATAATTTTGATCATTACTGCATGATCCTAGGGGAGTTACACAGTATTATTTAAGATTCTCCTGCTCAACATATTTGTATAATCGGGGACCATAATTATCACCCCACAAAACAATCTTATAATGAACTTACTCACTTCTGTCAACATCATGCTCTCAAAATTAGCGATGTAATGCTCCTCCCTCCCTCCTCCTATTCATATGTCCATATTAGAGTGGACGCAATTACAACCTCCTGGCTGGACCACTGCATCACATCTCCACAACTTCATGATTCTATTATGACCTGCAATATTCACTACGATCTAGCAATGGGCTACGATCACATCCCATTATAAGTGTCATTCAGTACCCATCCCTCCCTGCCGTGAACCCCCTAAATGACCGGCCACCAGCGGTAAACTGGGATTTTAAAAACCAACAGAAAACCAGATACTTTAGGCTGACCACGGAAACAAGGTTGCGGTCAATAGTTCAACCGGCAGACGCCTTACTTTGTACCAACACAAATTATAGAAATGACCACCACAGGAGGGATCTGAATGAATTCTATTCGAACATAATTTCCACTATGCTTGCTTCGGGCAGGACTGCCTATAGATTTTGTCAAGGTAATTCTCGTAAAATATTGAGATGGAACTACTTGGTTAAAGATCTGTATGCATACTCACAAGAAATGTTTTTACTGTGGAGGCAAAATGGTAGCCCAAGGGAAGGACATACTGCATTACTAATGAGGCAGGCAAAAGTGCAATTCAAACTTGCTCTTAAGCACTGCAGGTTAAATGACAAACAACTAAGCGCCGATGCAATGTCTAGAAACTTCGAATCTGGTGATTATCCTCGTCTTTGGAAAGATATCCAGTCCTTAAATCCCAAAACTAAAAAGCTATCACAGAGAGTAGGGGAAGCAGTCAGAGACGAAGCTATCGCAATTATGTGGTGCAATCACTTCAACAATATCCTGAATTGCATAAATGATCAAGATTCCTAAAGGGATGTAGATAAACTCCTTACTGACAACATTCAATTTCATTTTGCAGACCGTATTATGCCAGGTAACATCAACGATGCCATAAACAGCCTATTAATAATAAATCGCCCAGCTGTGATGGTCTTCCCGCAGAAGTTTTCAAATTCTGCCATCCGATTATTTACATTTTGCTAGCTGCCCTATTCAATGTGTGCATAATTCAGCAGTTTCTTCCAGACTCCCTACTATTAGTTCACTTGATACCATTATTCAAGAACAAGCTAAAGGATGCAGCTGACCCTGGCAACTACCGGCCGATTGCAATCACAATGATCACATCAAAGATACTTGAGTTGTTTCTTCTAGTGAGACTTCTCCCCTTTCTACAGACCAATGACAATCAGTTCGGGTTTAAAGCAAACCACTCAACCGACGACACCTGCATCTACATACTGAAAGAATTGCTGAACAACCACCTATCATCAGCCTCTCCTGTTTTCCTTTGTTTTGTAGATGTGAGAAAAGCATTTGACAGAGTAAACTACCTGAATCTGTTCCTGAAGCTGCATCAAAGGGGCTCACCCCTATATCTAATTGGTATTTTACATTGCTGGTTCTCCACACAGCAATTCTTTGTCAAATGGGGTAACATATAATCGTACACCTTCGGCTCCCTAAATTGGCTTCGGCAAGGGGGCATTCTCTCTCCATACCTGTTTAATACGTACACAGATGCCTTGAATGTCAAACTGAAATCACTCCCAACTGGATGCCCAATGGCAAATGGAAATACTATAAACAATCTCTGTTACGCCGACGATATGATTCTGATTTCCCCATCAGTGCAAGGTCTACGACTCATCGACACTTGCTGCCAATATGCAGAGGAATTTGATATAATCTACAACGAAACCAAGACCCAGTGCATGTCACTGCTCCCGAGATCGCTTAAGCATATTGCAGAACCACAAATTTTCCTCGGAAACCATCGGCTGGAATTTGTGCATGAATTTCCATGTTTGGGTCACATTATCACCTACGACCTAAAAGATATGGCAGACATTGAACAGAGGCGTCGCAAACTATGTGCAACTGGCAACGTGATTGTAAGGAGGTTTGCCTTCTGTCACCGAGACGTGAAACTGCTGCTCTTCTGCTCGTACTGCTACAGTATCTATGGGTGTTCCCTCTGGACGAACTATACCCAAGAGACCATGAGACGTATCACTGTTGTGCACAATGGCATTCTGAGACGCCTCACAAACACTCCCCACTACCACTCCGCCACACAGTTGTTCATAGAAAACCACCTGGACAATTTAAAAATCATTTTAAGGCGAACAATGTCCAGTCAGGTAACCTGAGTGAGAAACAACAGCAACTCGCTCATACAAAGCATCCTAAGGAGTGAAGCAAGAAGACGATCTAAATTGTGGTAAAGATGGGAAAATGGGGCCTTTGTTCTCTAAAGGACTTAATCTCTGTATTGGCAATATGTCATCTGCAGATTTTGTCATTATTATATTTTATTGCTCATATTTACTTCTTCATTATTACTGTGATTACTATCAAGTTAAAGTTCTTTTTACATTCAATTTTTGTATTTAGCCTTCTGGACCTGACTACTGTAACCACCTCAGGTCTCTAGTTGAAATTTAAGTTATCTAATCTGTGCACTAACTGTTATAACTCTCAATGCATTTTTTTCCTCACCAATATTATTACTGTTATTACCAGTATTATGATTACTATCTTTTATGCTACCTCAGCTATTTTGTCAATAAGTGCTGATTACTCATTTTTTTATCATGTTGTCTCATGTATCTAGATTGTGTATGTTACTGTCTGTATTTGTATATTCCATGTATATGGCCCTGGGCTGAAATAAAGGATATTATTATTATTATTATTATTATTATTACTAGGAAAGTGACCCATCTATGATGGGTGATAAAATACGGGTGCAGAAGTGAAAAATTTATATGTACTATTTGTTCAGCAATATTAAAATAAGGTCAATTTTCATACATACCTACTATAGAACCTGTTTGTACACAATATTATCAGTTTGTCCAAAACCTAATTTCAAGTTGGCAGAGTCAGTTGCTCTGCTCATTGCCACATACAGTTGGCCATGCGTGAACATGGGTGACGGCAGAAACACACCAACATGATTCAAAGTCTGACCCTGCGACTTGTTTGCAGTGAATGAGAAAGCCAGGTTGATGGGAAACTGCCTGCGCTGTAACTGGAACGGAAACTTGTTGTCCGAAGGCATCAGAGGAATCCGGGGGATGAACAGACGTTTGCCAGTGTGAGGGCCCGTTGGCTATCACTGCTTCATGATGTGGGAGTTTAGCTCCATAACGGTGTACCTCGTTCCGTTGCAATGTCCATTGCAGGATCAAAATTCCGAAGCAACATTACCGGGCAGTACTTCTTCAACGTTATTTTGTGCACTGGCAGTCCCGATGGATTTAAGTTATTAAAAAAATCTTGCTAAAAAAATCTTGCTGATATTGATGATAATTTTCATCTTCTATTGTGTCCGAGCTGAAATATTCGCGACTTTCTCTGGGGAAGTTGTACAGAAATTATGTATGAAAAATCGTAAAGTAACTAAGTCTACGGGAATAACCAGCCTCGTTTCACGGCCAGAAACAGCTCCGTTTCAGGGAAGCCCTTCTATCCCCCACCCCCTACAAAGGAGGGGGGTAGGTTGGATGAAACCCCATTACAAAACCATCTTAGGGTCCCCCACCATAACCCTGCCAAGTTTCATGCCCATCTGACCAGCCGTTTGGCCGTGATTGAATGACAGACAGACAGACATTATGCCCATCATAGTATGATTATTATTATTATTATTATTATTATTATTATTATTATTATTATTATTATTATTATTATTTGTGAGACCATATGTCTCAGTTGTTTTACTAAATGTTAACAGTGATCCAGTGTTAACAATTTATCAAATCAGGAAAGTGCTAATTTCCTTCTGCAAATTATGGTAACCTCTTATGCCAAGAATTCTCTCCTGGAAACCTACTCAGTATTTCAACTCACTACCTAAAGTGCTGAGAAACCCACTCAGCCTTTTATTTCACCACAGTAGTCAACTTAATAGTTTGAAGTTTATTATTATTTTACACTGTTTTCAAAATGACTTGCTTTATTTTTTCTATCATATATGTGATATCATTACTTTTGCTTTGTTCAAGAATTAAAGTATGATACTTTTAGAGATAATGTAAATTCAAAGATCATTTCGCATTCTGTATGGTAACAAGTGTTAGCATATATGTAGTATTATTTGAAGTCTTACATATGGTCAAACATTAGGCCAAGAGTTCATTCACCTTCTAGTTTACCTGACCTTCGTCTTGTACTTGCTTTAATAGACTGTAACCTAGGACATTCATTTAAAACCCAAATTAATATTTTTTTACTTTCCTTTTTACTATAGCTTGCTAACAGACAAACTATTGGGACGCTTGTGTTTGGTTCACAACTTACATGCATGCATTTGATATAATTATATCATTTGTAACTTTGGTAGACTAAACATCTATAAGCCTTGCTACGAGAACAGTGTTATTTACATGTGTTTTGATGTGTGAATATATATTTTTGCACATTCATAAACGATTGTTTTATGCTAGCCAAAGTGGCTGATTTAATCCATAAACTCTTTGCTCACCTAGCCTACCCTTAAGAGCATTTTTGCACTTTCATTGGACAGCTGAATATTCCTGTTGGAATTGTGACACATGTGTGTGAATTTACCTTGACGTTTGCTTTGTTGAGTCTTGTGATACTACCACTCATATTGAGTTGACGACTTGTGCTTTTGTGGCAAATCACCCTTTCCTACAGACCCATTGCTTACCATGTCCCTATGGACCACCTGCTGAGTTTTGTGGTGAACACTACTACTTTCCTTGTTAAAAACCCACCTACATGCGTATATTGGATATGCCTACCTGTTATGTACTTTGGAGAGTGCCACTATGTTTTTGTTGAACATCACCATGTCCTTTTGGCCCCTCCTTTGCACTGTAGAGAGTGCCACTAATTTCTTGTTGAACATTGCCACATCCTTTTGAACTCACCTACACATTTTAGAGTACCAGTCTGTTCTTGTTGAACATTACCACATCCTTTTGGTCCTACCTATGCACAGTGGAGAGTGCCATCACATCCTTCTTAAACCTACTTGTGGCCTATGGGCCAACTTGCTGAATGTTTGCAAACACTGTTCCTGTTACAGCCTTTGCTTATGCACTTTAAAAGTGCCACCTGAAGCTTTGCTGAACTTACCTACGCACATTAATTGTGCCATTTTGCTATGCACTTTGAGAATGCCACCATGTTCTGGGAACACACTGGGTCTTATGAAGCAAACCCAGACACACTTTTGGTGCCAACATACTCACCCAATCAAACCAAAAAACCGAAGAAGGCTGTAGCCTGAGTTCCACACCATGACATGTTGAGTACCAGTGAGTACTTCATACAAACCTCCATACTACAGGAACACTGCACTTTAGGTGCACACCCCTGTCTGTCTACTAGACAGTCGAGAGCAAAGCTTCATACTACCTACAAGTGCCAACTCTTTGACACTCTCCCACCACATTCTTTGGAACCTACTTATGGGTGCTATTTTTAGATGGCACCCCACACTTATGAGTCAATGCACAACTAGTGCATATCTTATGAGAGTAGACTTGCCTGCCTTCCCCCTGAACACAGCTGTACACCTTATTTACCTACAGAGTACCCCTTGTCGCATGCCCACCAAAGCCACTTACATTGAAGCAGTAAGCGTTTACATCCAGATGGAGAGGAACACTGGCAACCCTGAAGATCAGATCAGCTCAGCTATATCTGTGTGGCTGGAAGATTGATCTCACTGCCAACCCTGACACCTCACCAATCATTCACTTCCTGAGTTTTGGTGGTGGAGCTGATTCAAGTATGATTAGCTAATGCCCTCTTATCCCACTTCTCGATTTCTGTTCTAGCGAACCCTAGAAATTGAACCTCTCTTATTTATGAGAATCGAATCCCTGCCACAGCCACTATCAGTAGGACCAAGCTCATGAGCTACATCAAACTTGAAGGATGGAAAACTAGATTCTCCACAGTGAGGCTCAAATTTTATACAGTTCAGAGTGTAAGGACCTGGAGAGTAGGGACTACAAACTTACTTCTTGATGACTCCGACCTCCTCTTGTGCCAGGACCTTTTGTCAAGGTTCACCTTACAATCAAGGACCCTCTACTAGTATATGGATAGGACACCCTAATAAAAACCAAAGGAATGCCTAGTAACATTGCTCACCCCAGTGATCTCAGACATATACCAGGATGCTTGACCTACACTGTGGTCACCCTCGTCTATGCCTATGGGCCAAACATCTTTGCCACATGTACTTTCATCATCTCCAGCCAAATTTGGGAAAAGGAAACCAACAGACTGGTTTTTCCCCGATATCATGAGTAAAAGCACCTACCTCCCATTGAACCTCTTCAAGTGTGCCATCAAAGAAGAGAAGTATGTGCCCACCCCTCTTCGCTTGACTCACCACACTAGCATGAGTGCCTAGCTAAACCAATGGATACAATCTAGTTGCAGGACCCTGACCGTCAGCCATTGAAACTTACTGATCTTCCTGCATACTCTCTAGTGGAGATTCCTACTGTATGCCAAAAAGGAAACCTACAAAAGGTCACTGGTCCTTGTTCATTCCTCAAGGACAAGTTGCATATGAGAATAGAAACTAACATGTATAATTCTCCAGAGCTGGAGACACAATTCATCCCCTAAGGCTGGCCTGCAGGATCCATCAATTACAATCTTCCTACCTTACCTCCTAACAATTTCAATGAATTTCTTTCAAAATTAAATGCGTTAGTGCCCAGCATCAAATTTAAAGTTGAATTGGAAACAGACAAAAAAAATCCTTTACTTGAAGTTTTAATTATTAGAGTCACGACAGAATAACAATTTACCATATACGAAATCAAACATTTTCACTTTCATATAGTCATTATTTCAGTCGTCATGGCATTTCTATCAAAATTAGTGTAGCCAGCAATTCATTTTTAAGAGCCTTACCAATTTGTTCCCCTGATCTCCTCTAAAAGGAAATTGAATTAGCCTGTGAGCCACTGTCATCTTTAAGCTACCATGAACATATAATAGAAAAAGAGATTCATAAAGTGAATACAGTTGTCTACCGTTCCCCTCGAAAGAAGATCAGAGAGACACCTAACAATAAAATAGCAATAAAAATCCCGCATCTGGACAGGATTAAGATGATGTCACAGACACTCGGAAACTCT